>NC_086289.1:4442678-4742678 GCF_963924245.1 Chroicocephalus ridibundus | reverse complement strand
TAATTCAAAATTTATTTAATCATATAAAATTAGTTTACATAAATAAAAATTATAAAAATCCAGGAGATCTAGCCATAGTGCTGCACACCCAATGCGTGTAACAGCTAAAACTTAACTTTTCTCTGCTGAGCAGGCAGCCAGGAATGAGCCGGGAGAGTTATCATACCAGAATTATCCTTAGCGTAGACTAACGTGATTAAATATTACTAAACGCTGCTTCAAAATCTTTGGGGTTCGTTACATAATGTATACTGAAACCATACGAAACTTACCAAAATATTCATAAAAATTTCTCTGAACAAGGTGCCAAATTAAATTTATTAATGCTCTATTGCAAAAAATCCCACAGAAACGTGCCTCTTCCTTTGGGCTCTGGTGCCAGCTGTGATACAGGAGTGTTTCACTAGAAGGGAATGGTACATTTCTTCATCGAGATTTGCTTTGAGATTCCCAAAACTGCCACAAAACTGCCTTTGCACCATGGGGAAAAACATGTCCAGGTGCCTTTGGTCATCCCACGGATGAACTCTTTTCCCAAGGTTATCTCGTAGAGCACAGCCCACATCTAACCGTAACAACACGTAATCACTCAGACTTACTTAATCAATAGTTACATCTGCATCAAGAGAAAATGGAATAATTTTCCACAAAGCTCTTTCTCTCAGAATCAATGACTCCAATTAGCCTATTCATATTGTCAGCTTAGTGTCAGCAGCCCCCTCTTCCCATAAGTTATATTGTACATCCAAGAGAAAGTTAAAAAAAAAAGTGCTTTCCACGCACTTTTTTTTGCCCACAGGAAGAAGCAGAGATTTTCTCAAACAAGTAAATGTTATTAGAAGGCCTTTACAGACAACTTTTGTCTGGCTCTACAGGGTAGTCGACCACGTTAATGTTATCAAAGAAATGGTAGATACCTTACAGCCTCGCTCACTTTAAACAAAAGTTATATGAATAGAGATAGTGCACATAATTCTTCTCCTGCTTGGCCTATTTTTATATCAAGGCAACTCGGAGGTTTAAAAGGATACATTTTTCATTTAAAAAGCTATAAATGAAAGAAGACTGCTGACAATTTGCCTTCTTTCTCTGGAGTTATACATATCGTTTTAGCTTTTTGGCTCCAACATAAATTCTTCAGTTTCAAAGACTAATGAGACATACATTGTTATCTGTATAATATAAAACAAGATAGAGAGCTTTTATGTTCCCATCTACAAAGTGATTCCCAAACAGAGTGTCAGCTTAAACACGCCTCATTAAAAAGAAGAATTTAAAAGAATGAAATAAGTACTTTTATTTTTGCTAACAACTGCCGATGGCCCTGAGCCATAGAAGCTCCGCTTTAAGTCTGGATGTAAATAGCCGTAAGATTCCCCAAGTGCTACAAGGTGGATTCTGGGACAGGTATTACATGTTCCACCTGGGCTCCTTTCCAGGTGCACTTTTGCTGTCTTTAAACTGTTGCATTTTCTTTCACGTGGCAATCCAGTGTACCGAGAGCTGGAGACGAATCACCTATTGCATTTACTTGGTCATTCCCACTATCATTTCCCAGTGGTCCCGTTTTGAAATATTTAAGGCAGAATCATTATTGCCTAATTTAATATCTGTCGTTTAATGTTTTCTTTTACAACAGAGACATGGTAGCACTGAAATAAAATTAATGTAAACTAAGTTAGATATTCCAAGATTTATTATTGGCTCAGATAATCTACTGTAGCAAACACTATAGATTTGGAAGTCTCTTATCTAAAGCTCTGTGATATTCCACAGCCTGAAATTAGTTTACATGACAAATTGTGCCATACTGTACCAAAGCAAGTCAAAGTGGCAGCTAATGAAAGACCCAGAATGTCAGAGAGGACCTATAAAATACACAAAATTAGCATTGCTGTTTCTAACGTTGAACCAAACCTCGAGTACACGACAATGTGCTCTGTCCGATTATTCACCATGATGCTACTTTTCCGTAAACATCCAACAGAAACCTTGTTAACCCCTTGCAAACAGCACTTTGCGTGCTAGGCAGCGCCGCTGCCGTCACTAAAGACTCCTGCCAACGTCTTGTTTGGGTATTTCTTTCCACGTGCTCCTCTCCTTGCTCTGTCCCCTCTGTTTCTCTATTTAAGATGACCGTTATGTCTTAAATCACAATACAGTCCCTACACAAACGCAATGGGTGTTGGACGCTATCCCGCCTGCTATCTGCCAACAAAAATTGTCAGGTATTACTATTAATCTTGTAGTTGCTAGTGTATATTTAAAGCAGTTCTTTATTTAGTGCCATAACTACTTTCCAGCCATTAAATAGGCTTAGAGTTTACTCTGAGTATACATATCTGTGTCTGGGCATAGATCAAGACCGTGCTAAGAGGGCACATATCCATTTGTGTGGGTTTTTTTTTTCAAATTATACATATTGAAAAGAAATTCTCTGGGCTGAGATTCACCCGTACAAAGCAGTGTCTCCACTGAGCCCCATTAAACGATCTTTTATAAACCTGTGATGTTTTGCAGGAGACTCTTCAGGTTGTGAAACTCCCCCTTCCCTGCAACAGCTGTTCCTCCTCTGGACACGGCTCTAAATCACGTCTCCAACACATTCACAGTCCCGTAACTGTTAACAGCCAAAGAAACACCCTTCGCCCACCAAGGCATTACCTGCACCCTTGTTTTACAGTACTATAATTATTTTGTGTTAGATTTGCACTACCTTTACGTGAGAAAAGAAGCAACAGAGTTCTTTAGACACAACCTTACTCAGGCTATTGATTTTGGGCACATAAAAGGCTATTTGCTCAATACTTTAAAGGATGTGGAAAGAGGCAGAGGAGCAGAGAGGAAAGCCATGGTTCTGCTCTTGTCTACGACGCTGAACCATGGGAAGAAGTGATTCCCTCCTCATGTCCCACTCCTTCTGCAACACGCTGCTTGGACTGTATATTATCTGCTGGTTTTTCACAGAAAAGAGTCCAAAGTTCTGTATTTTGTTTTTAAGCCATACCTCTGTTCATTTGCACTGATGGTGGTTTTGTCTTTGGGTTTTTTTTTGGTTTGTTTTGTTGTTTTTTTTTTTACCTGTGCGAATGTCATGGTTAACACCTTCTACTGAAATAACAGCGTTTGGGATTCCCTTTCCATGCACATCTTTTACTATGCCCTTGATGCCCCGATGGACCTATTGAGAGAATAAACAAACAAGCATATATGACACAGCAATGAACAGTACCATCATTAGGAACACACAACAAATCACTACTTCCATGTGTGAATTAAGTGTATTCCATTCCTACTTCATGCAATTTTGAAATACCGTTATTAACCCAGCTTCAGCCTTCTAGGCATTAACTGCTTCTGCGCCAGTGTACAAATTCTGTTAGAATTCCTGAGGCATCAAATTCGAGAGACAGATGAAACAAGCAGATAAAGCAGCAGACGTAAGGGTTTGGGTTTTTTCTGTCATTTTTAGCAAGCTCTGCACTCATGTCAAATTTTACCGACCTTCACTATTTTGCCTTCCTAAGTTAAAACAGCCTGGCTGAAGTGATATGCCAGTATTGCTTGTAGGTAAGGTTTCTATCACATAATATCATGTAATTAGTGACGCAAAGAAAATATCAGAAACCTTAAACTCCCTTTCGATCCGAAAGGAGTCCTCAAGTTATTCAGAAGTTATTCTTCTGTCGAATACCTGTTCCATGAAGACAATCAGGGACTCGCGGTTGTTTTCCCATTCCTCGGGTAGCTCGCTCTCGTGGGGATACTTGTCGCAGCCGACGTAGATGGACAGTTCAAAGCAGTTTGTGTGCAGATAACTGAAGTCATTTATGCCTGTCAATAGGAGGTAAAAAAAAGCAACGATCTTATATCCTCTGTTAATCTGTTGATCAGATCTGACTGTTTTCTGCAAAGTAATGTAACTTATTTAAACACAAACCGGGTATTTTTCTAGCTGGCTTAGTCTGCAGATCTGTCCAGGCAAAAGTATTTTAGAAATGCTACGTCCTCTGTAATAAAGCACCAGAGTAACATCACGGCTATACATTTAACAGAACAAGGCTTTCTAAAGACGTTGTCCCATCAACAGGTTCGAAACAGAGGACGCAAGACTGCAGCATGACAGCACGGCCCACCCTGTCAGCCCAGCACCACCATCCCCAATTCCTTTGCTGCAAAGAGCGGTGCCCTTTTGCTATCACAAAACTTAAAGGAAATAGATATTTAGCAGAAAATAAAGAAACAACAACAAAAAAAATTCATTCCAGATGAAGTTTCTCTGATACTGACGGAACAGGTAGAATCCTAGAACCATAGAAACATTTAGGTTGGAAGGGACTTTTAAGATCATCGAGTCTAACCATCAACCCAACACTGCCAAAACCACCGCGTCTGCCCGGCTTTTAAATACCTCCAGGGATGGTGATTCCACCACTTCCCTGGGCAGCCTGTTCCAGTGCTTGAAAACCCTTTTGGTGAAGAAATTTGTCCCAATATCCATCCTAAACCTTCCCTGGCACAACTCGAGGCCATTTCCTCTTGTCCTGTCGCCTGTTCCTTGGGAGAGGAGACCGACCCCCCCCGGCTACCCCCTCCTTTCAGGGAGCTGTAGAGAGCGAGAAGGTCTCCCCTCAGCCCCCTTTTCTCCAGGCTGAACACCCCCAGCTCCCTCAGCCGCTCCTCACCAGACTTGTGCTCCAGACCCCTCGCCAGCTCCGTTGCCCTCCTCACACCAGGAAGATGTTAGGAGAGGTCTCCCTTTACAGCAAAAAAAACTTGTGCTTTGCCTTTAAGACAGCACCAAACTTCGCCAGTCCTGGACGTATTCCCTTGGAGCAACTCTCACCTCTGATTGCCCTGGGTAGAAGTGGGATGGTCTACGTTAGCTTCCGTGGATGTGCAGCCCTTAACCAAATTTATACAACTCTGAATGCCAGGACACAATAACGGGTGCTCAGTGATAGTTATGTAAAAATGACTTATCAGAATAGATGATGAAATAGTTTCTCGGTCTAAATGTTTTCGTGGGTAAGTAATCTAGGTAATAGGAATGCCAGAAAAATCAAGGTAGTAAAAGTTCTTTTAAGTTATATATGGTGCCTGTTAGCTTGTAAGGAATGAAAGGACCTATTCTGTTTGCTCCCTATTATGGCTTTAAAGAGGGCCAGAATCTGCGCCACTGCTCTGCAATAAGGATTTCCCTTAGAAATACATCCTAATCAAACCCCAGGAACCTCAACGTCTCCGACCTCTGAGGAGCCGTGGTTTAAGTCTACATTTCCACTTTCCAAAGGTCCTGAGCACTAAGGAAGACTGTGTTGACATACAGATCTCAAACACTGCTATTTCCCAGGTTTCTCTCCTGATTCTTGCGATTATTTTTGTTCGGAAAATTCCATTTATTCATTCTCCACAATCACACCAATAACATGATACATGAAACACTGGAGGAAGAAATGATGGGAGCCTCATTTCTTTTTCAGCCATTTGCATTTTGAATTAAAAAAAAAATAAATAAAATCTTTAAATGTTTATTAATGATCACTAATTGTTCTATTTTACAATGGCAAAGTTTAGGAGGAAATGCATTAACCACGTGCTTCTGATTGAAAGGAGTTAAAAAAAAAACAACCCTAGTCTTGTCCAATTACCACAGAGCAGAAGTCAAGTATTTAACGAGCCCTCGGTGCCTTTTGGATGCCGAGCGGGAGGACTCTATAATACAGATGTTAAGCTTTTCACTTTTGGTGATGGGGAAAGCCTGAATATCAGACAGTGGCATATGCTACTCTGCATAAAGGTGCTTCCTCGCTGTTTGAGAAACAGCCACAATTATTTTCCCCTCACATGCTGTATCGCATCCTGATTAATCTATTGTGAAATGTTTCGCGACACACAGTAATTGCTCTGTTTTAATACATGTATTTAAGAAAACGGCTTAACGTTGCCAAGAGCAACTCTCCGCGTAGGGTCTGAAAGATGCAAATCCAGCCTCGAGAGCACTGGAAATAAAATGAGACTTGTCTGTTCTTCGCCTTTGTGCAGTTCACCCGGTGCAGAAACGTCAGATGTAAAATGGCCGAAGAACTTGCATTCGTTGCGGCCCAAAACACGTGCGGGAAGTGGTACGGCCGGGTTTCAAAGGCATACGGAGGCGTTTGAGATCTGTGCAAGGAATCTGTGGTGCACGCACTTCTCTGGGGACTCTCTGGTGCCGAAAAGGAATTAGAAAAATCCCTCATACATTTTCCCATGGCATGAACAGCGAAAGGTTTATACGGATGACGGCGGCAAGGCCGTGGCGGCAGGAGGGTGAGGAGGGAGAGGACGCGTGGTACACGTGTGGTACAGCAAGGAGATGCCACCCACACCAGAGGACAGCGGGGGCAGCTTTCTGCAAGCAATGTGTTGGGGTGTCACCTTCAGGTCAGGCATTAAGCAAGCAGGGGTTTAGGAGAAGAAAAGTGTTGCGTGTTGATCTAAAAGGTAAATAAGCAGCAAAAGCAGAGCGAGGTATACAATCTATATAGTCATGGAGTTACAGAGTGAAAAAACAGAGGGGAAATCTATCTCCAAACCTAGAATCACGTTTGGACAGCCCCGTACAACGCAAGGTGCCATTGGTTAACCATCCATCAGCTGCAACACATATATATGCATGCACATGTATCTCTGCACCACAAATCCCTCTCTTCCTTTTGTCTATGTAAAGAAGAGGTCTAAAACCATCCCGCCTCCAGGCCGGAGGCGGAGCTCAAATGGAAACCACATCTTTTGAGGTTTAGTCTGGGGTAGAAGGTGTAAAGAATTGGAAGTAAAAGCAATATTTTTATTTTTGCATGTCCTTTTAAATATAATGGCAACTATTTATAGGCGAAGTCTTATTATAATGGAGGAGAGCAGGATGTTAAAGTGTAAGGAGAAACATCATAAAGCAACAAAACAAATCAGATGAACCAAATCCAAGATGCAATTGTTACGAAGAAATCAAGATACTATTCAACATCTATATTGTACACCATTACTTAATATAACTTAGTGTGACAGCTGTTAGTGACATGGCCAATGTCATCTTTTCTGGATCGATTCATAATCATGTTTCTTACAGCACTTAGGAAAATTAAGCTCATAAATTAGGTAATTAAGCGTTCAAGTTAGCGTTGAGAGGGGTTTTTTTAGCACTTGCAGAAATGCGTAGAAATGTATTGTCAGGCTTTGGCCTTGTGATCTAAGCAGTTTAATCTTCGCCCCCCCCGAATTCACCCAGCACTTTTTAACCTCCTGAAAAAATATTTGAAAAGTTATTTCTTGGCTCTAGCCTTTAAAGGCTGGCCAGCCTTAACTTCACGGAGGCCAATGTAAAAGCTGTAAAAGTTTTGTCCAAAAGTTTAGAAATGTTTATGCAGTGAAACTACCTGCAAGTTAAAAACAAGAGCCAGCTCCAATAAAACGTGGTCTGCGCTCGCATCTGTTTGCCATTACCGCTGTAGTTGTTCCCATTGTCATTCATGTGACGGCAGATGCACAGCTCAGTGCTTGATTTTATAGAATACATTGCCCAACCTATGCATTTATAAAAAGAACCCGAAGATTTTGAGCAGAGCCGTGATGGATGAGCAGAGTCCCTGTTCCGAGCCTGCTCGAAGTATACCCCCATAGAGATAACCGTGCCTGTCGCTGCTAAAAATGTGCTTCTAATTGGGCTTTCCTGGAAATCGATGCTTTGCCTGCACTACAGGACACGGCTTCCCCTTCGCGCTCCTTGACAGGGCGACAGGCTTGGGCATATGGTGAGCAATGCAATCTGTAATTTATTCTGGCAGCAGAAATGCCTATGGAGCCCATGCAAAGTTTAAGTGTAATTAAGTGTATTTTTAAAAACAGGATGGTAGCAGGCAAGCAGCAGCTTTTGGTGGCATGTTTTTACAACTCAAAGTGAATGTGAGTGGGGGCTGATCTGCTACTTAGTTCAGCGAGCAGGAGGATGAAATCCTTATTTTCTAATCTGAGGGCCACTGGTCTCTCCCCAGGCTCCCAGGCTGGTCTGGGAGTCGCTGCTGTGGCTCTGACACTGGGTGTCTCTGCTGTTTGGCAGCATTTTTCTGTTGGTACCCTCTGAGATGGCAAAGACTCACAGGTTCCCCCCTGACAGTAGGTTTGGACTGGGTTGGCTTTGTCCTGAAAAACCATCTTGCACGTATAGAATCCATAAAACCAGCGTATTGCACATGCGCTTTTGGAAACCTCAGTAGGTTTGAGGTTGACCTGAAATGGCCACCAGGTATTAGTGACACGGTCTCCTTCAACCCTCCGATAGCTGATGAAATGCAGTGAACTGACGTTCAGATGGGGAAATTCTCCTCTTGGTGCACATTTTACCACCATTGCCACTGCAACGTACACCCGGCAGTGATGGCATTAGCATATTTAGCAAGGTAATTGCTAATTGCAGCCTCTACAGACACTTACTTCCAGCCACGGTGTGCCAGGAGGCTCCGTTGACAGTGCCATCCTCCTTTTGGAAATCCTCCGTGTGGCACGCTCTCCTTCTCGCATCTGTCATCAGGCGGTGCGTGGAGGCATAGGAATACGCAAGCCAGCGAAAGACGTGGTCGTCTGGGGTAGGGGTGTAATCCTGGGTTTTCCACATCGATCGTACCATATCATAGGGGTACGCCACCACCAGCTCTCCTCCCTGCAAATTGCCACCCAGCACAAAAGGGATTTTTTCCATCCACGCTATTATTGCCCGCGTCTCAACGGCCACCTGGGAGAAAAAGAGAGAGCGGCTTTGATCCAACCCGTGAAATCTGATCATCTTGTTGCAAAGGCAGAGCAGACGCGGGAGTCCCGCTGTGAGCTTCTTAGCATGGAGCGAGGAGCCAGCAGAAGAGATGTGGCCGGGAAGGGCTTTCTTAAATTACGGTGCCTGCCAGCTGTGCTTGGGAGGTCACCCACAATCCATAAAAACTAACAAAACCTTAATGTTAGTAATTTATACAGCAGGAACATCGATGTAGGGTGAGGCCAAGAGCAGCAACTGACAGAGATGTCAGACCGTGACACTGCTCCCACTGCCATCGGCTGAAATGAGTTTTTGAAATAAGGGATTTTAAACACAGAAATGTTTCTAGAGCCCACAGAACTGCCACAGTTAAGTGCCTTCCCCTCAAACTGGGGGGATCGCAGCTGCTATAAATAGTTGCCATTATACTTAAAAGGCCATGCAAAAGTAAGTTAAATTTTTGGCACTACGATGCAATCAATGACTTTAGCATAAGCCACCATGTTGGTTTTGCGTATGCCTCAGTGTGCGCTGTGTTATTTCAAATAAGAACATCAAGAAAACCTCAGGAGAAATCTGTACGGCGACTGAGTTTGCAAAGAGCTCATCTACACTGCAAAACTAGGGAGAAGCCCGATTCGCAGGACTGAGCCCCGCGGTGGGTTACTCTTTGTCTACCCATCGCTGCCTAAAAGTTGGGCATCGAGTCCTCTGGGTTCTCGCAATAGCCCAGGGAAAAGAGGATCCTCTGGGATGCGGTTCCCTTCCGAGGGAGATAAGGGGGTGAATGGTACTTTTATGGAGCATTCTTTGCCATTGACTAAGAAGGAAGCCTAGACAAGTAGCTTAGACCAGGTACGCAATTTCACCTACAAGTTACTCATTTCTTGAGGAATGTTGGAAAGTTCACTCTTCCAGCCTGCCCCAGCCTCTCTACTCCCCTCTCTCTGGTCTTACTCACGGTGGCGTTTTCGGACAGGTACCAGTCGGGGATCGGGATGTGATGGTTTGGAACTTTCCTTTTACTCTTCTTCTGATCTTCTGACTCCCAGAGCAAAGAGTTTAAATCAGGGAAATTATTGTTGATGTCAATGCCGTCCTGGGTCCATCGTCCTAAAGACCAGCCCCCTAATTCTGAACCCTTAGATTTAAAAAAAAAAAAAAAAAAAAGAAAAATAATAAGAAAAAAAGAGATAAATTTTAATTCTGAACATGACAGCCTGTGAGCCCTCAGCAAAGCATTTGGGCATGTGTCAGAGATAATTCTATACAGAGAATGGAAGGATGAATTATTTAATTAACTGAAATGAGTGACTGTTTTTGTTTTGTTTTGTTTTGGTTTTTTATTTTGCATGAAACCTTCAATGAGCTGAAGCAAAACTTATGAAAAATTACTTGAGGTTAGCCAAAATGTTCTGTTTGGTTTTCCAGGTTTCTATTTAAGACTGGTTTTCCCCTGGGTTCCGATGGAGATGGCATATATTCCCTTCCATGGCTGTGATTGCAACTTTGGTATTCCAGTCTTCTACAGACTGCCCTGGAAGATTTTCCAGTGTATTTGACCAGCCCCTGCAATTTTTCCTCCTGGTGTCTGTCTCCTTCCAGACTGAATTATTATGATGCTCAACACATTGTGCTCCCCTTAAAGACACACTATTAAATTTCAGAGGCAGAGGAATGCAAATTTTCACGTGCTTAGCTTGGTTTCTCACGAGAAACAGACTGCATGAATTTTCCATTTTCCATGATGGTGTTCCCATTGATCTATACACCTCAGTATGGTTTGTTCTGGCAGTCAGTGACCCTCCTTTCCATACATATCTTCCTGTTAGCCAGCGTCACACAGAATACTGGTTTTTCCGGCTTTTTTTTCTGAGTAAGAGTTTTCAGTGGCTTATGCTTGCTTTGATGTGTTTATTTTTTAATTTGTTTATTTTGATTGCTTGGAAAATATCACCTTTGAAAAAAATAAAGACAACAGGAGCATGTTTCATTAATCTAACACAACTAAAATAATCCCTTGGTATATTCATAATCATATTACCGCCTTATATGCCTTGTCATATCCATCGGGGTTGACTGAGGGCAGGAGGTGGATCCTGGTATCCTCAATGAGATGTACAATGCGCGGGTTCCCAGCCAGGTATTCCTGACACATGAACTGCATTAACAAAAGGATTAGCTCGCGTCCAAGCACTTCATTCCCGTGAGCTCCTGCAATGTACCGAAATTCCGGTTCACCTGTTGAAAACACATGGGGGAGAAGTGTAGTCAGAGCAGCAAATTTCATTGATGTCCATCCGCAACTCTTCAGGAGAGTTGAAGAAATGCCTTAACTAACCAGGTGATAGGTGATGATGTAACTTTACAGAAACAAATAATTACTATCTATTTCATTTTGGAACAGGCTTATGTACCAGTGATATCTAAAGTCACCGTATAAAACCTCCAAAACTGATATTTCATTAAAGAGATTTTTAATTACCCTCACAATTTCAGCATGTTACAAGTAGATTTCAAAAGTTCTGATAGTCTAGAAATAACATGAAAAAGACATTGCTGGTAGTTCACTGGGACAGGTGCTAAGGTTCTTAGAAGGTAACCGTCAGTAACTGTACATGACTGATCTCTGACTTCATATGCTCCTTTTTCTTCACCAATCAAAAACCAGGTTCACGTGCGTTTTTCAAGGTTATACTGAATGCCACAATAACTGCGCTCAAAGATGATTAGGAATAGAGCCAGCTGTTAAAAAGAATAAGCCCCATAATTTAGTTTTTCCTTTGTCAGAATAACACTTGCAAACATCAAGAGGACAGACCCAAACTGGCCAAGCCATGGCTTGTGGCCGGATCCACCCTCCCAGTTTGCCTGGCCCGTGATGCACTCCTTGCATGTTTTCTGCAGGGCCCTCCGACATAGGTAAGTGGGGAAGGCAGATTAGATGAATAATTCTGGTGTGAACATCTAAGATTGAGAGACTGCAGTCTAAGATCGTCCCCAAGTCAACTGAGAGATTACATCAATTGTGCTCCACCCCTTGTGGCGAAGTAGAGAGATGTCTTTGGAGTGTGTCGTGTTCTTCCTTGGGTGGGATGAACACATTTCAGGGTATTTATGGACATGGCAAAGCACAAGATGCCTTTATTCCAGTGTCTGTCTCAGGCACTATCATAGCAATATCTTTATTTTTTCCACAGAAGGACAAAAGACTGAATGAGTTTCTATTCTGAAGAATTATATCACCATAGGAATTTGTACCCCAACACTCACGGGGGGAAGATGACTGGGGAGATCTGACCTATCCTTGCTTGTAATGCATTCACTCCATATAAAAAAGGGAAATTTCCACCCAAAGCTACATAAATCCCCACAACTAAAATCCATTCCCCGGTACTAAAATTCACTTTTATTTTGTTATTGTAAAGAATAAAACTCATTATCATTAAAGAATTTGATCCCACATTCAAAATGCCTTCTATTTGTGCTCACCCTCCTCTTCCCAATTTAGAAATATAGCACTGAAGTTCCTCCCACATACATTTGAAATCTTTGCTGCCATGAATATAATTCCATCAGTGATAATTACTGCAGATACAGAGAATGAGGGCAAAAAAAAAAAAAAAAAAAGAGCCAGATCCCAACACCCTTCAACAGATTTAGTTAGACTAAATCCTAACCAACTTCGTGTTCTCCTGGGTTGTCAGAAATCTCGACAGCATACAGCTTTAGTCCTTGGTTGCTTTTTCCAATATTGTAAATTCTTGTGATATTCGGGCACATTTTATTCACAGTTTTCATCAACTGCCAACAAAAAAATGACACACAGTTAGACAGTGCAGCATCAAAATAGATCCCCTATTAATTATTTCATTCCAGTTCATTTCAAATCGGTTGTGGCGAATGCTCCTCATTTTCTTTTCTCATTATTTCTTAGTCGTAAAAGCTTTATGTTTAGTTCATGAATTACAGCGCTGCTATCACACAACGTAAAATCATAGAATGGTTTGGGTTGGAAGGGACCTTAAAGATCATCTCGTTCCACGCCCCTGCCCTGGGCAGGGACACCTCCCACCAGACCAGGCTGCTCCAAGCCCCGTCCAGCCTGGCCTTGAACCCCTCCAGGGATGGGGCAGCCACAGCTTCTCTGGGCAACCTGGGCCAGGGGCTCACCACCCTCACAGCAAAGAGGGTTTATTCATCTGTTTGCCTAAACACCACAACACAGGTGAGGTTCGAGATCTTCCTTACATGAGATATATTTGTAAAATATCGTCACAAAATGAAGGACTTGAGGGGGAAGCCCGGCAGGAATAAAACCAGCAAAAACATTACTACTATACTACCAAGAGTCGGTAAAACACGTTTTCAAAACGTTATTCATTGGAGGGTAATTAGGCACCTTAAAACTTCCTTCTACACACTCGATGGTTTACCATAGCGAAGTGACTTGAGATGAGCCGGGGTGTTACTGGCACGGCAAGGCAGGTACATTACAGGTTGCCACAGACACACTTTGCCCAGTAAAGGAGAATTCTCTCTCCTTTGCCCTATGCAGCAACAACTTAATTTGAAACAAATGAAGACAGAAGGATATAATCCATTTAAACACGATTTTCCCAGTGAATTCTGATTACACCTGCTTCTGCTGAGGTAGAAACCAAGCCCACCCTTCTTGTCTTACAATGTGAAAATCTCACGTGGGAAAATCGTTAGGTAAGGCAGTGTTGGTGTGGCTGAAATAACAAAATAGATATAATCTGGATGACTCCATAAAAACAGCAGGACAACCTCCTGCAGTGAATAACAGACTCCTCAGAATTTGCTTACCAAGTTTCAACAAAAAATAGAATTAATAATGGAAATGCCAACAGCCTGGCTGAAGGCGTTCCCTTCCATCAAAATCTCTTCTATTCGCTATTTCAGCAGAGGCTGCACGACATAGTGAAAATATAATCAAATTGCCGCGGTGCTCGCTAAAGGGCATAGGGAAGGTCACGGTTCAGGGCATAGCTCTGTTTAAACCAACGGAGCCACACAGATGTCGGCCAGGTAAGGACGTCTGGAGTCTAAATTGTCCCACAAACACTCCAGCGTGACATTTCAGGTTAATGTTAAAATTTACAAACGAGACTGAAAAATTGTGTGTTAATAATTAGAAGTTATTGCAAATCGCTTTAAATGACAATAATTTATCTGTCTGTTTTTTTTTTTTTTGCATCGCGAGGCACTAAAGAAAGAAATAAGGACTTTACTGTAAATCGGAGCCCTAGGGACTATTAATTAGACAATCTTTTCATAAACAAGGGTGCATACATTATTGAAGAAATACTGTAGCATAACAAAACTCTCTGCTCACACAGTGTTAATTTAGAAACAATATTGGACGATAACATGACCGATAATTTAAAAAATGCAATAATTAGACGTGTCCGATTCCCATGCCACCATTTAGCAAATATAAGTGGAAACACAATTCACGTTGGGAAGAACATCATTAAAATTCCTCTCATAAAAGGCTTCATTTCTATTTATAATCGTGTTGCAAAGAGACTGAAAAGATGCTATTTTTGTACATTTGTTCGTCTCATACGTTGGTCTTATACATATGAGAAAGAATTTCTTTTGCAGATGTAAACTCAGCACTGAATAATCCAATCAGTTATGCTCGCTCAGTGTATTGTCTCGTTTCAGATCTATTTTTTTTCACCATCTAATATTTTCATCATCATCATCGTCATCATACCAGTGTGCTGGTATTGTGGGTACCCAACTATTCCATGGAACTTTTTTTAATGTTCTGGGCATATGGGAGTGAGTATGTCATCATTTGTTATTCCAGCCGAAACATATATGTGAAGCCAGAGGACACTGGGTTCTATCTTCTAGCGTTTGATTTAAACGAGTCAGTTAGTAACTTTTTTGAGACAGACTGCCGAAAATCCTCATGATCCACTTGCTCATAATGAACCACAAATGCTGTCAATGGATATGGAGCTCTGGACCTCTTACTAGAGACTGTCAAAGTCAACTTTTTGACTTTTTAGAAGTCAAAACTTATCCAAGGTTGACTGCGTGGGGATTATAGATTTATGTTCTACTGACAAGAGGATGAAAAGGATTATTATTGCGTCAGATACTGTGGGGGTTTTTTTCCAATAAATTTTTACGTTTTTCACTCTGATAATGAGTACACGCATCAAAAGAAGGTCTATTTTAGCAGGCTAAAAACTGCTTTCTGTAATGTATGAATAATGTTATTGTCTCAGCTCTCTGTTTACTAATTTCTCTCCGTTTACCCTCTTCAAACTGCAGGAAAGTCCCTCCCAGCTGATTTATCCCTGCATCCATGCGGGTCCCAAGATGTGGGATGGGGGAGATGAGCCTGTCCTCCCAGGGCTGTCTCTGGAACCAGGCTGCAGCGCAGAAGCTTTTCTAACCTGCCTGGCACTACCGCGGGCACAGGATCCCCAGAGCACTGATTGAGGAAAGCAGTTAAAAGTTGTGTTAAAAATTCATTGCTAGTGAGAAAGACGCCTAGAACCAAGTTCTAAGTATATTACAACAGTGGAAATATTTGTATTGGCCTCAGTAAACTCCCCATCATCTCTTTAATTGCCAGCATGTGATTACTTTCCGAGTCATACGAAGAACCCAATTAGAATCTAATATAATCTGAATAAATTAAGTATTTTGACACACAGAAAACCAAAACTTGGGCAAGGACAGTCAAACACAGTTCACAACTGACCAGCTCTCAGCCGCAGTCGCAAATTTTCTGCTTCTATGAAAAGTGGAAAAACATTCTGTTTTAAAGCTGTGCTTGTTTCCCCAAAGACATTTCTAACCTGTCCTTCTGCAATGAGAGTCTAAAATCCACTTTATTTTATTGGGTTTGGCAGTAATTATGCCAATTGAGTTTGTACTTGTCTAATCTTTGTGCTAAGAAATATAGGCCACAAAATCTCTACCGAAATAAACGTGTGACTCAGTACACAATTGCTCAATAAAAATGAGTGGTGATTCATGCAGTATAAATACACTGAAAATTCCGCACAGGGAAAGTGATTCACGCACTTCAAGTCCAAACGTATTATCTTTATATTTGAAGAGAAAGCATGAAGAAATATTTCTTTAGCACAACCCACACCTATGTCTGTGGTGACACGAAGCAAGATTAAGAACAACAACAATAAAAATAACAACAAGGTTACCTGTTTGAGGTTAAAGAAGCAAGATTATAACAGGGCTGGTCGTTTTTAAATTATACTAGCAGGATTTTTTTAAATTCTTTTATAATACCCTTTATTTTATTTTTTAAATTTTATTCTGATTATCCAAAGCCCCTGAAGTAGAGGAGAATTCTGATGGCTAAATCTGAAAGGAGAAACCACCACAACCTTCACCACTCAAATATACGTGGAAGCAAAAGGACGGCATGGGGACTTTAATAGATTGCAACTTTTTATGACAGATTAAAACAGACAGGGAAAAAATATTTTTAATTGATTGCACGTAATGTTTAATAATATTTTTTTAAAGGTAGAATTCAGATCCCACAAGAGCTCAGAAGCCTGCACCCCTCCACGCTCCACCCAGGAGGTCCCACACCAGCCTCTTTGCCTACCTGCCTCATTTCCTTGTAGTTGTGATGCTTAAAGTCAAGATTATCTGTGGTTGTCATTTCATTTCTTCTGTGGTAATAATTATTTGGGTCTGAGAAAAGAAATTAAAGAATTTTCATGTGCTTCTGCGTTTCAGACATAAAGATGCTTATCCATAATACATGCAAGGAGCGTAGAAATCTGAATGCCATTGTCCTATGTGTATTTAAAAACAGTTTTTAAAAGCAAAACTCAAAGGGAAAAAAAAAAAACACAAATCTGAAATATTTCTAATTAGTGCACAAATCACCTCATGTAGATCCAAAGAGAAGCGAGGAGGCAGCAGGCATCGGCTTGCTTGACAGCTACTCTGCGTGAACAACTAAACTCCAGCAGAAAAGCAGAAGGACATCCTAAGGCTACAGCGGAGGGCAAGAGACACTGGAAAATGATGAGTCAGATGCAAGATAAAAAGAGTGGAAAAAAATCGCATGAGAGGAAAAAGCCCCAGTAAATGTTCTATGTCTGCTTGATTAATTTACTATTACAAGGAAAGGGGAATTATCTTTTAGTTCTCTTGAGTATATTCCGAGTTTGTGCACTGCCTACAAAATACAGAAAAGAACTGCTGTGCATATTAAGCATTCCTAATTACATTCCTCAACATTTTTTGCAGAAGTCCGAGGTCTTCGTTACTTTAAAATTAGCATATTCATTTCTATATTTATAGTATGTATGTTTTGAAGTAGCTAAGGACAATACGTGGATAGAATAAAAACCTTTTGTTTCCTTGATTTTCCAGGCCATTCTCCTGGAAAAAAACCAGGCCAAGACTGTTAGGGCTCAGCGATGTATTTCCTGATAGATGTGCTCCTGGCGTAATCCAGTGTGACTTATTTTTAGAGATAAACAAGCCTATTTGGAAAAAAATTGGACACATTCCTTAAATTGCCATATCTGGGATGCTTGGAATTTTGAGTAATAATTTGTCAAACCAGTGGTAGTCAGGCTGTTATGAAATTTTTTGTTTCCCCCTTTGCACAAAATCATCTTCATTTGGTTTAAAATTATGGGGGGAAAAAAAGCCAAATATGAAAGCTTAAATATCTTCTTGTCTTACTGTGACACAGACAAAAGACACTGTCCCTAAAGAAGAAAAAAATGGTTTTTTGACATTATCAACTATTGGTTTTGATTTTGTTTGGGGAAAAAAGCATAATTATTAGTATGAAGAATATGTAGATACTATTCTGCAACAAACACAATGAAATTATGGAAAATTCATAACACTTAAAAATACCTTATAACTTAACATTTTTAAGCTTCATATTTCTGACATTAAAACCTCTAAATTTTCAAATTTGTTCTTCCCAAAAAATTCTAAAAGCATTTGGGTCTTGTTCTTATGTGGAAGGGAAGCAAAATTTGAACTTTTTCACTTATTTATGAAATGAAACATGCAAGTTCCATTAAGCTTCACTGCGACATTACCCACGTTCTCTACCACTTATTTACTCTTCGTACGCACGCTTGTCTCCAATTCCAGGCCCTAATCTACAGCAGAAATGCTGGAAGGCCAGTTGAACGCTGCTCTGCAAATATGACTGAAAAATGTCAAAAAACTCCACAGTTGCCTCAACAAAACCTGGATGTTCAATGCTGCCTGTCCTTTCCAGTGAGAACTTATTCTATAACAAGACCATCTGGAAATGGGTTTCAATTAGAGCCTAACCAGGTGAGGAAACAAGATTTCTTTGCTTTTTTTTTTTTTTAAAAAAAAAAAGAGTTTTGAAGAATGAAGTGGGTTAAGGTTCACATAATTCCCCTGCATTTTCAGGTGTTCTTTCCAACATAACCACAGGCTAAGTTGATACAAGCCCACTGACAATAGGGATGCTGCAGTGACCCCACAGATGCCTCCGGAATGCCAAACTTTTAAAGGTCAACCCACGTTCATTTCTAGAAATTATTCCTTAATATATTGATGACTGAGAAATAGGAATAATAAACGCCCCCCACTTCTTCTAGATAAACACAATGCGTTTAATGCCACACAAAATATCTTCGCCATTGTAAAAATATCTCTGCGTTGTAAAAATATAAAAATAAACATCATAAAACTGCCAGGATGTTGAAGGCTTTCTCTAGCGCCATGAGCCAAAATATACAGCAACTGATTTTTTTTCCTAGTACTTTAATCCTTTCAAAGTCTGGCACGTTTTCCACACTTCAAACATTAATATCATGGGAATGACTGTGAATGCTGCAGAGTTGGTGGAAACTTAAAAAAGTCGTACAGTGAGAACGATTGTATCTCTGGTCCGTCCTCAAAAACAGTGCACAATTTGGCAGCTCCCTAGAGAACTAACACTCATATTTTGCCAGGCTCTACCGTGGGTCTGCTTGGATCACTGGATTTCTGCTGCAGCAGGAATACAGATTAGAAAATTAAAAGCTAAAATGTAGAAAGGCATACAAATCTTGTGCGCAGCTGGTTAGGCCCACCTTGGCAAAAATCATTTTCTGTCATAAAACAGAGCATAAGAGACCAAGAATCTCAAACCACAGAAGAATTCCATTCGAAGCACGCTCATTTATTCATGGCACTACCTCAGACAGTCTTTTTCTCTGCTAAGGAGAAAAGATCCTGCAAAAGCATGGTGCTTCAGTTCATACAGAGGAATATGTTAGTTTTTTCTACTGCTAATCTATGCTAATCTAGAGTTAATTAAGTTTGCAGGTAAAGGTAACTTGTTACCTTCATAGTTCTATTCTTCGTAAAGATGGACAAGTGACTAGGAAGCGTTTTCTATCTTCATTTCACAAAATCACAGACTGGCAGGGGTTGGAAAGGACCTTCAGGGATCATCTAGCCCAACCCCCTGCCAAGGCAGGGTCACCCAGAGCAGGCTGGACAGGAACGAGTCTGGGTGGGTTTTGGATATTTCCATGAATGAGATCAACTCTAAAATGCCCAACTGCTTTCCACCATGAAATCTCTGGGGACTGCCCATAAAAAGTACCAGAGAAGACCGACTGCTCAGCAGTTTGGCATACCTTCTGTTACATTACAGCTCTACACAGCAGTGGAGCACCGATGCTTCCAGTGGGTTTCCAGTTATCGTGCTATCAACAACTACATCTGTTGGTCTTTTTTTTTCCTCCTTTAGTTTTCAACGTCCTTTTAACTTGCATGGAAAGGTATGAAATGAGCTCTGCAATGACTCGAAGATGCAGTCAACACTCAGAAAACAATATGATCTAAATATTTTCATTTAGTTAAGTAAAACTTGCATCCATTCCCAACACGATTTGTTCATATGCTTCATTCTCACCTAATTCCTACAGTGAATTGCATGGTATCACACTGATGGAGCTTGCAAGCTCAGAAGTGGAGCTCATGTACTCCAAACGGACAAGATAATGAAGTCGATCCAAGGCTTTTGGATAAGTTTTTAATAAAAAGAATAGTCTAATCTAAATCCTTTAGACTGCCTTCAAAACCTCAATGTGCCATTTTGCAAATGACTGATTTTTTTCATTTCTGTGTAATATAGGCGAATTCAACCTGTCTTCACAAAATTGAACACGTCACAGACAGCACGTGTGTAATCATGAAAAAAATCCTCTGGCAGACATATCAGATGATTGTGATTTTTTTTCCACGTGATCTATTTCATGGCAGTCGCGAGCATTAACATCACACATTAAATGAGCAGTGAAATAGTACTCTGCAACTATATATGGATTCTTGTCTCTATATGTTGATGTATACTCAAATACCACACAACTCTTTCCAGTTAAGTATAATAAATGATAATAATCTGCAAGCGAAAAAACAAACCCTTAACCTGGGGTAGTTGCTCCCTAAAGGTTTTCTACCATGTTTGATATTTCTAACGATTTCCTACAGTTCGATTCGAATAATAACAGTAATTCTGAGGACTGGTAATACTCTTCCAAAATACACTTGATTGTACAAATAAAATATGAAAGAAGACCTTTTAATGACACCCACTGCATTGCTGGAGAATGTTACACATCCGTCTTGATGAGTACGGAGAAACATACTGTATCGGCTTTTGCCGGGAGAGTTATTGAATTTGGTGTCATTTTTATTCAGTCTTTGCTCAGGCAAACTTCCAAAAAAAAGTTTTTGATCACCCAAGATTAAGTTTTAGCTTTGCAATGATAAAAGCAGAGCACAAGGACAGATTGTCACTCTTAAGCAAAAATTTACTCTCACGTGAAATCGGCTGAATTTAGTACTGTTGCATACACGTTCACTTGTAGTGAAAGACACTTGTGGAAAGTCACAGTTTTATAGAAAATGAGCAGACTCCTAGCCTTAACCAGGTGCCTGGCAAGAAGAGACAAGCAATGAAAATAGGACGGAACGATGCGCCCACTGAAAAACACAGTGCCCCATTGCAGAGCAGTTCGTCTTTTGTCCTGGGTTGAAAGAGATGGCATAATCACGATACCAATGATAGTTTTCTATATAAGAATTATTAAAAATTAAATTTAATCACAAATTTATTCCATTAAAATAATTGACCATTGCCTTGAATACTCCACAGTATCAATAAATGCATGAAGAGCTCAGCTAATTTTCTGTCTCCGGGTACTTTTGATCATATGCAGTTTCTTTTTGATTTTCCTTAGGTTCGAGAAAGAAGAGGCAAGGAAAGTACATCCATCCCTCTGAGGCAATTGCAAAAGATTACGCAGGTCAGTCTGCATCTATGCAAATACCAACATTTTTGGAAACTGGAGAAGGAATTAAACACTGGTGATTTTGTCCTGGTTTTCCCCAGCGAGAAATGGCAGCACTGATCCTCTGCTACGGGTAGGATTTTCTGACACCTTTCCTCCACAGCTAAATGTTTTTCCCTCGGTGAAACAGCAAAGCGCTTTTGTTGCCCGGAAGACGGTACTGACACAGTTGGATAACACAGCTTTTTTTTGTAGAGCTACTGTAATAGTCTAGAAAAGATTGTTTGTCAAAGCTAGCCTACAACACAACAAAAATGTATGGTATGAACAAAAGATAAGCATCTCACTGATAAAAATTACAATCATCTTATATAATACCAACTAGATAATCAGGAACTTCTCTCTTCCAATTATCTAATTAGTGTTTTCTTATGATTTGTTCGACTTCTAGTCCATCTAGCGTATGCAGCAGGTTTTATTACCAGAGCCCTACCCACAGGAACAGGTCCTAGCCGAAGGATGCAATTTCATCGCTGTCAGTGCTAACGAGCTTTCCTAGAATATTAATGTCTTATTCAGGTTTCTTTTTTATCTGGTATTCCTTTCTTACCTTCCCTTGTGAGCCTACGTGATGGAAAGCTGATACATGGTACAGACTGAATGCAAATCACTTAATTGATTCAGGGATTAATAAAGACACAAACCCTAACATTACAAGTTTAAAAGACAAGAAAAGAAATTCAGAGTCATGAAAAATGACTTACTTTCCCTCCGCTCCACTTTTTTTCCTTAGGGTATTTCCCTACGTCCCATCTGCCCGGGCACTGTCACTGCCTCAGGAGGACACGGTGCGTGGGAGCTCTAAAGTACGACCAAACGGCTCCTCCTGATGACTTGATTTCTTGTACGTTCACACTCAGGGTGCAAATATAATCAAAAACACACCAGGGACTGAAGGAAACTGAGCATCATATAACTTCTTTCATGGGTCTTTGGAAAGGCTAGAGTTGTTTGAGCTGACAGAGCTCCACCTCCTGATTTTGATGAATTTAAGAGACTTGCTCTG
This sequence comes from Chroicocephalus ridibundus, assembly GCF_963924245.1. Lineage (NCBI taxonomy): Eukaryota > Metazoa > Chordata > Aves > Charadriiformes > Laridae > Chroicocephalus > Chroicocephalus ridibundus. Next base: position 4,720,507 of record NC_086289.1, on the reverse strand, counting down.
TTTTAAGGAGGAAACCTCTGTGAGGAAAGAACCCTCACTGTTTGGTCGCACAGTTGATACAGCGTACTAGAGCAGCGCTACCAACGAGGCTGGACCCATGGCCAAACCTGTTGGTTATCTAGATTGGAATGAGTAAGATGGCACCAATAAAGGGCGAAGAAGTCCATTTACAGAGAACTGCAAAAAAATATGTCATGTCCTACAGGACATGCATGGAAAGGCCTCTGCAACCTGGGGAAGAGCTTTGTTTTGAGTGCCTTGCGTGCGATGAATAAATGAGCTAGAAGAAAGAAATGTCAGTTCTTCCTGAGTGAAAAGGATGGGTCAGCAGCTTACCAAAATCTATTAGTCCTTTCAGTCCAATTACATTTTGCATAAACCCACCCCATTCCCATTGTGTTTCTCAATGAATGATTCTGGTATTTTCTTTCAGAAATAAACTGAATCAGCCACCGCAGGCAATTAACTCAATAAATGACTACCAGCAGGAAGCACTGATGCTGTTTCCAGGCTAATCCAAGACCTGCAACAAGCTGTGCCAGCACTCATTGCAACAGCGGTGGAACTGCGGATAAGTTCTCACCTCGGCAGCACCTTCCCCCACCGATACAACCCCGTGAAGCTGAAGGGTGACAAATGCTAACGCTGCAAAGCAGAATTTGGCCCTGTATGAGCATACGCCCAACAAGAGTCTAGTGTAAATAACTGCTGCACTTAATAAAAATCAAAAATCAAACACTTTGCAAATATCGACGTTTTTGCTCTTTCCTCTTTAGGTAGAGTTTTAGGGAATAGAAAAGGATCGTGAGAATTTCCCTACAAAACGCTCTCCAAAATGGTTTGACTGTCACCTTTGTTATTCCCCGGAGATCTCCGTGCATGTCCTGCACGCCAGGAAATTTCTTCACAGTGCTGAATAAAGCTACGCTTTTCCTTCAGCCTCACCCTGTTTTACAGAGAGTGGATCCTCTGCAAACCCACAGAGGAATTTGGGATAGATCACTGCCCTCTGACAGCCCGTCAGTCCTTTCAGGACCTGAGGGGAAATACTGGCTCTGGAATTGCCCCTCCAGTGTAAAAAGTACAATGGGAAACAAAGAACCCACAGAGCTGGAGTCTTCTGAACTCGTGGTTGAAATAAATCAGAGTCCTACTGAAAACATGAACATTCACATAGGCAGGACCCCCCTGGTCACTGCCATTGGAGTCCAGGATGTGTTTGTTACCCCCAGAAAAGCAGATTCTAAGTGCTGCGACCTTTCGCTGCTTCACATTAATACATCTACAGACTAAGCTTTATGACAGTACTTGCCCCGTATTTCTCTTTATTAGATAATTATCCCTTCTGTCCCCCAGATTGTTTTTTTGCTGAGTATTTAAACATCTAAAGGACAAAAATCAGGCTACCTCTGCTTGGTACGTGAAGACCCTACACCAGCAGTGGAATTGGAGGCAGCAAGTTTCCGAACAGCAGCAGGAACAGTTAAAGCAGTAATGAGAGACTTGGGAAAGGCCGTTCTCTTTCTGGCTCTAGTATTTTTGAAAATACTATTCATAGCCCCCTGCAAAAAAAAAAAAAAAAAAGAGACACCTATCCCCAAGGTGCCAGAATTTAAGATCAAAAAGACAAGAAAAAAAAAAAAAAGGCAGATGAGGGAAGTGGAATGAGTAGCGGGAAACTTAGAAAACAAACTGTTTTTCAAATATACACACGCATACACACACATATGAAGACACAAATCCACCATGCCAGTACCTACAACGTGCTTAACGGAAACATGGTGTTGCCATAGTTTTTCTTTAAGTGGCCTCCTATAAATTTTCACTTTGTATACCCTGTTTAGCAAAACCCTAACTGTATTTTGCACTCATACAATAAGAGAAACAGCTAACACCAGAAGCTTGTGCTGAACATCAGGTTGTGTCTTTTCCACTGTTTTTACCTTCACCTGCGACTTACCACGGATTATTTCGGACGCAATAACACTTGAAATTTGCCAGAAATTCTCCAACCTCAACTCCCCTCCCTCCCCCTACAAGATAAGCACTAGTTCAGTCACAATATTTGCCTGGTAAGTCCTATGGCCTGTACAATGAAATTAATTTAAAAAAAAAAAAACAAACCAAAAAAACCAGACTGCATAATTATAATGGTTCTTTCTTGTCTTAGAAGCTCAGGACATCTGCAAGTGACTGTCCCAATATGTAATCCTATTGCCTCACTAGTACATGTGCACTCAGTAAGATTAATTGCACTGCACTTCAGCCCGAACAACGGAGAATATCTTGTTAGATCATCCACACAATCTTGTTTTATTAATAAAGCCACTTATAGATGCCATGTGGTTACATTTGAAGAGTTATCCTGATACCATCCCTGTACCTGGGCAGATATTTTTGTTTCTTTTTGCATAACTCTACTCCCTAAAGGCAGGTATCATATCAAAAGCAAACATATCCAAAGGAAATAAAATTTAAGAGTATTGACACAGGCAGCCACGTCATCACCAACTGAGAAAGACTCTTACCTGGCAAAGGACACCCTAAGATTTCCAGTCTCATACAGATGCTACCTTCTTCGAACCAGGACCGAGGGTTTATACGGATATAACGTGCAACCAGAGGCACCGGCAACATATTGAGAACCGGGATCTCTTTCTCACTGTTTCCTTCAAAAATCTACGTATGGAAAGAGCAAGATCAGTCCTTCAGAAAGTCTTTTAGCACCTTTGGTAACAGAATCAGATAAAGTCCCCTGGTACGGCCCCAGGTTGATGGTTGCTCAGGCCAGAACTGCTCTTCAAAGAGCACAATCCCCCCATGTCCCTCAGAGAGGGGCAAAGGAGCCAGAGCTCCACACCCTCTCTCCGACAAAAGGCACCTCATGGGCATGAGATGTCCCCAGGGACCAGCAGACTAACCCTCGCATGGGCCATGCAACAGGGAACACATCTCATCGCAGGCAAGACAACTTCCAGGGTGGCATTCGCATCCACAGGCAGACATATGCAGATTCGTCATATAGAATATCCTGGGACCCTCTCTATGTTATGTGATTTGCTCTTAAAATTAGTGGGACCATTGAGAGACGTTGCCTTGTAGTCTTACGCTGACTAATCTGGGAAATGAAAACTCCATGTGAACAGCCCCCGCTTTCCCACCTCTGCTCTTCTTCATAAAACATCTGTTTCGCGATACTCACCACATCTCCAGACTCATTTCTGACAGCAGTCCACGCATGACTGTCATTGCTCACCAACACTCTGTAAGAGGTCACCCAGTTACTCCTTGAAAAAGACAAAGAGTATCTAAGTTATTTTTCCATAACTTAGAATGACTGCAAATTCTGTTTAATGTAATAAAGCTTGCAATGGAAATCCCAGTTGGCAAAGTCATGTCAATACTTAGCTGAAAGTGTGACATGCAAATCTAGATTCAATAGATAATTAAAAAAGCCTAGTGCATAGAAGCAAAAAGCCTAGATAATACTCTGGGATTCTTTTATATTTCTCTTTCTTTTTATATGCAGATTTTGGGATAAATGGCTTATCTAGACCAGATGCATCCAGCATTAAAAACCTTACCTTTTCAGCAACAGAACATTTATTATTTCTGCTGTTACTATCAAAGAGGATGGGGAAAAAAAATAATAAATCCTCTAGGATGAAAAGTCTATGAATTTCAACCAGCAAAATTTCCATTTCTTCCAATACAAGAATGACTGGAGCCTGCAGTCGTTCTTGTATTTATCAGCAATAGATAGGAACGAAGAGACAGTCCTGTCACGCGGAGCCCAACTGATCACAGTACTAGCCCACTACTACAATATCGAGGTCAGTCTCCAGTAGGCTGATCTTTCTAGTGGCCCATTATCCAATATACTGCAAAATCCCCTTTAATCTAAAAAAGCAAAATCTTCATTCATACTTGAATTATGTCTGTATTCAGCTGAAGGAGAGCATGAGAAGAAATAAAGTGCTGCTTCCGACATTCTGAGTTGAAGCTACGTAGCTTTTACGCTGTCTGGCCATTCCCTATGGTAATGTGCATATAGCTATGGAGAAGGTAATGCCCTGACTTTCATATTTGTTGGTCCGAAAGGGCAGCAGTAATTTATTTTTTTCCTCTAACGCCTTCCTGTTTTCAACAGGCAGTGACTTGGAGGAGATTTGTGGCTTGGAGGTATCTTTGTACCTCAAAGTCAGTCCAGGATGATTAAGTTCTATTTTCATGTATATAAACTGATCGTGCATAACCAGCTGTCCTCTGGAGCAGCCGTTCTTGAAGGCTGGTTCTTAGCTAAGCTGCACAGCCAGGTTGCTGGGAGTGAAACCAGGGTAAGGAAAGCTCTTGGGACTAGAAAGAAGACGAGGGGCAGTTATGGGAGAAGCAGCAGAGCATATGGATCGGAGATACGGAGATTACCTGGAAGGACAGACACACCTAAGAAATCTTCCCCCATACAAATGCAACTTTATTTGCTTTTCTTTCTTTTAAAATCAACAAGCAATACGAGCAACTACCTGTGAGCACACACTTTGGCTTCACTGCGCTTATGTTCGAAGAGACCAACTAGCCAAGAAACGCCAAAAAAGGGGCAGGGGCAGAACGAGAGCAAATTCATCAGCCACAAGATCAGCCCAAGTTCATCCAGCTTCGTCTTGTACAAAATAGCGACCTTCAAATAACGCCTATGTCAATGCACGGGCAGCAGAAAATTTGTAACTTTAGATTTCCATCTGCTATTTCATTTTCTGAGTAACAGTGAAGATTCACAAAAAATTCAAACTGATGTCCAGACTTACAAGGGTGCCTAAGACCAAAGATGAGATGTTTAGTAGGATTTAGAAAAGCACTTCCGTATGTAGTACGCTAATACCCCCACAAAGTCAAAGATGAGATATCACGCGATTTTGAAAAAATGACTGGACAAACCCAGCTCTGCTTTACACACAAAACCTGTCCCTTGCAAACCTTTCACCAGCCTTCTTCAATGAATTGATATTGTTATTTTAAATGGAAAAAATCTTGACTATCGCCAAGCAGCCTGAGCTTTTTATTATTGCATTGAAAGCATGAATACACCTGTAACGCGCACACTGCTTCAACATTAGTTTAACAACTTTACCAAGTTAGCAGCACACTGAATGTACTAATTGTCTGCCTGTCAGTGGAAGGTATCCTGGGGTACAGGATTTACTGGAGATCTGTGAAGTGCTATGCTGGTATCCCAATTCTTTGTGGCCATAAAATGATATACAACAAAATAGTCAGTGACTTCAGCACGGTATGTAAGTTTCTACTAACTCTTGTCAAGAAATTAACCTTTTTCCCCTCAAATTCTCTGTGATCATAAGCTGAAGGAAAGCAGATTTACTTCTAGGAAAGATGGAAATTTGGAAGTGGACAACATCGAAATTCCAGGAAGAGGAAAAAAAAATAAAATAACTTTTTCCAATTGAAAAAGAAACCAAGCTTGAGAGCAAAACTCACGGGCTTGAATGGTGGTGGAGGTAGTAGTGCACATACTCAGCTCACGTCAAATGGTGTTGGGTTTTTTGGTTGCTTTTTTTGTTTTGTTTTGTCATTGTTGAGGGTTTTTTTTGTTGTTGTTGGTTTGTTATTGGTGTTGTTTTAAATATTTCTTAAAAGTTTCTTGGCCATTTTTCAAAATCTGGTTAAACAGCCAAAAGAGGCAATGTCACAAACCGAGTAACGTCATTGCTTCTGAAGTATTACAGAACTTTTTTCACTTCAACTACACAAATAAGATTAGGAGGGCAACCACAATACATCCATATTCATTACTCTATGCCTGGAAAAGAAATCCAAACAGAATAATATCACGGTCACATAAAAACAAGACAACAGTGGACATTCTTTATAATTGAGAATTTTGTAAGAAAATCATGGTGCACAAAGGATGTTTTTAAAAGAACCAGCTCATGTTACTGGTATGAGAAAATGTTGCTGATACGTGAATATTTCCAAGCCAGGATTTTATTTACCATATTTTAATTTTCTCACTCCCTACAGTTACAAAGGTTCAAACTTCTCCCAAAGGAAAATGTATACTAATCAGTCGTACACATATTCCATCTTGAGTGACAACAAGTAACATGCTTTTCGGCGGCAGCCTGCCAATTAAAATACAAACGGGACTACATCCAGCCTCGTACGTTTGCGGTCTAGAAGGACTGCAGAGGGTCATGGGAGGAGATAAATCAGCGCAATGTATTAGGTCACACACCACTTCCCATTAACTGTCCTCGCCTGTAAGGAACAAGCATCCACTTTGCATTTGTTGAGATGCAGAATAAAAACACCGCGGGTGACCAGATCCTTCTCCCACCGGCACTAAATGCAAAACTGCCTCTAGGGCCTTACCGTCACAAGAAAAACAGCTCCTGCCAATATGAAAAAGGCTGCTGTACATTCAGATTCCCCTCCAAAATGGCATCTTCTACCTTAAAATCACATTCCCCAGGGTGGGGAAGGGAAACTGCACGCATTCATGCTTTCAGAGTATCTGGGAAACTGGCAGAAGTTAACGCACAGGGCTGCCGACCAGGCAGCTGATTATCTGTAAATACCAGGTATTTCTAAACATACAGTCCAGCAGCAGAGCATTGGCATCCTAAATCTTCTCCAAGGCTGCAGATTTTCCACACGTGTGCGGCACAGGAGGTCTGATGTTTCCAGGAAGCAGATGGAAGTGTCGCACACGCTGGGATCCCCAGCCAGGCTGTTTACAGTAAGCTCAGAGCTTCCCGGATTTGGAGAGTTTAATACCTAGTGGTGCTCGGTTGATTTGTGCAGACACAGAAATCTAAAGCTTTCGGGGAAATCCGTCCCAGAAAGACGACGGCTAAAGCAAAGTCTCGTGCTAGGGGGAGGATCGGGCGATGTCGTCTGCTTTGTGTTGTTACCTGACGGCAGGAGGATCCGTCTCGCTGGGTTGGGGATTCGCAGACGTTAATTTCTGCAGCGCGTCACATCGAATCTTTTCGGGGCCCATCAGCACTGAACAATAAAGCTGTCTAAGGAAAGCTGAAAGCAAGCTATAAAGCTTTGCAGTTCTTCGGATGTCCCTACCGATGTTTTAGAGAAGCTCTTCCGAATTCACTCTATAAAATCTCCCTGAAACTACTATTACGTTCGGCAGACAAAAATACAGATATTTGTTGGTTTTAAAGAGTCAAGGAGACATAGTTCAGGGAAAGTCCTATGCCAGCACTCAGAAAAGAGTGCGTTAATTACCGAGCTCGTTCTTGGCAGGAAGCTAGGCGGTACAGAAGTTATTGCGTGACAGTACCTTCAAAAGTATGCGAGGTTGCCTCCAGTTCATCATGCTCGAGCACAAAGTGCTACTTACATGCCTCATGAATTTCATCAGTGCTAGAAAAGGATCACGAGATACGCATTTGAGAGGAATCATTTTGGATTCAGATGCTTCCCGTTAATAAGTCTTTTGAAAAATTTATGCCAGCCTTAACTCTTCAGGAGGAGAGCCTCTCTGAAAAAGCTCCGTATCTATCGCCCAGATTAATCAAGTCGTTTCACAGAAAGCAAATGCAAAAATGAAATACAGCTAAAGTTCACTTAATGTGATGAGGTTTTATCATTATTATTAATTAGTTGGTTTTTATCTGTAATGCATTAGCTTTAGACAAGGCTTATCTGAACATCCTGGATTTTAAATTCAGTTTCTTGTGATGCATGGAAATGCCCAGCTTGCCTTTTTTTGGATGGAAATGGACAAGCTGAGGGATTAAGTGACTTGCCCAGGGACAGAGAAGGAATCTGAATCAAAATGGAGAATTAAAAGCAGATCTCCAACAGCTGTGGCAGGTTCCTGTCCAGAGGATCAGCTTCTCCTTATCTACGCACATAGAATCATAGAATCTTCATGGTTGGAAAGGACCTTTGAGATCATCGAGTCCAACTATACACAAAAAAAAACAACCAAACAAACAAAAAAACCTCCAAAACCAACAACGTACAATCTCTGCCCTTCCGAGCGTGCCCTGAAGTGCCAAATCTAGACGTTTCTTAAATACCTCTAGGGATGGTGACTCCACCACCTCCCTGGGCAGGCTGTTCCAGTGCCTGACCACTCTTTCAGTAAAGTCATTCTCCCTAATATCTAACCTAAACCTCCCCTGCCGCAACTTCAGACCATTTCCTCTGGTCCTGTCATTATTCACCTGGGAGAAGAGGCCAACACCCACCTCTCTACACCCTCCTTTCAGGTAGCTGTAGAGGGCAATGAGGTCTCCCTTCAGCCTTCTCTTCTCCAAGCTAAACATGCCCAACTCCCTCAGCCTCTCCTCATGTGACCTGGTCTCCAGACCCCTCACCAGCCTGGTAGCTCTCCTCTGGACACGCTCCAGCACCTCAATGTCCCTCTTGTACATCATCAGGCTGCTGAGCACAGGGAAAGACATCACAACAGCATGAGAACAACAGAACTTCTGCCTTGCCTTCCCCGACCTAATTTCCTTATTTTTCTTCATGTGTATTAGATGCGTAGATGAATCCCAACTCGGCACGACGCGCAGCGAGTGCTAAACGAGAAGCAGCGGAGGGATGCCAGGCGTTTGGCTGCCCAGCCTCCAGGAGGCGAGTACATCGGCCAAGGCTTCTGACTGTTTGGATACGGTTTTATTTTTGTTTGAACAGTATCTGCTGCATGCAACATTTTAAGGCCAAGCTTCTCAATTACAGAAAGCTGAATAAGCAACAGGTGAAACGAATCTGGTACCCTTATCCTACTCTCTAAGGATGCTTTTCCACATCACCAAAACCCCACATGATCTGAGATAAATGAGGAAGGTTGGCAGGTGCCGGTCAGCAGAAGCTCAAGCCCACAGCGGCAGAGATGGTGGAGAAGAGACCAGAAAACATTGGTAGAGTTCAGGTTAGCATCACCTCCAATGGACCCGGCTCCAGCTGACCATATTAATCTTCTGCTGTCACGATAATCTGATTTATCTCCATTACAAAACCCCCGAATTAATAGAAAATGGAACCAGACGGGCACACAAATGTGTATCTTTCAAGAATATATAAACTGACAAGCTAAAATACTGGAAATAACGGTACCTCTTTATCAAAAAATTGCTAAGCAAACTTTAGATTGATCTGTAATCATGCAACAGAATCAGCATGCTGGCAATTAAGGCGCTTTCTGCTTGAAAAAGTAATTTGTAGTCTCATGCAATTAAATATAAAACCATTAATATTAATATTCTAAAATAATATTTACGTCGATAAATTTTAAATCACCCACTGCCCAGCAGTTTCAAACACAAGCCAAGTCAAAAACCGCTCAGGCTAACCACAGGTAGCCCAGCAAGCTTTACAAACTAATTAAAATAAATATGATTTAAGAGATGGAGCTTGGCTAGCAAGCAAGGGTATTTTTTTTAATAATTGAAATCTTTGAATGTTTAATTTTTAAAATTGCTTCTAGCTGACTTAAATGAATATACTGCTGTGAAATCCAGCTCTTCCGAGGCCCTACGAAGAAAAGCTCAGGGCCAGCATTTCACTTGCTCAGAATGAATTAAACACAGATTTTCCAAAGCTCTCTTCTCAGTCTGGAGGGGTTGGGGTTGAAAATGCATTTCCCACCCAACAGCGGCCACTTACAGCCCAGTTTTTGCAAGATTTTAATCTCTGAGTTTCTGACCTCTCTCGAAAATCCGGTGCCGGCTGCAGGTGTTTCCTTTTGCTGTTGGACATTCAGACAGTAACACCTGAAGATGCCAGGCCTCCTGCGTGGGGTTAAAGACATCCTCTGCCACACAGATTTTATGGTCTTACCACTCTTCATTACAGGCCATTCTCCAAAGAGAGCTGTATGTTTTTGGAAATTCTTCCTCCACCCAGCTTTCCTCTTCCGTATCTCCTGTATCTTCTAAACACAACCAGGCTGTGATTCCTTTTCTTCTGAACTTCCTATTGGGACATTTTAAATTTTCCTCTTCATGCCTATCACACCTTTGTATATTAGTCACATATTTGAGGAGAAAAATCTGAACTATACAGGCACTGCCTCGCTCTGCCTTTTTGCCTCCTTCCCGTGAATATTAAAACAATGGAAAGTGAAAAGCTCCGGCAGTAACCAGCAAATACTGCCATTTGTGTGCACAGCTGTGGGCACATTTGAAGTGCCGCTAAAGGTCTCACATCTACCAGGCGCACACAAGGATGTGGCCAAGCTCGGCGTGGTACATGCAGAAGGGATGCTGGCCTGGGGAGGACTCTTGGGTGGGGGGAAGGAGCAGCTGCCCCATGTCCTCTAGGTAACCCCACACACAATCATCCTCATCGCGACGCGTCATAACACACATGCAAAAATATACAAATCAAGGCTGTGATTAACAAGCGTGAGTAATCTGTTGCAGCAGATGCCTGTATTCATTGGAGGTATCCTTTTCCTGAAGGCTTCAGCTCATTTGGTTTCAAACTGCCCATTGTAGCCCCTTCCACAGAGGTTAAAATGCTTCCCTTCCTCTTCTGAGCATCCCCGGGGAGGCTCACTGTGCCAAGCGGCTTCTCCCCACACAACACCGCCCTTCACCAGTGCAAAGCCCTGGTTGACCATGCAGGAGTTGCTGGCCATCCCCTCGGGGGGACGGCAGCAACCTGCTCCCTCCCCGCGCTGCGCGGTGAGTCACCGAGCCTTTGGCAGGAGAGTCGTAACTGGAGCAAGAGCATCGTGACAAATCACACCCGCAACAGAACAGCATCAGTTTTGACGTTTTTGTCAAACAAACTTGTGAAAGTATAAATAAATTCCTGGGCGCGCTGTCAGAACTCCACCTACACGGGATCATCGGAGCTGGTCACAAACCCAGCCCCCCAACGCCAGGAGCGGACGGCGAGCGTTCATCGGCAGCGATGAACACTGTGCCAAAATCCCGCGTAGGGCACAGCAAACGAGGTGGAAGATTAAGATGGCACAGGAACTGAAGTGAAGTAACGGGACGGACAGCACTCGAGGCGGAAGCTGCCGAAGGCTGACTCTCAGCGCTGCAACAACGGAAAGCCCGGGAGACGGCTCCACCAAGCCAGAGTTAACGGAAAATATAACTTATTAAGGAAACCAATCATAAACGCTAGTACAATATGTAACGAGGGACATTAATATATCAAGGAAGTTTTTTCTACACTGAATTCAGGTTGTTTTGTAACTCCCATCAATATACTTGATACGATTTCCGTGGATTGGGAACAATTTGCTCCCTGGGAGTCTGACCTCGGGGAAGCCGTAATAATCTCTGCAGCCCTGTCACCTAGTCAGGGCAAATAACAGTTTGCACTGATTTGATGCACCATAACAATTCACGTCAGCACAGAGCAGCTGCTTATTTTAATTACATGATTTGGATAAGACATTGAGACGTTTTCGTTGAATTTGCTGAAGTTTCATCGGGGTGTGTTTTCGCAGCCCTTGCGTGGGGATAGGAGGTACTGCTCTGAAAGCCAATGCCAAGAATGTTGTCCTTGTGAGCTGGACGGGATTTAGAGTTTATTCTACTTTGCTTTCAAAAGCAGCCTTGTGTTGTATTTTGACACTTCTTTGTCTATACAGTGCAAAATTTTGTTTTCTTAGATGTCTATAGAAACAACTCAAATACCTATGAGTAACCACTGTAGCATCCCAAATGCTAACACAGTTACACTGAATGGATTATCGCTGCTCTTTATACTCTTATTGTTGGAACGCTGAAGATGCTGATGTGATTAGCTCTTCTTGAGGCCAATCTTACTATTAAGACCATGTTTTTAATACCATGAATGCTGATGAACTTGGGAGGAAGCAAGGATTTTTATCCTCTGGCAGGCAAGGGAGTTTACCACCTTGCATTCCTCACATACACACTGTCCATAAAAGCAAATCTCATTTCCTCAGGAATTGCCAGTGAGCATAAATTAAATTTGGAGTAATAAATTAAAATTCGGGACAACGCATTCATTTTGTGACAAAACAAAGAGCAGAATGCTGTAACGCCAAAATTAGAAGCAACTGCACTGACCTAAATTTCTCCTCACCTGCATCTCCGGAAGGTACCCAGCTTGCTACAGACCTAAGGTTCCCTAAGGACAGTTTCTCAGAAGGGATGTTGGGGGACCACGAAGGGTCACACCGCACACAGAGGAGGATGAGGGTGAGGGTGTACTATAGAAAAATGTAAAATTATTCCCCTATTCAAACACAAATATCTGATTTTTAGCACAAGCACCATCAGACGCACAAATCAAATCTGCTGGATATTTACAACTTGCTATCCCTACGGAGTGGCACAAGGAAGTCCAAGTGCCACAGTAGGGAGTGTGTCATGGTGTCTACACCAGCTCCCAGTCAAAACATGGCTTCAAGAGCGATGAACTAAAATGACCAGTTTAAAAGTGGGCCAGTTTAGAAGCAAGCAATATGTCTAAGTCATTGTAACTATTCCTTCCAGCCAGCACCGCTATTGATTTATTGTCTCCTCTAACCAACTAACCTCTTAAGCCCTGTTGCCGGTTTGCAAGGCACATGGATTAACCTCTTCCCAAATGAGAATTTGAAGATTGCCACCCCTACTTTTTCTTTTTTTCCTTAAAGACCAATATATTGCATAAAATTAAAATATCTTCAGTATTTTCATGAGGCTGAAAGGCCTTAAAGAAAACACACTGTGGAAATAAGTCTATTTTGATTTTTTTTTTTTTTCTTTTTTTAAAAGGTGTCAGAATTTTGCTTTGGAATTCGAGCTTTCTGGACAGATTACTTCATCCACGCTTTTTCTTGGTTTTGTTATTTCGTGACATGCAGTGATAGTGCATAATTTAACATGCTTGAAAGATTAATTTTAATAAAATGCATTGTCACAAATACATCTTACTCACTGAAACATTGCATCCTCTTCTAAAAATCAAAACATCCTCTGCACTGAAACAGTCTGAGGCTTTATATTAGTCAGTACACGCTGAGTCTATTTAGACGTGGGTTTTCTCTTGATACAAAAGACGGTGCTGAGTTATCAAAAGATTGTTTGGGTTGTGGGAAACACATTTCCTATGTTTTTCAGATTCTTGCCAAACTGCTAAGAGTGATTAATATTTTCTCTCCCTCTGTCAAGAGATGCATATTTTAAACTATCACATCATTGCTTTAAATATATGGCACAATCCCACAGTGATGCTTCCAGTGTCCCTTGGACAGTTGTTTAAAGCTGCTTGGTTCATAACACTGAAGGCTGTATTGGCAACAATACAAAGAATTATATATTGTATTTCTTCCCCAAATATTCAGCCATAAACCCTCTTGTAGGCCAGCTATGGCACCATCCACCTCTCAGAAGAGGATGTCACGTGCCTTTCTAAAAGGTCACATCACTCCCACAACTTTATCTTGAGAAGGCAAACAAAATAGCTCTGCAAAGAGATGTCACTGATCTATGGCGGCATTTAAAAGACGAGTAGACATAGCGCTTAGAGATACGGTTTAGTGATGGTTTTTGTCAGAGTTAGGTTGATGGTTGGACTAGATGATCTGAAAGGTCCCTTCCAACCTGGGCGATTCTACGAGTCTCTAATATCCATCTATCAGCTACTAGATATTCATAGAGAAACAGCGCGGTATCTGCCCAGAGGCACTGATCCCCAGATGTTCTCTGTTCGTACAAAGAAACTGATGTTCTGCCCAGTCTCAAGGTGTTGGCTCTTATTCTCATCAACCCACACTTGTGGCACCTCTGAGTTTTGGCTGTCTTCAGTGTAAAAAAAATATAAAAACCAGGAGTCCTGGTTCTCACAGCTGGGCCCCACTTTACCTGAGAAATTTAAACATCTGCAGATTTTCTGGATAATGTAAGCAGAGTTTGCCATTTATGATGGTAAAAGAGCACTTTGCCAGGATTTCAGTTTTCCCAAGAATGCCGGAGGTGCCTGAACAGCAACAGCCCTTGAGTCCCCATGCTTGCTTTGACTGATAAAAGGAAGAACTCCCCAAATTCAGGAGTTTTTGGTCAAGGCCTGGTTTTTGCTTGTTAGAGGAAGAAAAAAGAAAAGTAGAAACACTTGATTCCACGTGACTATCAGGGAATTCACAGCCAGGCAGTTTGAACACAAAATTTGACTCAGAAGGTTTGTTTTGGTTTGGTTTTTTTCCCCCTTAAAAAGGAAATTATTAAACAATTCAAGTATTCACTCCTAACCAAGCATGGTTTCCTTCTGTCAAGTCATCTGTGTTTTTAAGCGCTGTTTCTGCACCTTGGCTTCTTCCTCCTCAAGGCTCTCGAGTCTCAAGCAGAAGCGCCCTGGACGGGCACGCAGAGCCACAAGGGACGACAGACAAGAAATAGCAACTTTTCAAGTGAGACTGGGAAAGGAACAACGGAGGTGAAACAGTTTCTGCCAGCACACAGTAGGTGACAATCCCATGCATTTTTATGTTCTTTGTATTGAGTCAAGTGTAACCTTCAATTCATCCATTATTATCCTATAAATTTCCAACAACAAAAAAAAAAAGACAACAAGTCAGGCTGATGTGAATAGACTGTCTCTGGGTGGAGAAGGACATCAGCAGAACTAGAGTTTCCAGTGCTGCTGTAAAGGAGCAAAGTGTAGCTCCCACCACTACTACACTAGCTCTGGCTACAGCATCAGAAATACCCGCAGAACCAGAGGCCAGACTGCCAATAACTCAAACGTTGCAGCCCTGCAATGAAAGGCAAAGTTATTTGCTGCAGGATTGGGCAGGGTGTCCTTGCCTGCCCTCCCTTGTCATTTTACATGTCCTCATTAAGTCGGCAGCAGGCAGCTAAAGGGACCAAGACAGGTACAAATCTGATCTAGGCACAAGCTCAGAGAGAACTTTCAGTTAAGTTTTCCACTTTGCAGAAGTTTCTTGTTCAATACAAAGGGGGAAAAAGAAAAATAAAAGGTTGGTTTTCTGATTCTTTGTTACTATCACATCATAACATTGTTGAACTTAGCATATATCCCAGTGTCTTGATTTTTTTTTTTTTAATTTTATTTTTATTTTAAAATCAAATGCTGGGAAATTCTCCAAGGCTAAAACAAAATCTTACGTTGGCCCTCAAGCTTAGCAGGCTTTTGTTTCTAATACAACAGAGATCAGAGAGGTGTTTTTTGGCTCTCCTACCTGAAATAAGCTGCTTCTCCAACATATGTTTCTATTAGTTATGAAAGCAGTATATTCTGTTCATATAAACTCGTGAAGTTGAGAAGATGCCTCAGGTAACAGAATGGCATCTTTTTGTACAAACTTTAATATCATAAATAGTCCTTTTTGATACCACCACAGTCAGTAGCTGAGTAGAAGAGAAGGAAGTTAACGAGTCTCCTTTGATTGTAGTGCCCATTGTAGCAAAACCATCAAAAAAGAACCTGCCCACACCAGTAAAAGTCCTACCAGCCTGTTTCTCCTGGTCTGGCTCACAAAAGGCAATTCACTGCGTGCAAGCCCTATGACTGTGGTCAGGTCATTGTCTCTTGAGTTTGCCACAAGCACCAAAGCTTCCACCAGTGCCTCTGAATCCCACCCTAAGGCAACTTCTGCTCCAAGCTCGGCGTCTCTGCTGTTGTCTGGATTCAATTTCCCTTTGTGTAGCTCTTCTCTACACCAGGATTTCATTTTTCCTTTCTTCTCACTTTCTTGACTGCTGGAGGAATCGGGGTAGAAAGTCATACTGAGAGGATCATCTTTCAGATGCAACAACGTGGTTGATGGCCATGCTGTTCCCAGGTGCTGAGACTCTGGAAAGCCCAGGACACCACTCTTGCCCCAGCAGTGGGGGCTGCACACATCAGCCTAAACTTTTTAGAAAGCATGAGCATCTCCAAGTTATTTTTGACACCTAAGGACTTACACATGCGGAAGCAGAGCACAGAAACGTTGACTACACTGATTTTATCTGTTCAATCTGATGAAGAGAGAGAGAGAAAAATGAAGTGGACTCCAGGGACAGGAGTCCCACAGCCAAGGCTGTATCAACAGACACCAAGCAAGATGGAGGCCATCACACCCTGACAAGAAAACCCACTTCCATGGCAGTCCCTCATGTGCAAGCTGGAGGTAGCGAAGGAGGTCACCCCTTCCTGGGCCTATTTCTCCCTACTCCCCTGGCCCCTCCATGGGCCAGCCTTACAGGACATGTCTTCCAGGAGATATCAGCCCACCCCAGTATGTACCTAGTCCAGCTGGAACTATCTTTGCTCCTATGAGGCAGAAATGTGCCTGATTCTCCACAAATCTGAGTAACAAGCCAGGAGGAACCTGGACCCGCTCTCCCAGCACCAACCCCGCTCTTCCTGCTGACCCTCAGGGTTCTGCCCAACAACTCTTCATGGGGGAAGAAGGCAAAAGCAAGATTCAGTAATTTAAAAAACAAACCAAAAAAAAGAGACGACGACTATGAATACCAACTATAAATAGAGTGTCAAATCCTGCTGTAAACTCGCAATAGAGCTGAACTAAAAATAGCAACACTACAACGAAGCAGTGCAGCACTGGTGTTGATAGGAACAGCAGTGTCAAGAGTATGAATATAGAAAAGAATAAGACTTTTCTACAGCAATTTTCTACCTAACACAGAACAATGTAGAATAAATATAGAAACCTTATTGCCAAAAACGCTCCTGCTCCCGCAGTAATATTAAGAGAAATAAAAAAACTCCAGAAAATTAAATTATAGAAGGAAAGAAAAGACTCCCTTCTTTTTTTCTTAACTATAATGGTATTTTTCTGGTTTGCCTTTAATTATATGGCACATTCATTTTCTTAAGTGAGAAATCAAGATAGAATCAAATCCTTCAACACAAGAAGGACATGGACCTGTTGGAGCGGGTCCAGAGGAGGCCACGAAGATGATCAAAGGGCTGGAGCCCCTCTGCTGTGAGGACAGGCTGAGAGAGTTGGGGCGGTTCAGCCTGGAGAAGAGAAGGCTCCAGGGAGACCTTAGAGCAGCCTTCCCTAAAGGGGGCCTACAGGAAGGATGGGGAGGGAATCTTTATCAGGGAGTGTTATGATAGGACACGGGGTAACAGTCTCAAACTGAAGGAGGGGAGATTTAGGTTGGATATCAGGAAGAAATTCTTTATGGTAAGGGTGGTGAGGCACTGGGAAGTTGTCAATGCTCCATCCCTGGAGGGGTTCAAGGCCAGGCTGGATGGGGCTTGGAGCAACCTGGGCTGGTGGGAGGGGTGGCAGGGGGGCAGGGGGGTGGCACTGGATGATCTTTAAGGTCCCTTCCCACCCAAACCATTCTGTGATTCTGTGCAATCTGACCAGAACGGATCTAAGGCTGGGCATCTCCTGCATACTTGGTGACAAGGTTTAGCAGTACAAGTGGGATTATTTGCTCACATAATGCAGTGAGACTCAACAAGAAATTAAGAGACTGAACAAACAGTGTAAAGATCAGGAAAACAAATAAACCACCACCTCCAGTTCCTGTTTCTGCCAGCTGATTGCTGCATTCCTCCTATACAATTCTCGCCTCATTCACACGGGCTGTCTTATAGAGCAATCTGGGCACCTACACTCAGAAGGTCACAAATGAGTAAATGCACACAAGTCTGTGCAAGCCAGTTATTTCTCAGTGCCATATACTCATTCTGTAACACAAGCAGTAACCAAAAAGCTCATGAATTATTTCGGTGTTGGATGTCATCAGCACTATCAGATCAAATTTTGTTTCAAGAGTTCATTTAAAAATCATGTCTTTTCAG
Organism: Chroicocephalus ridibundus; assembly: GCF_963924245.1. Taxonomy (NCBI): domain Eukaryota; kingdom Metazoa; phylum Chordata; class Aves; order Charadriiformes; family Laridae; genus Chroicocephalus; species Chroicocephalus ridibundus. The sequence continues at coordinate 4,702,756 of NC_086289.1, read as the reverse complement.
AATTTTACCATTTATTTGGTGATTGTCTATGTCTTAGAAAATCTCAGAGGTCACTGGTCATTCTTTAAGACGATAAACTAATCAAATTTAATGCTGGAAAAGAATTAGGCAGTTTAACACAAGCAAATTTGACAAGGTGAGTATGAGGGCATATAATCTGAGCGAATTGTGTAGCTTCCTTTGCCAGATGTAGATAGTGACTATGGAAGTCTACTACCTTTAAATTTGTATTTTATGGCATTTATATGCACTTCACCTTTTACTGTTCCTCCATTCCGTTACTTGATATCACAGAGCATTTCTATTCTTTATTTTTTCCTTGAAAACCCAAAAGATAATACAATATGAATTCCTTGGTCAGAAAGCTCAATCTCATGTAGAAAAGTAAGCATGTACTTACGACCAGAGAGAGTTTCTTCCTTGTGTGATGACTCCAGTGAATTTTGTTAGCCTTCGAGCATCTACTTCAATCCACTGATACGGGTCATTTCTTCCTGCACACCAAGCACCATCATAAAAATCATTTTCGTTAACACCTGCCTGAAAAGAAGGCAAAACTGTCTTCATAAATCAGAACCAAGAAACTGAAGGTCTTTCATGGGAAAAAGGAAAGAACACATGAAGTCATCATTCATTCCACTTACTCCTTTGGCTCCACTTTAAGACCCCCGAGACTGTCACTCTCAACAGCTATATGGAGCAACCAAAATATTTTCTTCCTCGGAGCAGGGAAGGAAATTCTGAAAAGTCCCTTCAAAAACTAAGAACTATTATGTATAAACTTAAGTTGGAGTGAGAGAGCATAAACAGAGCTTCAGTTCAGTCCACCTGTCTGTGCCTGTGGCCTGGTAGAGCCTTTATGCAGAACAAATTATCCACACAGTCTTCTGGAAGTCCTAAAAAGCCAGCTCCAACCCGTGTAAATACTGGTCAGTACTGGAGCACTATCTCATTTCCCACGGAAGCAGCAAAGGAGGGGGCAGGCCATATGGAAGCAGTAATACCATTTCCCACCAATTTTCAATCCCAGAATTATTAATTTTCATCAGCAGGGATATTCCTTAAGCAAATTAATACCAAAGGTTAAAAATTTAGGAATGCCCAGCTGTACTCCAACTTGTGTCCCAATATGTACCCCAATATATATAGGCAAAACCACCACAAAGAGCCTTCTCAACGTTTTCAAAGAAATAGCTGCAAGGTATTTTGAGCAAGCTGTATTCTAAATGTATCCGAAATAGCATTTAATGACACATAGCATCTGAGGTCTTCAGATATTTATCTTACTACTAAAGCCCAGGAAACGTTCAGCACCAAACCGGCTACGGCCATGGAGGGCACAGAAGATTTTGCCATATGGTTTTCTGAGGCTACATGTATTTTTATGATATTTCATCTGTGTTTAATACGGATTTATCATTGCCATCCACATAACTCCAAGAATGGATATCCTTGATCATTTCCCAAATATAAACGGAGAGCGTGGAAAACTTTGTAAGTTTATCTTAAAGATAGATTTTAAAGCGCTGGTATACAGTTATTTTATGCTCAGTGGTACATTTTCAGTTGGTGAAGTACCCAAGAATACAACTGTCAGTTAAATGTCCCGAATTATCCCTCCGCTTCCCACTGAGCAGTATTTGCAGATATTACAGCCATAGCTGGCTTACAGTGACAGAGATTGACAGGTCTGTCTACCTCCATTTTTACAGATGGTTTCTACCCAAACGGGCACCGGCTGGCTCTAACGCAAAGAAACGATGCAGTTGTTAATCCCTTTTCCCTGTGGGAGTCTGATGGCATCTGGAGGAAGTGCTGCAAAACATGGACAAAGGTTCAAATCCTAAAACTTCTCGTTTTCTCAGGTATTCAAATCTGAGGCAGGGCAGCTTAAAAATTACTTGTTGTCCTGCATCTACCAAATTTACATTAAGCCACCTACTTCTATGCATTAACTGATATTTTAAAGCGAAGGTCATGTAAGAGTTGAAGCACAAGATACAGAGAAAAACTCTATTAACAATGGAAGATAAATTCTTCAAGGGGAACTGAAGAATGGGAAAACATGAGAATACAAATATGGTCACTGACCTGAGTTATAACCTTTTTCAAGAAAAGGTTTCACTGCGTTTTAAAATAAGATGGAATTTGAAGTAGCCTTAGGGTTTAAAGCCAACGCTTGCCAGGAAGCGTTAAGATCTGCAGAGCACCTTGAACCAGCAGCCTGCTAATCCCCTTCACGCTGACGAAATTCCACCAATTTCTACAGACCAAGTACCTCTATGTCTCATTGCTTCAGCTGGGATCCTTGGTCCTCATTCAGACTGAGGATATTTCCCATCGGTGTGATGCTCAGAAAGGTGTAAAACTCTCCTCTACATTACAGTGAGGTTGAAGGAAACAGGAGAGAGAAAAAAAGAGCTTGTTTCCAAAAAAAAAAAAAAAAAAGAAAAAACCCAGACAAAAAAAAAAACACCAAAAAACCCCACAAAACCCAACCCTAAGTTACACACTGAAGTCTCCATGGTTTCAACCAGACTTAAATAAAGCTAAGCATGTGTTTAAGTTTTACATCAAATATGAAGATTTTAAAGGACTCTACAAATACGGACAGCTTAAAATACGATGGCCTTAAATAGGGGCAAAGAGAGTACGCAAGAAAAAAAGACAACTGTGCTGCTACTTTCTTATTTCCTGACATCAGCTTCTCTGAAGCTTAAAGAATATTTGTACTAGGCAAAACGAAGCAGGTGTCTGTGTGTAACTATCACAGAGTACTATGTGAGAAAGAAGAGTTTAATCAATGAGAAGTTCTTATTACAAACATTTCCAAAGGAAAAGAATTCCGATAAATTTATGTTGAAACTTCTCTTTTTAAGCTTCAAGTCTGCGTATTTCCTTAAGGCACCTCAAGTTTTGAATTTGCCCTACGGCCCCTTCAAAATATCATTTCCATAAAAAAAACCACTTATGAACGCAATCGAATATTTAGTAGTTAAAATTATTATTAAATTTCTTTGGAAAGTTTTGATTCCTGAAAGATGAGAAAAGCTATCAACAAAGAATATAGATCGAGATACCTTTTCTCAGCAAGATGCTTACTGGAATTTAAAAATTGTATATTGAGTTAGTGGAGGTAACGGATTCAAGTTATGATATACATAACTTAAAGCTATACATTTTAAACATTGAATTTTACCTTCATAAGTAGAAGAAAGGAGGAGACAATGAAAACTGGAAGGACGGACTAGGTCTTAAGCAAACCCTTTTTTCCTTCACTAAATTTTCAAGAATAACTCAAAGTTTAATCTAGCTTATATTTCACTTGCAGCCAAATGCAAAAACATTTCTCAATATGCAGCGTCTTATGAAAAAAAACCTTTTTGATATAGGAAAAGAGTGTGTTTTTTTCCTGTCACTCCTGAATAAGTTATCTCTAAATGTCAACGTTGAAAATTGTAATTCAAATAAAACAAATCAACTGCTTAGTATTTACCTAGAAGCCAAGATGAAGGGAAATCGAAAGGTTACAAACCCTTTACAAATTATATGGCTTCTGATTTTAATTCACGTTTACCTTCAGAGTTGGATGTGTGCAAGACTGGACAAACACTTGCTTACGTTATCACTGTTCCAAAAGACTTATATTAAAATGAGGCGAAAGATATTTCCGCCTAAATATATTAAAATGAAGAAAGACATTTCGGTTTACTGCCACAAGACAGCTAGAACAGCAGAAAAAAACCAACCAAACCACATACCCAATAGAAAACCACTTCAGCTTAAATTCTTATCCATTCCCAGAAAGGTGATCACAAACATTATTTTACCACAGGAAGTTTGTGAGGAATACAAAAACAAAGCATTACTCATCACAGGTATTTATAGCCACCGCTGACAGTAGGAAAGAGAAGAATTAAAGCACACGGGCTGAAAGCAGCACTTCAATAATTTTGTCTTTTGCTCATGTTTTGGTAATGGAGCTTTTCAAAAGGAACTAGGGAAACAAGGAACTGAAAAGACAAAAAGCCATACGTCCTGCTTAATTGCACACACGTGATTGCGTTACTTGGTTAATCTTCAGTGTAATTTGGATTTCTCCAACCAGGAAAATGAGGAAAGGGAAGAAACATAGTTTGACTAATTTTTTTTCAGGTTTTAACCACTGCTAATTATTTTTCAAGTGACAGATACTAATGACTTTTATCCCTGAAGGCAGAGCGCCTCACTGTATATTATTTTATGCTATGATTTTTCCTGAGGATGTTAAATTACTACCGGTTATGCCACTTTTGCAGTTGCAGGCTATATCTCCAAAACATGGGGCTCTACGGCCCCAGTAGCTCCGGCTCTCGAGAGGTCCCAGCTGAATCCCCACGTTCACACAGGACTGGGAGCAAAATCAGGTCCCATGCGGTGCAGGGTCTCAAGAGAAGCAGAACCTAGGAGGTCTTATCCAGTCCTGCTAAACCTGTCCTTCTTCGGAATCCAGTGTACAGCAACTGATTCACTTCATACGCTTCAAATAAACTAAACGGAATAAAAAAAAAAAATAACCCCAGAAGCCTTTGAAAAACTTAATTATTCTGTGAATTCCCTGCGAGCCGAGGTACTGCCAGTTACCTGGGGTGAGCCCTAAGCTGCTTCTCAGCTGACTTTGCATCAGATGATGAGATTGAGCAGAGAGTGGAGTTCGTCCTATTTCGGGGAGGAACGCAATAGTCACATGAATATCGTGATGGCACTCTGGCGATACCCAGACCAGGCCACGAGGGCAGCAGCCCATAAAATTGCTCATCGTTAGATTAGCAGAGTGCTCTGGTGAAACTTGAGCGGCACATCAACCTCACGGAGCCTCTCTGACTTGGGCCAAGTGTTTTTCTTCATGAACGGTACCAAACAGCATGAAAACACAGCTTTAATACCTCTGCCTTTTGCCTTTCCCCAGCATGCCGCAACCTGCCCTTTTGAGCAGCAAACAGAAGCCACCAAGAACCTTGTTACCCATCTGACACATCAATCCCCTTTAGCACCTGTTCCTGGTTATAAACTTCTATCTTTTAAACACTACCGAAATTCAGAAGTCTTAATGCAAAGTGCAATTAAGTACTGAAACCCAAGTGGCAGGGAAGAGGTCCGCAAATTCTAAGTGGCTTTAGAATTACTAGCACCTTAAAATTTTTTCAACGTTCTATGAGTTTTAAGCTAGTCCCAAAGGAAGCAGCCTCTAAAGAAAAATAAATGCAAGCCCACCCTTTTAACACTGCCGGCCATAACATTAACTTTAAGTGGGCAAGGGATTTAGGGAATTACGGTATATATAGTATACAGATAAGTTTTCAGTAACAGTAAAAGCTCTTAATTGGAGGATTACCAGAAATCTCTATTAGGGGTGAAGTTCTTAGAATCACAGAATGGTTTAGATTGGAAGGGACCTTGAAGACCATCTCATTCCAACCCCCTGCCCTGGGCAGGGACACCTCCCACCAGACGAGGTTGCTCAAAACCCCATCCAACCTGACCTTAAGAAAAAGGGCTACATTTAAATAAGAGAAGTAAAACAGATGAGTCACTGAAATCAAACTTTGCCGTAAGCCAGGTGTTGTTGGGTTACTAGCATATGAGCCTCCCACAGTCCCGGGCTCAGGTAAGTCTCCATCCTAGAAAAAAGTAAAACCAGCTTTTGGATAATAAGGGGAGACAATCCATGCAGAACGCATACAGCTCAAGAAAATGACAATATGACAGTCTGTATCAAGCAGAAGAGTGATGTTGTGAAGCCTTCCTTCACAGGAAAAAAAGCACCATCTTTTGAACAAAGAAGAACACAAACCCAATTTGCACGGGACAGAAGGTCCTTCCACCCAAGACTCCACACAGCATTCCAAGGAGGAGACAGCAGCCCCTGCTCTGCAGAGGTGGGGACCTTATTCTCACAATAAAAACAAAAGAAACCGCTGCCACAGAAGTGTCAGAAGCATTACGGTTGTAACCGGTAGGGCCTGGGCACGGCACCTACCCAGCAGGTGAAGGTGGGATGGGAGAAGTGCAGGCTCTGAGGTCCTAGGAGACAGGACACCAAAGGAAATGCACTTGGTATAACTCAACCATGCTTCAGCTTATTTCCCAGCAAGAGACTGTCTCCTCGGCTCCTGCTGGAGGATCTGGACTATATTGAGGGGAAACATCCATAACTAAGGTTCTTACACTGCTCCACCTATTTTAAGTCAGCGTTACTGGTGACAACAGGACACTGGGCTAGATGGAGTCCTGGTTTAAACCAGTATGGTCAGTCCCGTGTTTAAATAAATTAAACTTTAACATCACCAGGAAAAATGAGAAACTGCAACCAACAGAGAATTCAGAGGTTTATATCACAGCCCTTGGCCTTATGCCACTATATAAAGAAAGCTATAATAAAAAAATTAAGTATTCCTATAGAACTCATATGAATATCATCCGCACACCATTTTTGTGTTCATAAGGGTTGTTTTTTTTTTTTTCTTAGCAGAGCATATGAATAAACAAATCACCTCACTCAGATCTCAAAAGGAATTAAATGTGAAGGCTGCAGGTGAGACTTCACGCTGTACCCAACCCCCTGTACCTGCACCCAGGCTTGGAAAGGAAGAGCCCAAGACCCTAAGACCCCATTCCCACCTCTGTGCAGGCTCCTGTTACTCACCTCCAGCTGGCTTTGTTGCTCATGGGGCTGCATACCAAAGCGGTTTGCTGAGGTTTCGGACAAAAATTAATTCATTTAAACAAATAACAAGGAAAAAAAAAAAGGGGGCAGGGGGGCAGCTTTTTCCCCCATAGAGAAGCTCACAGAGCTGTTTGCGTAGAGGCACCAGAAGGTGCAGCAAAGGAGAACAGTTGCCCAGTGGCGCAACTTTAACTCTTCAACCAAAAGCAGTCCCTCCTTCCAGTGGCCACCCACCATTACACTGCAGTGGGCACCAGGTGAAATTACATGGCTGATTAGAGCTCATCTTTCCTAGTCCCAGTCTTAGTTCGTTAACCAGCAAATTCCTTCAGCTGGAGAAAGAAAAAATCTAATGACTGGTCTAATAATGAAAGATAACTAATAAATGAAATAAACTTTAGAGATTTTTTTTTTCCGCTGTTGACTTGGTGCTGCTATTCTGTCTATGACTTTGAGTTTCAAATGTACTTTTTATGCAAAAGTAACAGTTTTACACTGGAAAAGACTGTACTTCAGAAAATCATAGAATCATAGAATCATAGGGTTGGAAGGGACCTCTGGAGATCATCTAGTCCAACCCCCCTGCCAGAGCAGGGTCACCCAGAGCAGGTTACACAGGAACGCGTCCAGGCGGGTTTTGAATGTCTCCAGAGTTGGAGACTCCACCACCTCTCTGGGCAGCCTGTTCCAGTGCTCTGCCACCCTCAGGGTAAAGAAGTTCCTCCTCATGTTTAGGTGGAACTTCCTATGTTCCAGTTTGTGCCCATTGCCTCTTGTCCTGTCCCCGGGCACCACTGAAAAGAGCCTGGCCCCATCCTCCTGACACCCACCCTTTAAGTATTTATAAGTGTTGATAAGGTCACCCCTCAAACGTCTTTTTTCCAGACTGAAGAGACCCAAATCCCTCAGCCTTTCCTCATAAGAGAGGTGTTCCAGTCCCCCAATCCTCTTTGTAGCCCTCTGCTGCACCCTTTCCAGCAGTTCCCTGTCCCTCTTGAACCGGGGAGCCCAGAACTGGACACAGTACTCCAGGTGCGGCCTCACCAAGGCAGAGTAGAGGGGGAGGATGACCTCCCTTGACCTGCTGGCCACGCTCTTCTTGATGCACCCCAGGATGCCATTGGCCTTCTTGGCCACAAGGGCACATTGCTGACTCATGGTCATCCTGTTGTCCACCAGGACTCCCAGGTCTCTTTCCACAGAGCTGCTCTCCAGCAGGTCAGCACCCAACCTGTACTGGTGCATGGGGTTGTTCCTCCCCAGGTGCAGCACCCTACACTTGCCCTTGTTGAACTTCATAAGGTTTCTCTCTGCCCAGATCTCCAACCTGTCCAGGTCTCTCTGTATGGCGGCACAGCCTTCCGGTTTGTCAGCCACCCCACCCAGCTTGGTGTCATCAGCAAACTTGCTGAGGGTGCACTCTATCCCCTCATCCAGGTCATTGATGAATATGTTGAAGAGGACTGGACCCAGTACTGACCCCTGGGGAACACCACTCGTAGCACGAATAATAGTGAAAACCAAAATAGCACAAATAAAGTGAAAACCAGAAACACAAGAAACGGGAAAATAGCAGTTGGTCCTGCGAGGCACCTAAGCACATCTTTAATATTAAATAAAGGAAGCTAAACCAGGTTGTATGCTAGTGACTTCTGAATTGAAGCATTTTTTTTGGTAGCGTGATCATCGCCCCTGAAAAGCTGCCTTGGGGCAAATGCTTCACTTAAAACCACCCTTTCAATTAGCCATTGTCATTAACCACAGGCAAACCACAAAAAGAAAAGCAACTTGCGTGTAAGTGTAAGCGTCTTTCCCAGCTGATTGTTAAAGGAGCTGGGAAGGGAGCAGTTCTGGGCTGCCCCTGCCTTTGCTTGCTCTTAGAGTACGGTGTGGATTTGCCCCCTCAGCACACTAAGTTTGGAGGTTTTCTTCCTAAGCAAGCCCCGCGAATCTAAAGGTTATCCATCAGCCTTAGTCACTTCTAGAATCCCAGCGTTTCCCCTTCATTTGAGTTACATGAGCTGACAAAGTAGTCAGAAGCGATAACCATCCGTTGGTTCTCTTTATACAACAGTACAACCTTAAGCCATTCTCCCACTTAGGAGAAAAAAAAAAATTGATGTTACCTGAATATTAAGCCTTCCTCTGTGGGCCCCAAGGCCATACCGCTTTGCTGTAGAGGCATGGAGCTGGAAGTCAGTAATTTTTAATGTCTCTAGACCAAGTGGAGGACAATCTACAAAACAAAAGATTGATTAAAATTTAATTAAAAAAAAAACAACCCACCACTCAACACAAAACAAACACGTATTCAAAGTTTCTGGATTCCACTTGTGCCAAGCTGGCTGGGGTCCTCAGCTGGTATAAATGAGCACAGAACTGCTGAGGTCAATGAGAAATGGCAGCTCTCATAAAATCAATGAAGCAATGCTGATTTACACCAGCTGAGGATCTGGCTTTTTGAGGGTCTCAGATAGTTATTCCTGCTTGCTATATGCTTTGGTTTTCACGGACATGCACGGTATTTCCCGTCGAGTGCTCTTGAGTACAAAATGCCAGTAAAACAGGCTTTTATTTTTCTCTCTTTTTGGGCATTTTCTTTTTTCATCTCTTGTTTTGAAATTTCCCCCTCCCCCCCGCTGTAGTCATTCCAAGCTACTGTATGAAGTTATGTTTCTAATTAAAATCTGTTCTGGAAAGTTCAATCACAGTCCCTCACGTTGCACAATAGCATCTGTTACAGGGGTCTGGGAGGCCGGACAGCCCAGCTCCAGAGAGGTAATGACTAAGCACAAAAAGGGCAATTTGAAAACAAGGGGGCATTTCTCTAAGCTCCAAAGCCTTGAAGAAAGAAAAGCAGATGCCATTACTTTAGCCAGCAATGGATCAAACTACAGCCTGGAGCTCTGGCTTTGGAAGAGAAGACATTGGAAAGAGGCTACTTCATGTTTATCAGAAAAAATATTCTGCTCTAAAATAACCCCAGCCCCCATGGTATTTAAGCCCTTCACAATGCTTACCATTATTTATCCTCAAAATGCCACGGTGAGATGGGGAAGACTCACTCTCAGTGTTCAGAGAAGGTGAACAAAACCACAGAGAGACACTTTGGGAGCATCTAAATTGTACAACAGAGGACAATTTAGAGACCCCGAAGTCAGCGCCAGCTGGAATTGGAAAGTCTGCATAGGGCAGAGGTGGAAAGCAGTGTCCTACTTATTATTTAGCTTGGGTACTTGTTAGGTTAGACGAGGTTTTGCACTGCCATGGCCATATCACTTCTGGTTTTGGATAGAGGCCAGATTTTTCCTACGGTTGAGTGTGGGTGGTTTGCTGTAACTTGCAAAACGGCCGGTGACAGAGACAGGAGCCGAGCACTAGTCATAAATCATGGAATCACAGAATGGTTTGGGTTGGAAGGGACCTTAAAGATCATCCAGTTCCAACCCCCTGCCCTGGGCAGGGACACCTCCCATCAGACCAGGTTGCTCCAAGCCCCGTCCAGCCTGGCCTTGAACCCCTCCAGGGATGGGGCAGCCACAGCTTCTCTGGGCAACCTGGGCCAGGGGCTCACCACTCTCAGCAAAGAATTTCTTCCTGATATCCAATCTAAATCTCCCCTCACTCAGTTTAAAACTGTTACCCCTCATCCTATTGCCACACTCCTTGATCAAGAAGAGTCCCTCCCCAGCTTTCCTGGAGCCCCTTTAGGGACTGGAAGGGGCTGGAAGGTCTCCCCGGAGCCTTCTCTTCTCCAGGCTGAACCCCCCCAGCTCTCTCAGCCTGTCCTCACAGCAGAGGGGCTCCAGCCCTCCCAGCATCTCCATGGCCTCCTCTGGCCCCGCTCCAACAGCTCCGTGTCCTTCTGCTGTTGGTGGCCCCAGCGCTGGAGGCAGCACTGCAGGGGGGTCTCCCCCGAGCGGGGCAGAGGGGCAGGATCCCCCCCTGGCCCTGCTGCCCACGCTGCTGGGGATGAGCCCGGGCTGCAGGGGGTTCTGGGCTGCCAGCGCACATTGCTGGCTCGTGTTGAGCTTCTCCTGTGTGAAATGTGGTCTGAAGCCCAGATCACATTTCCAGTCCCCAGGCCACACCTGCAGTCCCCAAACCGTCCTTCCTCACCACCTGCCTGACAGCTGGGATCGCCATCTCACTTGCACCACGGTTGCTGGAGAATTGTCAGAGCTCACTCCCATGGTCTATACCTGTAACCCTCTTACATATATATTTTCAATCGCTCACCAAAACGTCAGGAGTGTATGTACCTGAGAATCTCATCATCGCCATGTCTAACTTCGGCATGTAGTTTTGCATTACCCTGCGCAAACTGGCAAAACGTATGAGATTGCCAATGCTCCTCCTTGGCTCGTTAGAACCTAAAATCCCTCAGGAAAAATTTTACTTGTTGTCAATTCATGCTGGGATTTCTTTGTTCATCCTTAGGAAAGTTCTCACAGGAGTCCAGGGCCAAAATTTGTATCTCCATCAGAGACAACGCTACATATTAATAGTAAAGCCAAATGCTAAATATTAACGTATTTTCTAAAGTACCAGCAGCGATCTTAGTCTTACACAAGAGACAAAATGTAGACAGTTCCTCATTTCGAAGAGCTTTCAATCTAATTATCTAAAACAGAGAAGAGACAGGATAAATAAGGAAAGGCAGAAAAAGGAGTAGCTCAGAGGATTCTTGTTTCGTTGGCTGATTGTTTTAATCCCGTTTCCCTATAGAGTGTTTCATCTTTCATCATACTCGGACCAGAAGACTCGGGCACTGACAGATCTCTACTGGGAGTAAATTAAAGAGCTGGGAACTGCCTGCCTTTCTTTAACAAGTTCAGTGCTCAAGACAGGTTTGGAAATCAGTCTCATGGTGTAATCCTGCAAAAGTTTTTGCACTTTGCTATATTTTGTTCGGTGGACAGTCTCACTGTTCCCAGGCACTCAAATGCCGCCCAGAAGAACCCCTGCCTGGTTTGAGCTGGAAATAAAAGCAAGCTGCTTTTACACGCTTAGTTCACAAAATATCATTTAATTCGATGGTTTTACTGCACCTAAGAAGGCTAAGGGGCAACGTAGAGGTACTGCTAGGAATTAATAAAAAGTAGAAAATCTCCCACAAAGTGAACAGCCGGCTCCGTGAGCAACACATCCACCGAAACTCCACCTCTTCCAGATTGCGTCTCACAGCCAGTTCTCCACTACCGAAGAGGAGCAAGAGCTTATGGAGCCGCCCCAAGGGCACTGCAGGGCACGCTCTTCTTTACAGCGATCTGTTTTCATGAAACCTGTTGGAAAGACCCTATTTTTGAGCCTGGCAGCTGCCCATCAGACCTGGCTGAAGTTTCCTGGCATGACGTATGCTTGCCAACGAACGTACAAGAAGTGGGTTTGCGTTTATTCGGACTGAAACGTTACCTATTTACTATAAAACCGCAATATTCCTGGGTTGCCTGTGGATTTCAGAGGGGGTTCCTTAAACTACAGGATGGGTATTTGCAGGCTGAAAAAAATTGCCTGTATGTATTTTTGTGTACTATCTCTGTTTCTAGAGAAACTGAAGCCTAATCCTAAGGCTCAAAAAAGTTCACACGGATCTCAGTTAAACATGCCTGACTGCTCTTTATTTTTCAGGGATAAATAATTTGTATTGTCTGTGAACACATCGGATTACCAGGCCAATATTATGAAATGCTCAATTTAATGTGAGTTTTCAATGAAAGCACGATTAGGATCTAAGAGGAGGCAGGAGCTATCTACGATACGCAGTATAGATACCTTTGATGAAAACTGGGCAATATCTTGTTAACAATACGCTGTCCTTTCTCAATGCGCTCAAGCCTTACGATATTTCAAATGAAATCATTAGGAGCTTTACCATCCATTCAATAGTGTCCAGGAATTTATTTTTTATTGTTATTTATGTAAATTAATAGGAGAAGCACCTAACTTGCTTTCTCTGGAAGTGAAGTAGACGTTAAGCTGTCACTCGAATAACTTACCGAATCACATAAAGATTTATTGTTTTTCAACTTGGTAAGAAAAATCAAATATTTTGCTCCACCACTCAACTGAAAATTAATGAAAAGCATTCCTTTTGCAGTTGGCCCCTCTTTCTCCCGTGACCATCCCAAACCGGGGACAGAGCAGCAGGATTCTCCATAAAAGACCAGCGACCTTTAGATGTGTCTGTCTGTGCCGCTCTGCACCAGGATGATATTCTTGGAGTCATCAAGCCTATTGTTTGTAGTAGCTTTCACGTATGGAATTTGTGCTGTTTTCCACAAGAGAAGGCCTTTGATTTTGCCTTTAAATGAAATTATGTCTTCTATTTATAGCCATAATATTTGGCTATTAACGCTTCAGGAATATTAATTTTTTCCACATGCACATGAATTCCAGCATCAATAAAGGGATGAAAAGAGAAGCATATTAGAACAAACCATTAATCTTTAATGTACAGAGGTGGTGGGGGAAAAGTTTTCAGTATGACCTCATCTGATTACCTCCAGGTTACTCATTATAATACAACACAATCCACCAAAGGTTGCCGTTTCACTACCGAAAAAAATATTAATTCTGCGTCATACTGTGAATCTAATTTTAGATAAATTATTTTGTTGGTGTGTGTCAGGACAATTTATTTTTTAAAAGCATACAGGAAAAGAAACTGATTTATGGCATTCATAAAGACTGCACTTTTTAAAGTATTGTTTTAATATATTTTATTTAAGAAATCTTCCCTATAACAATGAAAATTGCCACACAATCTATAAGACTGTCTTAATGATTTTGTATTCTCCATGCTAGTATTTTGTATTCTCCATGCTCCAACACTTGCAGAACCTACAGAAATTGGGTAGCGTGAATAATCATAGCAGTTCATACCTTATAGATTCAACTGGAAACGACCCTGTCATTTGGTAATTTCTTTGACTGGTTGAAAAACTAATTGTTATAAAATAATGGAAATTCAACCATGACTTTAAAAGACATTTAAATCCACATACTTAACGACCTATTAACAAAATGCAGCTAGAGTATTTATGTTTTAGAGTGACCGAAATGCAAGCATTAAGCTTGCAGGTGCAAGGAAGAGGCTGAGTTATGGACACTTCTCTCTACCTGGCCCATATCCAACCATGATTTCGTCTGTGATTTGCAACCATGATTTAGAAACGAGCCATTAGTAAGATGTCTAGATCATTAATTCCAAGACTTAAAAAGAGATTGGGCTTGGATTCAGACTTGGTAACATTTGTACCTGGAACAGCGCTCTTGTAAGGTTTCCATTTCGAAATAGCTTTCCTATCAGCTATGTTAAATGGCAATATCTCAGTTGACCATTATTTTCAATTATGCTTCTGCCAGCCAGCCAGACAACTGTATCCCAGCTAAGGGCACCGAGGCATTTCTGATACTTACCCACAGCACTCGCCTGTCCCTTGAAGTCGGGAGGGGGAAAGACTCGAGAATTACTTCAGTCACAACCTCACCTCCTGAAATCTCAACTTACCAGTATATAATTCACAGCTTGCCTCTAGCTGAAGGAGCTACTGAGCTCCCTTCTCAAGCCAACATCGACTCAACTTGCAGTCTCAGCATCCCGCTGTGCAAGGATATTAATTAGCCCAGGTTCGAAATCAGTTTCAGCCTCGTGGTGGGCTGTGCCCTATAGATACAGCATCTTCCACTGAAACTCTGGCCAAAAAACCCACCTTCTGCAGAGCCTGCTTGGTTGTCTTTACACCTGCAGTGTAATTATAGCTGCTCTGCTGCAACGTATTCTGTTCTTTATGATAAAATTGTATTAGCAGGCATTCTTAGAAACATATCAATTCCATAAGTAGAAGATATATGTATGAGTAGGGCAAGGAAAACACTTCTGTTCATCTTTATTGCCTATATTATTCATTTATTTTCTTTTCTTGTAGTCTAAATAAAGATTGTCAAATAAGCACAGATTGTCTTTATAGCTTTTGTATCTAATAGGGATGCATTTAGGAAATCATTCTGTACTGTTCTTTTGGAGGCATAGCAGACAAATTATTGTTTTATTTAAAGGATATTTTCCATCAATTTAGGGATATGTACAGTTTTTCAAATGGAAAGAAAAAAGAAGCATCATGTTTTGTTTTCACTTACATTTTTAAAAGCCATACCTATAATCCTTTCCATTTCCCTCAAGTCTGTTCTTATCTAACTCCTCATGCACCGCGATACTCAGATCTAGAAATGGAGAAACACCAGCCCTGTGCAGTCTGACAGTCTCCTTCACGTTTGGAGGCAGAATGTGCTCTATTTATTTTTTGTGATTCTAAATGTGTTTTAGCTTCAGGAGCTTTGTCATTTTTAAATACATAAGAATCCCTTTGCACTTCCAAACGTCTGGGGAGAAAGGATGTCACACTGCATAGGTACAGCAATTCAGAGAAGACACGAGGAGGTGAAGGCAGTGTGACGGTGAGTTAACACAGAATTTTCTCTGTTCAAAGAATGGGTTTAGGGCCAGGATTTTTTGTTCTTGCTGTTGGTGTCTGTAGCTTTGCGTCTGGGGCTTGAGCTTGCACCACCAAAGTCAACGGAAGAACATCACTACGATAAATATGAAGACCTCATCACCCTTCCAGTGTAACCGATTTCTGTAAGGAGTGCATTTTCCATGAAAACATACACTGCTGGTACGATTTTCAGTAATGCAGCACATCCCCAGTTATCACTGCATTCGGCAGCACCAGCAGACACTGAAGTATCTTTGAAGTGAGGCTGGTCAGTTTAGAGCGTCAAAAATACGTGTTGTACATCTTGGCCAGAGTTTGCCTAAATTGGGGGATGACAGTGGCCAGCGGGCACCTACAGCAACAGAGATGTTCTGTCATTGCTGGGAAGAGAAGCAGGTACGGCACCAGCGTGATGTGCGTTAGGGTGCTATTTCTATTTCTGGTAACAACCTATCACTGTCATCAATACTTGTTTCTTCCTTCTGTCAACCCATTTGCCCATCAGACTTGGCTGGAGACTTGTCCCTGCTCTGGAGACCTTCTTCCCCGAGGACTCAACACATACCTTGCCAACAGAGGATGGTCGGGTATCCCATGGCAAAATCCGATTGTAATACGGAAGATTTAGCTTTAGGTTTTGATTCCCTGTTTCTTTTTCTGGACCATCCCAGGGCAGATGCAGAATTTAGGCCTTGTTTAAGCAAAACACTTAAACATATAGTTAACGAAGAAGATGCACATTTTTGAAGCAATTTTTGAACTACAGATGCAGGGAAGTTAAGCTCACAATTAAACACATATTTGGGGGGATGAAGATTTAACACTTATCCTATTATTCATACTATTCTTAGATCTTTATGGACTTGGACAAAAATTGAGGTCATTATAATACATTTTATGCTAACAGCTAACTTTAGAGCTTTTCCTACGAAAAAGTGAGGTTGAAAATTCATCTTCCAACAGCAGAAACTTTTAATGGAAACTCTGGCAGTCTAATTCCTGTGTCTCAAGTAATATTTAGGTCACAGGTATTTTGCAAAGTATTTTAATACTGCGATGCACCTGAAAGGTGAAGTAACAGTAAAAGCACATTTCTTCTGACCTGCTACTCGCTGAAAACATCTTTTGATTCCTTTGCTGCGATGGACAGCCTTTGTGGGGGCTGAATTAAACTGAACAAGGTTCTCCTTTTTCTAAATAATTTGTTATCTTTACAGGCTGAAGACATTTGTGGGGGGAACGCGGTCTAGCTAAATTTTGCTGTTTTGACGATGCGATCGTGGAAGTGTGAAATTTCCGCAGATGTTCATGAGTCACACTCTATACTTGGTAGGGCCCAGCTTTTCCTTGGAAACGGGTCCGTGCATTTCAGTCTGAGCGCTTTTCTGACTTTGTTCACGTCTCAAGGGTTGCTGGCAAGACATACTAGTTTCTTCGGAGGCCTGAATTCAGGCCACCAGCCCCCATGCACCCCAGGTTAATTGAAGCAGTACAGGCAGATGAAGGTTCTTCAAGCACACGCAGTTTGTTTTTATTTGCTTTTTCTTATAAACCCATTCCCAGGGCGCTAAGAGAACAAAGCAAGCAATGTGCACTTGCAACAAATCCCCTACACAGAAGTTAAAATACTGAATTATAGTCCCAGATCAAAGATCAAATAAAGGACTAAATAGATGCCAAAGTTTTCTACCCTAAGACAACGTTAATTGTTCTCTAATGTTGCATCGAAGCTGTATATTTTTCTAGGACAAGCAACAAATACTGCACAGGGGTTTAAGATGTTGGGGACTTCTCTCAGAAGGAAAGGGCAATATTTATCACAGCACTGCAACACGCACTTCTCTTTATGGCTGCTGTTGAAGATTAAAAGAAAAAAAAAAGCCACAAATGCTTTTGGTTAGAAGCCCCAAAATCCATCTCTGTTAGGAGGTCTCACCCAAAGCCTCCTTAAATCAGGAGGAACATTTTCATGGGCTCTGGGTGAGAACCAAGTCTGAGTGAGGGTCCCACAAATGTTACCCATCTGGTATCTCAGAGCTGCTTTTGATGATCAAATACGCCTCTTCTTTGCAACTACCTTCTCCAGGGGCTGCCTCTGGGCCAAGGAGCTGTGTTTTGGCAGCCTCTTAGCTTGGAGGGAGGGGAGGTGGTTTTAATCCTAGCTTGCTGCCTAGGCTGGCTCTTCTAG
Organism: Chroicocephalus ridibundus; assembly: GCF_963924245.1. Taxonomy (NCBI): domain Eukaryota; kingdom Metazoa; phylum Chordata; class Aves; order Charadriiformes; family Laridae; genus Chroicocephalus; species Chroicocephalus ridibundus. The sequence continues at coordinate 4,685,364 of NC_086289.1, read as the reverse complement.
CCCTCCTTTCCCTGCTAGGAGTCTCTCCAGAAGATTTGCTGCAACCGTGTTTCGTATGTCCCACGCTGCATACACTTCAACAGCTAAACCAGCTCTTTCAGAAGGGAGGTGGTTACAGAGAAGTGGCAAATATCTCCTGCCTGATGGCACAAGGCAACGCAGTGCTGGGCAGGGAAGGTGTGGGTTTAAAGCCCGTGTCCGCTGGAGTCATGGGCAGCAGACAAGAGTGAAAGCCCCGCGATGGTTTCAAGGCCACCAAAGTTGTGTCCGCACCATACCTTATGCCAGTGACACACACGGCCCTCCTGTGATACCAAGACACGGAGCACTCCCATGCTTGCTTTGTGCCACCTAAACGCTGTGCACCAGCCGGCAGGATTTGCGCACCGCAGTTGCTTGAAAAGTTGCAGGGTACAGACTTTATGCGAAGGTAAAAATGTCTCTTCTCCTGCTTCCAAGGTTGAGGGAAAATTCAGCGATTAAAGACAAATAAAGAATAAATTATCTTGATCCTTCAGGTCGGGCCTGAGATGAAACCAAATATTTCTGAGATCCAGAAAGTATACTCTTATTTTTTTCTTGCATTACTTCTCACATTTTTTGCTCCCTCACAAACCCAGTTTGTGGCTGGTTCTAGATGCAGCAAAACAGCACATTTAGCAGGAAGAGCTTCTATTATTCCTGGCACAGCTGGAAGCAGGAATTTCCAAAAAGCCTGTTCTCTGGGAGATTGTTGGCCAAACTTTCAGGCTCAAGGGGCTCAGCTAAATTCCAGATAATATGTGACATTCCCTGAGCTGCCTACAGCTGCCATCGTACAGCCTGTCGTGGAGATGACGCGATTGATGACGTGATTTATGGCGTGGACACTACAGGAGCCCGATCCCACATGCACAAAGTCTGCGTGCTTGGGCACATGAGGCATTTCCCATTTTTCCTCCTGGCTCTGTCCTTCTGCTCAGGGGGAAGAAGCAGCCATACACTTCCGTGCCTGCAGACAGAAGCCTCCTCCAGGTGGAGAGGTGGGCAGGCACGGAAACATAGCTCTTGCATGTGTTAAACTGGCCTCCTCTCCCTTACCCTGCATCTCTTTGGGAGAAGAGAAAGGCAGAGGAAAGGAAAGGAGTTTCCTCCTTCCTGCCCACGGGAACGCCACCTGGCTGACCTGACATGAGAAAGGAGGAGGGTGGAATTTATTGCAAACCTGCTCATGGCATCCAGGCCATTAACAAAAGAAACGATGCGAGGACAAGCTGTATTCTGTGCAGACCGTCAGCACATGGAGGCATTAATTACCACTGTAGGCATAGCCCTAGGAAAGGTTTCCAGATGCTGGTAATACAAGGTACCCTCTCATTTATATCCAAACCTGACAAGTCTTCCACTTTATCTACAAAGGAATACATGTATTTGATTGCTCTGAAAAAAGACAAATTATTATCTTCAATGGCCGAAAAAAAAATACAGCCTGAAAAATATCATACAAATTCCTAACTTTTTATTATGAGCTTTGACTAAGGCTGAATTCTGTGCTATTAATTTTAAAATGTCTCCTCTGCTGTTTTTCTGAAGCACCCGATGAAGACTTGCTGTAATTCCAGCTAAAGCCACAAAACTGAGTACAGCCATCAAAAATGAGAACTATCCTTTTTTTTTTCCAGAGCCAAACAAACAGACTTAGCCAAACAATGGAGAAAAAAACTGAGACAGACCGCTCGCACAATGGCTGGGTATAGGACTAAAATTACCATTAAAAACGCATATCTGCCCAATGTGTCCATGCCAGAAATAGCTTAAAATATCAAATCACTGAGGTATACTGCAAGACCAAAGATTCTACAATAAGAACATTAAGTCTAGCCATTAAAAATAAAAATTGAAACTTGGAATACCATTAACAAATATAAAATCAAGACAGAAAATAGTTACTACCTTAAGATACTGCCCTGGCCCAATAAATAAGACACCTTAAAGTGCTGATGTTTAACCACTTTAACAATTCGATTGGAGTGTATTTTACCAAAAACAGTACAACTGCATAAAAACAGTTGTATGAATGTAAAATTGGCTTGTGGTGCAATTATTTTCCTCCCCCTCTATGAAAGCTGTAGTAGCAACTTTATGCAGAAGTGAATATATCCATAGTTAGGCATAGCACGTTCACTATGCAGTTGTAGAGAGTGACAGCATAGTCAGGAAATTCCTTAAACGTACATAACCTAGAAATTTTCCATAACTTCGGGCACTGGAAACATACATCTGCCAAGAATTCTGCCAGCTTTAAGGATTTTGCAGCAAAGCCAGCCTTTTGGAGCAGAAAAGGGATCCCAGGGAGCACAAGGGAAGTATCCAAGTGGGAGGACATAGGAAAGGGGCTGTATATGCTCCATCGCGAGGGTCAGAATTACACACCTGGGGCTATCGTAGACCTAGTGGTGAAACGCACACGAACAGTCTCAGCAGTCCTCTAAACACACCTAATTTCACTGAAATAGGTGGCACCACTCTGACATCACCCCGTTTTCAACTTCTCGCTCTCCCCAGCGCACACAGGAAGCCCACACACAGACAGCAGGAAAAACCTGAGAGATTGTAAAGGAGGTCTCATTAGTACTGATGAGCCATTAAATTTTATCACCCCTGCTATAGTTACCTCCCTTCCTAAGTACTAAATTTACACTTGAGAAAGACTGAAATCAGCCACTCGCCAGTCAGCACTACTTAATGTTATCCAGCTTTGAATCAAGTTAAGCTCTAGCATAGACCAAACTATTTATTTTAATTTTCTGTAAGGTGGAAAATCTGGTGTATACGATATTGAAACTAGCACTAGCTTCCTTTGATGATGCAATCCAAAGCCTGACACAAGTAAATCGGGAATGAAGAGAGAATCACTTTGGTATTGAGTTTTGGGTTTCATAGTAGGCTGTTAAGCTTTCTGACTTAGCTCTTGGTGGGCACCAGCAGACTTCAGAGCCAGCATGATGAAGTAGTGTGAGCTATGCCTTTCGGCAGCAGACAGTTGTTAGTCATCTTAGCTATGAGTTGAAATGTCATCTTTTGTTTTTTCATGATTAAAAATACGCATTCACCAACAGAATGTAGAATAGAAGTAGCCTGTATCTGCAGCGAGACCTGGGTGAATAGCACAGTATCGTCCTTCCGAGAGTCATTCCTCCCCTGCTGGTTTGTGAAAAACTCATCCTCGCCAATTTTAAATCTTCCCAAAGAACACGCCGCTAATCAGAAGTGACCTTAAAATTTGCCTCCTCTGCATGTAGACATATAGCTGCAAAGACACCTCCGTGCACAAGCAAGAAGACCCTCAAAGGCAGGCTGACGGCTTCGGCAGAGGCTGCCAAGCCAACCATCATACCCAGGCACCCAGCTGTGCTTATAGCCCTTGCAATGAATATCCCTCCTCCTCTCGCAGCGCTATCGGCGCTGCTCACCAGGAGGAAGCATCTCGGAGGGGGTGGGAGCGACTGCCCAAGCCCCAGCGTTTGTTTGGGAGCCGTCACCCCGCAGAGGCTGGTCTCGGTTGCTGCCTAACCCTCCTCCAGGTTGCACATCTGGGCTGAATACTTGACCTATATAGAGAGCCTGTGACAGGAAATACCTAAAATCTATCCAACTTGGGTTTAAAACCTTTTATAAAGTGTAAGTCTCAGTTTTATGGAGACCTGGTGTGTCTGCTCTACCAGTGAGTTTAGACATTTATACCTTTTTTTTTTTCTTTTCTGAAATCACATCTGTTGTTATTATTTCATATGAAATAATAAGAGAAACGAACAAAACCAAACACTTACTCATAAAGCATAGAAGTCACCGTAGTGCCTGGAGCTATTGCTCAGGCAATGATTTCAGAAGAAAGTTGTGTGGTTACAATTAACCTGAACTCAAACTTTGTGCTTCTTCCCAGCCCTGAAAAAGGAATCAGTTTGTATTTTCTAGAGCACAGTAAAAGAAAAAATAATTTAGTCAGCTTGTTTGCTTTTTACTTAATTATTAATTTTAATGGACTTTTTTTTTTTTATTTGCTTGGTTGATTCAAGCTCAGCTCTAAGACAGTACTAAAAAGTCAAAAGTGGCGGATATATTTAAAGTCCCAAACAGTGGAAAAGTGTTTTAGTGAAGGGATGAAAAATTGGCCAAGTGCACACAGAAAATAACTGGAGGTTGTTTGGATATACCCAGAAGTCCTGAAAAGCAAAAGATTTAGCAACTCATATAACAGAGCTTTTTTCTTTCCTTTAAAGCACCCTACGTCCAAGCTGTTGCACCCTTGAGAAGCACCCTGAAAGCAGAGTATTTCAGAGTTCAAAGCAAAAGGAAGTAAAACTTCAAGAAACAATTAAATCTCTAAGATTTGCGAAAATCAAATCCAGGCCTGGATTGAAATGCGACTACCCTTTAAAAAAAAAAAACACAAAAACCCCCCCAAAAAAACGGAAAGGAAAAGCCTAAAGGGCAGAGGAGTGGAACTCCAAATCCCTGGGGTGCACGGAGGGATGTAGGAGGGATGCTCCCCCTGGGAACAGGTCTATGGTGTTTGGGCTCACTGTGAGGACACAAACCACAGGGGAGCACAGGAATCCCACTGGAAAATGCACCACGGATGAAGAAATCCAAGCACAGAGCCCAGCCCTCACAGGCGATGAATTATTCCCTAAAGTAATTTCTGGAAAAGGCATGATTTTTAAGGAGCTCACAAAACACACACGCGCTCTGCAGCCAGGCTCTCCCTTTCCCACATTTCACCAGCTGTGCTTCCCAGGAGCTTTTGCTCAACTTCCCAAAGGATTTCAGCTTCCAGATGACTTTTAAGCTTTCAGACGTTCATCATCCAAAAGGCAATGGCACATACCACAGTCCATCCATTTTACTTCCTCCTCTCTACCTGTCCTCACGCTAGTCATGGAAAAGCCAATTTAGGGAACTAAAAAAAAATAATTTCTAAAAAAAATGCCCCAAGCCCAAGCAAGCACCAGAATTCTGTGGTTTTAAAAGCTCAGTTAATATCTTTTAAATTTTGGGCACTCAGCATTTTCACAAGCCTCTGAGCTTCCTGCCCACAGAAAGAGAAATGCTAAAAATATCGTGAGAAAGACATGGCTCTTGATATTTCTGAGCTGATCGGAGGGAAGAAATAGAGGTTCAGCAGGGAAGCTCTTAGGAAGCTCCAGCTCCATGTTACAGAGCGGAAGAGTTGAAACAGTTCAAGCAAGGTTCAGGCAAATATCTCAAGGGGTGGGCACCTCTCCAACTCAAATGACTGAGTGTTCAGAGGTCCTTCCTCCTTATTCCAGCTTCCTACGACCTTGCAGCTTTCTGCGGCCCGCAAAAGATTCCCAAAATTCATTCTGTCTAAACATCTCTCCTGCTTCGTTCAACCACTCAGCCCCGGTCCAGCAAAGGCTTGTAATCACAGGCTAAAATATTACCACATCGGAGGTTTCACTGATTAAGACCTAAGTGTGTCAGAAGCTTCAAATGATACAAAATTTGAGTTATTAGGGAGTTTAAAATTGCATGCAAGCATGTCTGCTTGCTCAAGGCTGAAAGCCCAAAGATCCAAACTGAAGGCAATGCACTTGTGGACTTACAATGCACTTACCGTGGACCCCATGAGGGCTGCTCAGGAAAGCATCCAAATAAACCCTAATTTATACTCCTTGCCCAGTGAGGTTTGACATCCTTTCCCTGGAGAACAGTGTCATGCTAGCAACAGCCCATGTTGGCACCACCGGAGCCCTTGTCTCCACTACAGGACATGAACTGGCTAATGTGCAAAGTGCAGGCTATGATTTGGGGCTTATCATTGAGTTGATAAGAAGCTCAATATGAGCCGGCAATGTGCGTTCACAGCACAGAAAGACAATTGCATCCTGGGCTGCATCAAAAGAAACGTGGCAAAGAGGGTGAGGGCGGGGATTCACCATCTCTACTCTGCTCTGGTGAGACCCCACCTGCAATGCTATGTCTATCTCTGGGGGGCACAAACATAAGAAGGACACGGAGCTGTTGGAGCAGGTCCAGAGGAGGCCACAAAGATGCTGGGAGGGCTGGAGCCCCTCTGCTGTGAGGACAGGCTGAGAGAGTTGGGGGGGTTCAGCCTGGAGAAGAGAAGGCTCCGGGGAGACCTTCAAGCCCCTTCCAGTCCCTAAAGGGCCTCCAGAAAAGCTGGGGAGGGACTCTGGAGCAGGGAGTGGAGCGACAGGACAAGGGGTAACAGTTTTAAACTGAAAGAGGGGAGATTTAGATGAGATATGAGGAAGAAATTCTTTACTGTGGGTGTGGTGAGCCCCTGGCCCAGGTTGCCCAGAGCAGCTGTGGCTGCCCCGTCCCTGGAGGGGTTCAAGGCCAGGCTGGACGGGGCTCGGAGCAACCTGATCTGGTGGGAGGTGTCTCTGCCCAGGGCAGGGGGTTGGAACTGGATGATTTTTAAAGTCCTTTCCATCTGTAACCATTCTATGATTAACTCAGCTGCTGCCCTGGAGAGCCCATCCTCCTTCCCACACACAGGAGCTGGAAGTATTTAGTAAGCATAGTTATGCTGCGCTTGAAAAACCATGGAACAGAGAAAGCTTCGAGGCAAGCTTCCCTGAGCATAAAAAACACCCATTTTTCAACTTGCTAATTGGGAGGAAAAAAATCTGATTCAGGACTAATGAACAGAAATACCGAACGGTTTTGCAGAGGAATAGTTCCGTGCTATTTTTCCTCCGCTTTTTCAAAGGATTCTGTGACATTTTAGCTGCATAACTGACACTTTGAAAAGTTTCCCGTTCTGTTGCTCTTGTAAGAGTCAGTCAGTCAGTATCATTGCAATTTGACCAGCATTCAAGCATCAAAAAAACCCAAGTACATATTTGCTGTTTGGATATTAGCAATATGAAACAATTCAGGTGTGTCTGTAATATTTTGTATTCCACATGCTACTAGCCTTCATCGTGATTTGTATCTTTTAGAAAGTAGACCTACAAGACTTTTTTTGCCCCCTTTTTCATTTAATACTTTAAAATAACACTGACTGCCTTCAGCTGCTGGCTGAGAGCTTCGCTCTCTGTTCATCGTGGACTTGAAGTATTGCTTGCAGACAGACATCACCCTATTTTTTTTGTAGAAGTGTTTTCAGATCCTAAGCAACAAGGAGTAGTTTTGCAGAAAAACTGGATCAAGGGTATATTACCCCTTGCATTTGCTTCTCTTTTTAAATAAAGAATTCAGTTATTCAGGCAGGGAATAGATGCTATACCTTGTGATTTCAGTGACCAGATACCTCAACCCTCATTCCTCCTGGGCTGCAAGTTGGCAACCGAGGAATTGATCCGTTTTCTTCTCTGAGCTTCGTGCATCCCACCCATCTCTGGGCTTCTGCAGTACCTGGACTCACCTTGACAGAATTTTCAAAGCTCTTTGGAAAAAGACTCATAGCTTTCTGCCTCTATATGTGATCCCCCAATCATTTATTCCACTAAAAGATGGTAACAAGATTTTTTTGGGGCCTCTTTCTGTCACTTATATGCATCTAATGAAATATCTGATGCAAAGGAACTGGACTAGATGTGAGACACTCATCTGAGGAGCCTGGAAGAGTCTTGGACTGCAGTCCTCTGCTGGGATCAAAAGCATCCAGAGGAGCCTGAGGAAAAAAAAATCTTCCAAAAGAGCTGTAAGATATTTCTCTCTTTGTCTTAGCTGGGGTATGTGCTGGACCCTGGCAATGACTGGCCCTGGTTCCTTATCCTCTCCTCTCCTCTCCTCTCCTCTCCTCTCCTCTCCTCTCCTCTCCTCTCGTCCTCTATTCACCAGCAGTGTAAGAGCTATCGCATCACCTTAGGGGAAGTCTCCTGCTCCAGTGGCGTGCACTGAAGACTGGGGCACGTCCCCATGCTGTTGTGTCCCATCCCAATGCTGTTGGGTCACCTGCATCCTGGAGAAGATCTGAATCCAGACTTACTTACTATGGGAAATTCCAGCCTTCGCTACAGCCATATGTATATATGCCATATGTTAACTCATACATACTTTTGGCAAATGGGATTTTTACTTGGAATTTTAAGTGCATAAAGAACGTACGGTTTAAATACTCTGTGGGATAAAACTGGGTCTATCGGTTTTGGTAGGGTATTTGCCACCCAGCTTGTGATGGCAAATGTAATTCCAACTGTTTCTGAAATGTTTTCTGTAATTTCTCAGTACACGAGCAATTAAGGGGAAAAAGAGAAAAATCATGTTGTCCAAGGCTGAAGTTTTAAGTTCTACTTTTAGGCAATGCAAGAGTTAGGCAAGCCTCCTTATGCAAGGCCCTTCGGCTGAAATCGAAATTTCTACTCTAAGCCAATGACAAATCTTTGGGAGGGTTGAAATCCAGACCTGTGTTCAGACCTCCTCTGTCATGTGTATGGGGCAAACTCATTACACAATTGAAAATTATCTTGGGGAAAAAAAGAGTGTGTTAAAGCCAAATCTGGCATAAGGGGTGGTCATAATGCTGGTGGTAAGGAGTGCTTACGTCCAGATTTGAGATCAGGTCTTCTAAGATACTTTGAACTTTTCCCTTGATTTGACAGATGTTTTAGGAGGACCCTGACTGTGGAGAGGAGCCATAAATCCGTCACCCTAACACACTGTATCTCTGAAGAGGAGAACATAAAAATACTCTAATTTCTGGGAAAGAATGAGAAAGAGGGTTTTCAATTGCTCCCGTTGCAAACACCACCATCTCCCTGCACACCGCGATGATTAACGCGCCCAGGCAGTTTGTAGTAAATCTTGTATGTGTTAGAGGAAGGAGATACCTGGCCTCTCTCTGTACTCTCTTGTCAAACGTAACTCCCCTTGGAATGGGAGACTGTTTTGCTTTCTAGAGTTCATATGAGGAAACACGTAAAAGGTAAATCTGGGGACAAATTAGATTTCAGAAGCTTGGTTGGATGAGCTGGATGTCTGGATGAGCTGGATGTCTGGATGAGCTATTGAGGACCAAAAGAACAAGCTGAACACAGGACTCTGGTGCTTAAGCTCCACCAAGTCCCATTAGAGTACCCAGCATTCAGCTTTGGGGCATATCCAGCGTGTCTCCTGGATGATGAGATCTGTCTACCATGTACTGGGATTCAAAACTGAGCATTTGCCTGTCCACATTTCCCGAACAGATCGGTACACTGCAAACACGTCCAACACTGCAGGCTCTGGGTGAAACATGGCCACCAGACATGGCAATGGAACAGGATGTTTCCCTTTATCTAACTTCAAACGATTGCCCAGATGGCTAATGCACTCTCATTGCTGACGTGAACGCACATCTCGCAGGGGAAGTTGTTGAACATGAAGCTACTGAGGCACAGAGGTGCTCTCAGCCTGCGCTGCAGAAGACAATCCTCCTTTTGTAAAGCTCAGAAGGAGCGGAATGGGGGCCAGAGAACTAAGATGAACGTTATTCTCCAACCTAAGGGCTAGGGCATGAGAAATCCTGCCCTGATGATTATTTTGGTATTTGTATTAATTCACAATGAATGAAATAGAGAAAGATCAACTACAGTTTCAATAACTGCTACCAAAACGATCACTACCTGTGGCCAGACTTCAAGGAGAGGAGCTTCTCTCTTAGATTTTAATCTCTTGTCCTGAGCACCAGACCACACCTCTTTCAAAACTCCTGTATGTTTACCAGTTTTTCAATATAAAAATGCACATAACCCTTTAATATTGACTTCCTGAAGATTTAAATTGCTTTGTACGTTGAACTTGGTCCTCGGGAATCATGTTGATTAGAGCAGAATAACGCTATTGCCAGGTACATACCTCACATATTTCACAAGCAGCTGATGTATGGCCATACAAGCAGTTTGTATGCAATTCATTAAAAAAAACAAGAAGTTTGAAGGCAATTCATTAAAAAAAAAAAAGATAAAACACAAAATAGATCTGTACGTGATTAATTAAAAAAGAAAGAGAGCGCTCCATTAATCAGGTACACTATTCGATTTGAAAGTAATATTCTCTGTCAGTAGCTAGAAACTACAGAATAAATACAGTGTGTAGCAGAAAGAAGTAAAAAGATGTGTAAGCTGCCAGTACATGAACTATGTTTAATTTATGTATACAACAACTTTTATTACATTCCTTGTTTGGACTGTTGGATGTAGCAGCAAATTTGCAAATACAGCATCCTGCTAAATGCTTGTGTGAAAGCCGGAGCAGAACTATATTATTTACTATTTACAGATCTGTACATTTACAGGATTCCCATACTGTAAATACCCACAAGTAAATAGAAGTTTAATCCTGTATCTGGGGGCTTTCGCTACTCAATCAGATGCCTAACTTCACCCACGGGCAATAGTTACTGGGAGTCACTACAGTCCGCTGAAGCTTCCCAGATTTTGTGCCATTTCCTGCAATATTGAATCCGCCACGCAGCCCCACACAGACCACGCGCTGCAGGTTTGGGGCTCACGCATGTGTCAGAATAGGAAATCTTTCACTCCACCCAATCCAAGAGTGAAATATGTTTCTCCAGCTCTGACATATTAGTAGTATCTCGCATAATTTTTTTCCAAGACGTTCTAGTAAAATATACTTTTGGGCCTCATTCTTATTTGTAAGACAGGTCTTTTAAACACCCCTGAGAATCAAAAAGTCACTTCAATGCCTCTTTTTCTTTAGAAAAATGATGCAGATCACTGAGGAAATATGGAATAAACCCCTTATATTTCCTCATTGCCATTTAACCTTTGATAATACGGTCCAAATCCCGGCTTGCCAATGCCAGTATGTTACGCATGAGAAAGGAACTATTTTATAGAATCATAGAATCATAGAATGTGTTGGGTTGGAAGGGACCTTGAAAGGGACCTTTATGTCCACAAGAGGACTTAGATATCTATAGTAGATTCCCCAGAATATCCTTTGCAACTTAACTGAAACAGGCCTAGAGAGATTAACAGCTGAACCCAAGTACTCCAAAGATGCTTTAAATGATCCCCACAGACTTCCTCTGGTGTCTTCATAGGCACTCTGACTCTCAGAGTCACCATCTGGCATCTCTTCATTCCCCCTCTTGTTTTTCTCACCTTTTTTTTGTTGCCATGTTTAGCTACGGGTATAAAAGAGAAACAGTTTTCCTTTTACACCTGTCAAGTTGATTTAGCACTGACTGGTGACTGCACGAAGAATAAAATGCCTTGCTCCTCTCTGGTGGTGCTCCATCCCTTCCAGCACGCAGCAGGCACCCAGAGCGCCCTGTTCTTCCCCACACTGGGATAATAAAACCACAGGGGGCTGGAATAATAAGTGTTCTTTTTGCTGTGATACAAGGAAATTAGAAATGTGTTTGCATCAGAAGCAATGAATTAACATTGCAGTGTATTTTACTAACGGTTTAATGTAGGTATTTTTCATTGCTTGGTCAGATATGTAAAAACCCCATCAAACACCTTTTGAAGTCAACAGAAAAAGCCACAGAAAGGCATCCAGAGGAGCTAGGCAAGCTTCTGTAAGAGACAGCTTTGGTGCTCAGTGATCAGCATCATCCATGGCTCAGGAAAAGAAGTCCCCATCAGCAGAATAACCAGACAACAGCAGTGTTAGATACCCATCTTGGTGCTGACCACAGTGTCCTCTAAACACCCTTATTCCATTGTCCATGCACTTTATTCTTGTCTGGGCACGGATAGTGTGTTCGGGTAGGTTACAGAGAAGTAACTTCTACACTGGAGATGTAACTGCACAGACATGATGGCCACAACCATCCCTGAATGAAATCCCATGCAAAAATGCAGGAAACTCGAATGCGTCGTTGACTCACAGCCTATTGAATTAAATAGGACCAAACTGTCCGCTAAGGTAGCTCCCAGGGACAGAAAAATTAAAGGTGAATGTCTGTTTCTAACATGAGTAATTATTCCTATCATTCCCTCGGTGAATGGTTGGTTGAGTTGAGTAAATGCCATGGAGTGTTTTGCATGTGTAATCACTGGATTTTAAAAGGCAAATAATTTCAGCTGCATCAGAGCTTTCCTTATTGCCATTTTCCTTGAGTACCCAAAACCCTAGTGTTAAAGGGATGTATTTATATGTTCAGTTCAAAAAGCCTTGCTTTATAAAGCAAGCAGTGCCACAAGACATAACCTCACCAGAGGCCTGACAGGAAGACCAGATCTGATGCACCCTTTGCGTAATAACACTATAAGCACAAAAAATCTGTGAATATCACAATCAAATCTCAACTCTGTACCCAGACAACAAATCTTTTGGTAGTCTGATTTTTACATAGACAATGCATTAGACAAGACTCAAAAATCCAAGGAAGAAAAGGCTCAAACACTGAAAATTCAAGAAATTGCTTCTTCTGCAGCATAACTTCCGCTGGTTCATCTTTTTGATAGATTGTAAATTCACATAGCTGACAGAAGTCTTCATTTCAAAGCTAAAAGAAATAAGTGAAATATGATTTTGAACCATCGGATTGACCTGTCTAGCCAGCTCACTGAACAGAGAATAACATTAAAAACCAAGAATGAATTCAAATGATGAGTGACTTGTAGTATGCTGGCATTTCAGGAACAGGTCTAGACTTAGGTTCATACTATTAAAATCAATTCAGTGACACCATCCCTTTTTTAAAGAGGTATTTTTCTCACCTTAAAAATTAGTTTGAATTCAGAGAAGACTGCTAGGAGGATTATTGTAGAAACCGGTTTTCTCGAGCATAATCAAATGTGTTTATTCTTGTATTTTTTTTCTCATGTTACATTATTCATTGAAGCCATGGATAAGGAAAGATGCTAATCAAAAAGGTTTGGCCAATTTTGAGGGCACTGCTCATTATTCATTCTTAGTCATCCTTTGTCCTCTTTTGTTGTGACATTCTTTAAAGGATGAGCTCTTAAATGGAATGCCTATGTTACATTTCATTATTCTACATATTTGTAGAAGTGCTGAGGAGAAAATAGAAGCTGGTAGATGAAAGCAAGCTCATTAAAAGCCACATGTTTTCATCTTTGCTTGTCACATCTGGCAATTAGGACGCGATACAGGTCATATTAAAATTCATGGGATATGCACCTAGGGCCAACGAGTTCGTTCGTACAAGTTGGTAGTATAAGAAGTTTAAGCAAAAGCTTTAAAATGACAATCAACATTATAGGTCACAGGAGTGCTCCACTTTCTCTGGGCTTCTCAGGAATGGAAGCCAGCTACAAGGTTTAAGAGAGAGGATACCTGTGGGCTAGAAAACAGCAGCGCTGGTAATTACCCAGCATACGGGTAATTCTGTGCTTGTTTCTTAATTCCTATACGAGGCATTTATCACCGCATAGCCTTCACTTAAATACCAGCCCACGTACGCGGTCATCCCCAACCTTCATTTTACCCTGAGTCAGCTCCCTAACCCCAAAGCCTGTTTCCTGTTCCCCCTGAATCTCTTTTGTGTTCCCGTTTCCCTTCACACCTTCCCGCTAAGCTCCCCGACACGCTGCCGAAAGCCCCTGCTGGCTCTGCTCCCGGCCAGGCCCGCGCCAGCCGCCCGCCCCGTCTGGCTTACGGCCCTCACGTTCCACTCCAAGGCACCTTGCCAACGTTTCCAGTGACTTCTTCCCAGCCAGAGCTCTGAGGCTTTACCCCCCCTTCAACGTGCCAGCAAAGTTCAACATGCTGGACTTAAATGTCTTTGGAAAACTTCGACTTTGATGACTCCTTTTGCTCCTACACTTCCTCCAAACTCTAGGTAGGCCTTCAGCCTGCCTGGCTGTTTCCAGTCTCTCCCCTTTCCATCTCTGCTCTAGCTAATCCCATCCGAAGCCACTATTTTGGCAAGCGGTGTGGATTCACAGGCTACCTTCTCCTTCTGTGTTTCCTTCTGTTCTAGCTGGAAATCTGATGTATCTTGGTGACCTCTTCTTAAGTGCTTTCAGCTATCGGTTCAATGCCTTACAGATCACTCTCTCCTGTCTTCTCCCTAGTAAACACATTCACCATTCAAATGCCAGTAACACCATAAACTTGTCATGTTTTTAACTTCGCACTCTCTTCAGGTCTTCATCACCATTTTGCAACTAAATCTTTCCAGTTTTGCCTGAGTAACGTCTCTATGATTCAGCTTTTCCTCCGTATTCACTCATTGATCTCTCTCCAAGCCTTCATTATCTCATATCTTGATAAATGCCTCATTTAATGTGCTATCAGTCTATTTTTATACATTCAAATTCTTTCCACAAGATAATTTTCATGGTTGCTTGCATTGGCCATTTTATCCTCTTTTTGCCTTCCCTCACCGACTCCTCCTCAGACACGTGGTCCTGTGAGATCCTGATCCGTCCAAGAGATTCTTGTGCCCTACGTAAATTACAAAAACCCCAACAAACCCAAATCCTTAAGAATTACATTGCTGAACAGGTGCCAACATTACACAAAAATAAACAAATATAAGGCAAGTAAACAGTGATGCATCTGAAGAGTTTCATCAAGTCTGGGGAAATCAGCAGATAAGACAAGACAAAGGAAACCATGACTAGTACACAGATGCTACGTTGGATTGCACAGAGATCAAACACTGGAAGGCCTGTGAAATACAAAATAAATGTGCACTAAAACCCCTTCTGAGCACTGCCATATACATAAACATCACCCCTTTATTTTCTAAAGGCAGCCAGAACTGAGGCATGGCCAGAACAAGAACTACTGTAACAAGTATAAGTTTTGTAAATCAAATCAAAATAATTACAGATTTAATTGTGGCAGACTTGGGCGCAATAGGAACTGTTCGGTCACAATCCAGAGCAACGAGCAACACTGAGCAGTGCTCATGGGGACTGCAGACAAACCCCCAAAGCATCTGTAGGGGTCTGCCCCACAGATGGTAGCTGAGACGTATATTAAACTCTATTAAAAGCCCCATAAAAGAAAAACATTGACGTTAACAAGGCTCTTTCCACTGATTTGAATGGGCTTTGGATAGAAGCCTAAACAAACAAGGATGGAATTAGAAAATGGAAATATGTATATACAGAAACCTGTCAATCCAACCGTTTACCTTCCAAGGGTGACCTAGTACCACTTCATTTATGAGTCGTTTAAAGGGCAAGGAGGCAGACGGGTATTTTTAACTGTTATCTGAATCGAGTGTTTGCAAATATTGATTCTATTAATGCTTTTATTTTAAAAACCACATTGCAACCCCAGCAGCATCAATAGGATTTCTTCCTACATTAATATTTCACAGATTGAAAATATCTATATTCTCACCACCTTCGGTAATTAGCTTAAATAAATAGAGTCTGTCTCATCTGTTACGTGCCGTGTCCTTCAGACTGCTATGTTTGATTTCAACTTTGATTCAAAGCTGGGGCTGATCAGTACCAGCTGCTCAGCCAAAGGGCAGATCACACGTTCCTGTTCCTCCGCTTCCTTCATCCCAGCTCCCAGCCAGACTATTGTTTGTTACAATTAATTAATCCCGCATGCCCGGCTGCCAGCGAGCCTCACAAAAAGCAAATTTTTGTATTTACTGCGTGTCCAATAAATTAATCCCGGTTCCGGATATATGTATAAACACATATAAAATGTATACATATATACACATCACACATATATACACAGCCAGATTTATAGTTACTATTCATAGATAACTGTTTGGAGACTGCTATTATTATTCCTAGCTGTCCTTTTAACAGGCCAGATGAGAGAAATGATAGATATGTATTATTATTTAGGCACCTCTGGGAGGGGCCTAATTTTCAGATCTTCATTTCAAACTGATCCCTGGTGACATGGTGACATGGCACTAAGCATTGGAATCACTGCGCCGGCAGGACCTGGCCCTTGCCTGCCTTTGGGAGAGGAGAAAGGAGAAATTTCAAATTTTATAGCCAGAACTTTTAACACTGCCTGCAGTTAAAATTGCCTTCCTGCTAAAAACCTCCTGTTTTCACTTACTTCTTTAACAAATGCTAACCATTCTCTTTGCTGGGTGTTTGCCTTAGGCCTTATTACGGCTATTTCAGTTAAAATAGTTCAGCTGCTCCCGAGGAAATACACTGCATTTTCCCATATTAAAGTAAGCCCAACAGCCGGTTTGTTGAGTTGGCGTCAAGCCTCCACGTGTTGGAGCAAGGAACGAAAGTTTGGTGGATGGAATCAGTTGTTTATTGTACCCCTGGCTATTTTTTTAGGAGCTCATAGACTTTAAAACCTCTTAATGCACATGGCTGGTGAAAGCTTGGTAGGTCAGCTGTGCCAAAAGAGTGAACGACTGTTGTGGAAGGAGGGACTGAGCTATTTACAGCTGCTTTTGGTGGCGCATCACCAGCCTCTTCTGTGCTCCCCTTGACCTTGTGCTTGGCCATGCTGAGGAAGGACCTCACCTGACTGAATGCAGAAATAAAATGACTCCCTGGGCTCAGAGAGTCGGGTAGGGTGGAAAGTAAAAAAGCAGTACATTAGAAGATGAGTCTTGCACAAGTCAATTGGTTGGCACGCAATGGAGTGTTTCCTGGGGAAGCTTTGAGGAGGTAATTTTTTTTCCCTTTTCAATTCCATAATTTCCTGTATAGAAAAATGAATGCGATTCCATTTGGAAATGACCAAATTCAGACTGCCTGTAAGACCTCAGTATGCTCCCTGGCAGCTCAGCAGTGTGATATAGTTTGAATTTTCTACCGTTGTGTCTACAGTGCATAAACCAAAGCAGGTTTGCAAGGGATGAGTGCTCCACAATGATGAATGTAGTTACCGGTATGGCTGATACCTTCCCTCCACCTATAAGGTGCTCAGTGCAGCTGGTGGGGAACAAGGAAGATGCCTGGCTGTGAAGATAAATGAACATTAGCCTCACAGATTGGATACTGTCCTCATTGCTGTCATATTTGGTGGAGTATACGTGAAGCCATGGTGCTGGGGAAATTGGGAAAAAAAACCAACAGGGAAGATGAAAGCAGAACTGAACTGCAGAACATCCCCCTGCAGGCTGGAAATCTGCTTTGTCTCCACCACTCAAGAAGAAAAATCCTGGTACCCAATTAGGTAGCTTTAAAATCCATGTGTTGCCCATGGTTAGATAATGAACCTAATAAACCAATCCTTGAGATGGTCCAGGCAGTAGCATCTGCTTGGGAAGCTGCTGCCTAGCTGCTAGCCCCTGCGGGAGCCACAGGCACAGATGTCTCATGTCTCTGCTCCCCTAGACAAGGTGTATTTCCTTGATTTCCATGGTTTCGTCCTTGGGTCACGCTGGCAATCCGAACCGGCTGCCACACAAATGTTTTTCCAAATTTCAGAAATGGTATTTTCTTATCACTATTTATTATTATAAAAGTTCGTATCTTAGAATCACAGAATTACAGAATGGTTTGGGTTGGAAGGGACCTTAAAGATCATCTGGTTCCACCCCCCTGCCCTGGGCAGGGACACCTCCCACCAGACCAGGTTGCTCCAAGCCCCATCCAACCTCGCCTTGACTTTGCTAATCAAAGGCTAATTAATTTCTGTTACTGTTAAAATTAAATTGAAAATATTTTGTTCACTATCTTCTAGATGTAACCGGGAAAAGTGAAAGCCGCTCTGCAACCCTTGCTCCTCTGTTTTGCTCTACCGCATGTATTAATGGCTCCAAATTGCAAACTTTGTGCCATATGCTCCAGCCTTTAACATTAAAAGTTTCCTTCTGAAGTAAAAGGGAGTTCAGCTGTAGCAGAGTGGGATCTGGCCCGAAATTTCACAGTTCTAAAGTTCATGGGCCAAGCTCCCTCCTAAGTGTCCCAAACCAGTAAAGTACCTACCATACATCAGGAAACGTGGAAAGAAATGACTCTTCCTTCAGGGTGGTGCAATTAGCTCTTAATGGGAACAACTGGTAGTAAAAGCTGATCACGTTTCTGCAAACTTTTATAATTGCATGTTTTCATCCAATCGAATGCAGACAATAGAAAATGGAATTAAGGGTGGCCTTTTTTATTATAAGGCATTTTTGTTGCTGTTTAATGCCTTTATTTTAGAGGTCAATAATTAAATTGAGCTTGTTGTGGCTTAGGCTTTTACAGGAAGATCTTTGTTTACATATCTTCCTCTGGAGGGCTTTAAAGTGAAATCCCAAAGAAATTCACAGGTTTAGATGTAAAATTAATTCAGGAACCTCTCTTAGATGAAAATGACAAGGGCTAAAGTAAGGTGTCACCAGATACAATCCACTTTTACTACGGAATCTGTCTCTTCTTCTGCTTACAGAACAGCAGCTTTAACAGCAAGCCAGTTGTCAAGTGTAATTAAGAAAGTAAAGCCAGTATACTCGTTAAAGTGCAGCATAATTAATACATTACCACTCTGACATCTCTTTACTTGATGAGGAAAGGGTTAAAAAGCCTATAAAAGTTCTGTAGATCTGTTCTGCGGGCTATTAAAAATTAATGTCTTGTCATCATCATCACCACGAGCACATTTATTGTTATTATTACCAAGACTGCCATTAGCTGGATATTCATTAATGCTAAAAGTCACCGTCAGCATGAGATTCAGCAGACTCCGAGCTCTGGAGGAGGAGGTGGAAAGTTACCTGGTGGAGTTTCAAGAATGGGTTTTCCTTTTTTGTTGCTTTTCTTCGGTTTTAACTCTTTCCTGCTCGGTTTGAACCCTGGGTGCTCCTCTGTCTCTGCAGCGCGAACAGGTCCTTCCTCTCCAGGTTGCTCCGTGAAAGGAAAAAACTCTTCACCGGGATACGGAAAGGAGTAATAATGATCCCTGTTGCTAATCTCCTGCAAGTAATAATCCTGATCGTCCATGGGGACAGCCCGGGACACGTCCCCCAGCAATGCCAGCCCAAAGGCGCAGAGAGCGAGGCAGAGCTGAGAAGAACGTGAGCTTTTCTTGCTCAGGGCAATCATTATCGTTTGCTTGTGCAGAAATCTCCTCTGCAAGTCCCAGAACTTTATTTGGCAAGAGGGAAAACAGAGCCTTGGCAGCTGGCGAACCGCCCCCCCCGCCTCTCAGCCCCCGAGGAGCCGCAGAGGGCTGGAGGAGCCTGCCTGCGGAAAGTGCCTCCGCTTTGGGCGAGTTTCGCCAAAGTTGCGAGGAGCGCAGCGGGACGGAGGGCTGCGGAGGGAGGGGGCAGGACGGGGACGCATGTGATCCCCGGGCTCACCAGCCAGACAGACGGACAAAGCTCTCCGCTCCGCCGGCGTTTGGCAGGTGGGATCTCCAGCGCCGTTAACTCGTTGCTTTTCCTCTCCTGCCTTTCTTTTTGTTGTTGTTGTTGTTTTTGCTGCTTTCTTCCCCAAAAAAAACAGAGTTGCAAGGCACTTTGAGCTAAATCCCCTAACAGCGCCTTTAGTCTTCCCGCACGCGGCTGATCCGAGAGAGCATTTATTCAAAGAAAAGTAAACTTGGCAGCCAGCCTTTGCCTCCCAGCCTGGGTAGAAAAGTGTTTCCCTCCCCCCGGAGATGCTGTGCAGCTGGGGGTGGGCACAGGGAGCCGGGGATGAACCCTGCCCGCATCTGGCAGGGCTCATCCGCCTGCGCTTGGACACCGGGCGTACGTGATGTGGATCCATGGCAAATAATCCTCATTCCATATATGCTCTGCTATATTCCCTTTTGGGGCACTTTACTATTTTTTTTTAGCTTTTACAGATACAGGATCCTTCTCCAGCACCCATCTCAGCCTTCCTTGTTTGTATTAATTTATATATCTATAACTTAAAAATAGTTTATATAACTTATATTAGTTTATATATAAAAATATATACTTATATTAATTTATATATATAAGTTTTATATATATTTACATATATATATATAAAAACTATATATGTTATATATAACTACTATAACCCAAGACATAGCATGTACCAATTTATAAGAGGTTTCTCCCAGGGTACATGGGAGCTCCCTGGATTCAGCCCAGCTGACAACCAGGAGGGGCATGTTTCATCCGTCACCCTTTTTCTCACTCTTTTTTGGAATGATCCTGACTTTTGTTCTCTCTGAAACATCTTCTAAACAGATTGGGATGTATTGTGCTAGCAGCTGCACACAGGCAACCCCCTGTCCTTAATGGAATCAGTTTGTCCGAGAATAAAATCTTATCTTTCATCTTTTTAATACCTCAAAAATAAACTTCAGTGCTGAAGGAAATGGGCCGCAGTTGGCTCGCATGAAATATGAATCCGTCCTCCTGTGTTGAAAATCCCAACTTTTATTGTCATCATGTATATTGTATTTCTTGCCATTGTCCAGTCATCTAGGAGAACGTATTACATCTGTTACCCCACTTTATTCTGCCTCTGCCATCACATTTCGTGTGCGCTTCTCATAACTTTAATACTATAATAAGCATAATTTCATATCCCAGTACCTATATCTTTTGGTATATTTGGTTTCCAGACTGTGGGTAATTCAGTCCCATATTTTTAATGATCATCCTTGCTTTCTCAGTCACTATCTCAAAAGCAATTTAGTGATTATATGGTGTCTGTTGTCCTTCCTTTTAGACAGATCAAAATATATTTTTGGTAGCAAAATTGTTTTCATTCTTCAGTTTAAGGTTTTTTTAAATCTGAAAACTATGACTTTTTCTGTCTTAAAGATAGGAATTTTCATTTCCCAAAACTAGAATAAAAGATACTTTACTTTTTCACTGCTTTACTGAATTGGATTTATTTATTTTTTTTAAAGTCCTTTAGTGGAAAACTGCTTCCCATCAGACTTTTCAGATAGTTTTATCTGGCATAGATGGCTTGGTCGCCCTTGGCACCGAGTGTGGGTGCGATGTGGGAGCCGAGACCTGCTGGATGCGGTGTGTGAAACAGGCTGCTTGTTCTCTGGATCCAGTGGCAGCCTGAATATCCTGGATATTCCGTTTTAGCGATTTCACAGCTGTGCTGTTCTCCCTTTCCAAAGTATCCCGTCCTCTCCTCCCTTGGTCCTAACTTCTGTAGCACAAGCTACAGAAAATGTGTATAATTTGCAGCACAGTCACTCTTTTGCAAATTTTGTGGACATTCGCAGATGTGGGGAGACGGAATAGAAAAATAGACTTTTCCATGACATCATTAATGACCTATTTTTTCGGTAGCTCAAGGAGCAAATTATTATTTAACTCATTGCAGTGGGTGAAGAAGGATACAGAGAAACAGAAGAGGATTTACATTTCCAAGCATAATAAGAAGTATTTTCATAAAATATAGTCAAGTGTACATTAATTAAAGACCTGAGGAATGTGATTTGGGGGAATTTTACATTATTTCCTTTTGGCAACTTTACATGTGTACATTTCAATAATGTACGTAAACATCATGTATTTTCTTTCACATACAACAGGCTGGTTCTATAAAGAGACAACTGTGTGTTTGCGGGTTTTTTATTTATACTATATCTTATAACAACGTGTCATGTTGGATTTGGGTCTCTTTAATAGGTGAGTATGCAGAGTGGCTGTGTATACATCAATGCGTGACTATAGCTGCGTACAGTATAGCAGCAAGAATCTTCTCCTGCTGAGCTCAGACCTGCACTTGTTTAATGTATGTCAAAATATACATTTAAGTGATACAAACGGCAACCCAAATGTCACCCAGATCACCCATCACAGCACCTTATTATCCGTGTACCAAACAACTCATGGCTATTTGTTCATGTTGCTTAAGGGAGGTGTTGGCCATAACATTAGGGGCCAAATCATGTGCCAGCTGTGTTTCATCTCATTCTTTCATCTCACCCCTAATAAGTTCTGAATTCATTGGCAGATCCCTGGAGAAGTTCAAGGCCAGGTTGGACGGGGTTATGAGCAACCTGGTCTAGTGGGAGGTGTCCCTGCCCAGGACAGGGGGTTGGAATGAGGTGATCTTTAAGGTCCCTTCCAACTCGAACCATTCTGTGATTACAAGCAAGCTCATCAAGGCAGTGAAGCTCTCGGTGAAGTTTCCATGCGCTGCAGTTAGCTAAGAGTCCCTGCAAGGGCCCCCTCACCAAGTGATCTGAGGTGAAAGGCCACCACATGGACTTGCATGTTGCAGGAGAACAGAAGAGGCCATGCCCAAGCATGCATGGCAGGGGGACATCCGAGACAGAAGAGAAGCTTGGTGAGGAATTCATGGTCAGACATGAGGATGTACCCAGCAGGAGGCAGCGAGAGACTCAAGGAGCAACATGTTTCCTTGCACACCTCCACTTCTGCAGGTAAGAACTTTGCAGAACTTCAGGCAGGGCTGTATCCACTCCTTCACCTCCTGTAGTCACCACAAACAACTCACTCTTTTTCTCTCCGTCTGTACTTACCTCAAGAAAGACTGATTCACCCAAACATACCTATCAATACCTATTCCTAGGTCTCGACCTGCGTCAATAACCAGCTCCCCTGTATTTCTTTCTCTTGAATGTTAAGATTTTCTGTGCGTATGGATGCGCTGCTGCTCCTTCCACACCAGCCTCTCCTTTTGGGGTCTGCATGCCTCCAGCCAGCTGGGACCCCACAAAAGTCTGTCTCTAGGCAGAATTTTGGTCTTCCTCACTGCAAGATGTTTTTACCATTTTTTTTTCTCTCAGTCAGAATCCTAGTAACATACAACTTACAGGAAAGGAGATGTTTTTTCTTCTTAGGACTATTAAGTTCATTGAAGGCTCGGATGTTTATGGCCTAAGGGCTGTTCCTTATTTTTGCCCGTGAAGTATCACAATAGCTTTTAAAAACTTGCAGTCGACGTGGAAGGAAATAAAGCAAACTAATATTTTTGTAGAACAACTACATTATCCTCCCCTCCTGAACTGATGCCAGCGATAACGTGTAAGTCATTCTACACTTCGCTTTAAATCTTTGTCCTGCTGGAGGGAAACACAACATGCTGTTACCTGCAAAGGAGCAGGGCTTTCCCCCTCCGTTCCCAAGAAGCAGTTATTTGAAAGATGATGGCTTACCCGCTACGCTGAGTTAACACTTCTTAAGCTGTGTATTTTGAGGCAATTTCAACAACGCCCCTGGAAAAAGAGACACTTCCAGCTCCCCCTCGCCCCTACCCACAGGCAGAGTTCCCTTTAGCTGGACCAGTCCCCATGTCACCCCCGAGCTGGAGATGCTCAGGTGCCAGCAGCAAGAGGACACGTGAGCCACCCTTTCCTGCCCTTCCTATGCCTCAAGATGGTGTTTCCCAGCTCTTATTTCACATACACCACTTTGATAATATGTGGCTTTAGTGGAACTAGTGGTTTGTCTTTGGGAGAACTGGGCTCTACGCGTTGCGCTCTTCCCCTCCCACCTCCGCAGCCTTGTTTCTCCCTATCCAGTTGTCACCAACCGTAACTTCATGGAGTTCAGATTCACAAATGCACTTTTACTGAAGAGAGGCAGAGCTGTATGTGTAAGCACTGTCCTGCTTCAAGGTCTTCATTTGTATGTATACTACACAAGCAGTGATCGCACGTTTATGCTTAATTCAACTTCAGACTGCTTGGTGACTTCTGCAACCTCTCCACCGGAATACGTGCATCACTCTTAAATCGGAGAAAAGCTTTGTGGTTGGAAAGAAAAGACGAAGAAATAGGCATCCTTCTTTTATTGCCATTCCACGGTAACTTTCTGAGGTAGCACATCAGGTTTCTATATGCCTTGGCAACAAAACAACGCTAAAAATAACTTTCCTTCCGAACACCAGTAAAGTTTCTGTTCCTTTGTACTTCAGATCTGTAGTAAATCAAGGAGCACAGAACGGAGCAAGAAAATCGAATTACCCTTTTTAAGCAGTCGTTTTCTTTTCCACATAAAGCACTTACCCCTGCTGTCAACAAGGTCAAACCATCTCAGAGGAAATGGAAACCCAAAACTGACATTGGGAAATACAAAGTAAACTGCATTTAACGTTTATGTGTCTCTCAGATGCCTGTTTCTTACATATGTAACAGAGCCAGATACTGGCTAGCTGTCCTTCTGCTTACCTGCGTACGCTGCGTGCATCCCTGGGGCGTCCAGGCATTTAAAAGCCTATTTGCACTTGTTGGTGAGGCAGATCCTTGAAAGAGCAGCTTTTACTGCAAAAATGACTGGAAACAAAACCAAACTCTCATATGGTGGCATTTTACTCATTTTTAGGAGGCATTTGACTCTAAAGGGAGTGTCATTATTTCACCAGGTGAGGGATGCCAAAAACACACGGGATCTTAACACTTGTCTCTGAGCACGTCAAATAATGGCACAAAATATGAGTAAGTCTAAAGAGCCGCCAGTTGTGCTCCCCTCCCTCACGAGCCGGTGGCTGTTTCCTTTAGGAAAACAGATTTTAAAATAAACAGATGACATTAATGAAGGCAATTATTTCCTTCAGCAACTGCTTATTTTAACTGGTTAGAAATGCAGCCTGCGTCCTGACTGGGGAAATTAGCCCAGCGTATTCTCTCTAACTTTTCTCGTAAGAACAACATGACCTTCAGATAATCAGTCAGCATATTGCCTTTGTGCTCGTGTCTGAAGAAGGAGCTCGGATTGCCATGGAAACAAAGGCTCCTTGTTCTCTTGTACTTCCCTGTGCTATGATATTATTTTCACTAGATGAACCCTTCACTTAGCAACAAATGGAACTGTGGGATTTTCATGTTTTGAGCATCCCAAAGTCACCAGGTGATGACTTAGGTGATGGCTCAGTCCATGGCAGAAACGCTTTGAATGTGGAGCAGAGACTGCACCCATCATCATTAATATTTAGAAATATTTAGATCTGATACGTCTGCATCAGTACGTTTCTGCTGGAAAAATGAAAAATAGAGATATACTCTTTTTCTGAGTTTTCTTTACTTTTTTCCTTCTGTGCTGAACAGCTGAGAAGAAACAGCATTTTAAGAAAGACGATGTTAACCAGGGACATAAACAAAGCCAAAAAAGAATTTCTGGCATTTTTGTAAAGAATGCAACAGTTCTTTTTTTTTTTTTTTTTTTTTATTTTTTATGATGGGAACTACATTTCTTCATGCCCCAGAATGCCTGTAGATTTTATGTTGACAACACATTGCCCTGGCATTTGGCAGGCACTGCTGGATCAAAGCCAGCAGGATTATCACTAGGCTGAAGAGGCTGCCTTGTGATTAAAAATTCTGTAATGCTAGCAGTACAAAAAGGAGAAATAATAATATTTTTTTTTCCAATACTGTTTTTCTTTGGTTTATCAGCATTTGAAAGACCGTAGGTCTGCATTAGTCAACAGTTTAAAGTAGAGGGGTTTTGCACTGTTCAAAAATAGGCAAATTTTATGCGCGTTCTATTTGAACTGTAAAAAAAGCCAACATTAAGACACCAGAGACGATGGGGTGACAGTAGTTTTATGGAACAGTTGGAGAAAATGGGGCAAAATGCCCCCGCTGCGTGCCCAGCCAGGCTGCGGGTGATGTGCGGCTGGAATGTCCTTTTCGCTTTACTTGTATGAAAGCAGCCACTTCCAGCAAATTCCCATGGACATCACCTGCCTGCCAACATTCGAATTTCAAAAAGTAATGACTCTCTCACATTTCAGTCTGGTATTTCCTGGACCAAAATTGCTGTCCATGTGCCATGCGGAGTGTGAGCAGTGTGTTTAGCACATCCCAGGCAGCAGCAGGGAAATGCGATGCGGAATTTGTCTGAAACCCACTCAAAGGCCATTTTTAACGGGATTTCTTCAATATCCACAGCCTAAGCATAGCCTGAGAAGTCACGGGCAAAAGTCCGGTGGAAACTGGAGATGACACATATATAGGTACTAGCCTTTGTCATGCTAAAGGCAATAGAGCTGGCAAATGCAGCGTCATCAGAGAGTAGTCCTTAAAATTTCTGTATTTATGGATTGTGTTTTCAAGACAGAACAGCAGGGAATTATTCCTGTCAGATGCAAGTAGTATTCATGGCTGTGATTCATTTAGGTGCTTAAATACATAATGTGATATCTTCCATATGATAACTATGTCTCTGCATATCTTCTGTCCAAATCCAAACAGATCCAGAGTAATGTAGTGAAGTTTCATTATTTATAGGTAATGCATTTATTTGAAGATGGGAAAAGCTGGCTTTGTTTATCTTCATAATCACGTATTTTGCCAATATGCTGGAAGTACCTTCCGTAGTGCATTCACTTATTAAAACAGTGAAAATGCAAGAATTTATGGGAAAGAAAAGCTCTGAAATGAGTTTTCACTTGTCATACAGAAGGCATGAAAGATTTGTGTCAGACGTACATTATCGGATATGCCAATATAATTTCACAGCTATGTAATAAACTTGTTCAAACTTGACTTATAGCCATTGAAAAAGGGCTTGCGCCAGCGTGTTGGATAAAACTGTTTGAAAGCTGAAGTGATAGGCTCTAAAGATGCACTGAAGCTTTAAGGCTATGCAGATGTTTACTAATATGTGGCATAATATAAATTATGACGTTCCAGAGAATTTTTTGCCATCTCATACCACAAATGCCCAACTGTTTGAAACGCACTAATATAGTTTTCCGCATGGGTCCTGGGCACTAATTCTGCCAAGGAAGCGGGATGGTGAAAATTGCCTTGCATTTTTGGAATTTATTTTAAGTATTTAGTTTCAAAAAATCATAGAATAGCTTACGTTGAAAGGCACCTTTGGGAAACCAGCATCTCCCTTTTAAATCCCTTTTGTATGTTTAAACTGTAAGATCTCTAAGACGGAGTTTATTTCTCACAGTGTGGTTGCATATTCCACTCATTAAATGAGTCAAGACTGTTAGAGATGTTATTGACTTCAACAGACTTATGTCATAAAAAGTATCATTAACGTTTGGGTTACCGAAGTTTAGTTTTGGAAACATTGAAACTTAGCTAAATACACCCCATAGTGCAGTTCAGATTGGTTTTGCTTACTTCGTACTGGTTATGGCAAACACAGTCCAAGCAAAACAAAAGTCCGGCTTCACTTGAGGCCAGATAAGCTTGTCAGCTGAGTGGGGAGTAATTTCCAGAAGCATCCATCAGGACTTACTTAAACAGCTTATCTGAGAAATAATGATAATAATGTTTTTTACAGGAAATCATTTGTGACTGGAATTTTTTAGGATGCTGTTACGTGCTGGTTTTGCTTATGAGATTCTCTTCCCCTCCTGCCGGTGGTCCCCACACGTTTTCCTTGGGATGGGCTTCCTCTTCTTTGGCCGTGGTGTTGCACGGCATTGACCACAGCGCACCGGGGGAGCGGCTGAGCCCGGAGGGCTGGCAGAGCAATGACCACGCTGCTTCTCCGCACGGTTATAGAGTCAAGCAGGATCCCCGATTCTTCATTTTCACTTTCCCAGATTTTAATACAAACATCGCTGCCGAGACCTGCCTTCACACTGGTGATCGTGTTCTGCCTCATCGCTCCTTTCTGCTTCTCGGCGGCCACAGTCTCAGGGCTCCATTTCATGGGAAATCTCAGAGGATTTGCAGTGGTTTTGGAAGGAGATCAGCAGACCTTCTGCCAGGCTGGCAACCTGGGAACTGGACGTCTGCAGACCTGAGCCTTGAGGGTGGCCTGAAATTTATGTAGGTGTAACACCGCACCGTAACTGTCTTTCCCATCTAGTTTCACAGGTGATTTGAAGCTCTATTAAATAAGATGCCTTTTCTGAATATAAACAGGCATTTTCAAATGCATTCATCATCTGTATTTTATTCGCTTCGGACAAAATCCCGGCAGAAACTCACAAGAGGCTCCAGATCATTTGCAGGGAACATTACCGAAGGCCTCTTTGCCAGCAAATGAGGAAAAATGAAAATTTAGCTCCTCTCCCTCCAGAGAACTCCATCATGCACTCACATATTTTGATTAATTAATGCTGAGTGACAGCTTTAGGTTTTACGTGTACTTTACATGTATTTTAAATGAGATTACAGTCATATGAGGTCATGATGTTTTATGAATTGTAGAAGTCACTTGCAAACACTCATTCAAAGACTGGGATTAGATCAAAAATATCACACCCTTCCTATACATCCGGATTATCTTCAACAAATGCAAACTGCCAAGGGTGTTACAGAAGCATCATTTTTCCATCCTTACTCCCTTGAACACAGTGAAAGATAATGTATTTAGTAGCATCTTTGGAAACGCCTGTCCCACTGTGTTGCACTGTCACCAAGCTGTCTGTCCGCTCCATCTTCCCAGATGCCTGTCCACCTGCAGCGCCCTCGTCGCTAGTGGTGCTGGAATCCCTGATGGATTTCGTTTGAACTGAATGGAAAAATCAAGATGGCAAATTAAATTCCCGTCACATAGCATGAACGTTGGCTGAATAGTGAAAACACGGGCAAATTAGTAACCCCAGAGATGGAAAACTGCACTGTGAATTTAACGGTTTTCTGTTCTGTTTAGTTAGCTGGTTTCTCAACATACAGATAGCTTCAGACCAACCCAAGCGTGTGAATCCTCTTGCCAAGACGGCAATTTGGGGGTGTGGAAGAGAGCCAAAGGTACTCAATCAGGACAGGGGAGCAGGAGATATGAAGAAAAACAGAACTCACTGTGATGAGCAGCCATAGGCACCAAGTCATTAGAGAAGAGCCATATAGGGGAGACAGAATGGAGATCCAGAAGAAATTATGCTCATCATCCTTTCTGCCTGCACGTGCTACCTGTGCCCCCACCCCCCCCCAGGACACTCACTGCAAACTTGGAGATATTTTTCCTATTTCTGCATCAGCATCTCTTTTCCCAAAGGCTGCAAAGGTCTTCCAGTCCCGCTGCCCTAGGCCAAAATATCGTATCATAGGTCTCCCCTGGGGGAAAATGCACCGTCTGTCGAGGGGAGGCGCTGCTGCTCTTTTCATGTGAGGGACAAGGATGGTCCAAAGCTCCCATTTCTGCACCAACACTTCTGGGGTGTGATTTCCACACGCCTCACAAGGCGGACAGGCAGGGGAGGAGGGCAGACTGCCGAAAGCTCTTCCCAAGTCAGCTTCCAGACATGTAGGCAGCACATCACCAAATGGAAGGGAGTTTTATAGGGACCTTTGATTTAAATCACATATATTCATCTTTACTGCAGAGGAAAAAGGAAACTTCACACACAATACCTGTCCTACCAATGAAATTGCCATATGTGGAGTTCAGGTTGCAGCTAAGAACTTTTGGGCTTTTTAACAGCTGTGAGTATGCATCGTGATTAGTTTCCTATATTAATATGAATACAGTCATTGGCAGCAGATCGTCTTCCCTGAATTTTTACGATGAGCCGAGCTGCCAGCCACTTCTTTCTTCAATCCAAGAATTGCAATTGTTTTGGTTGTTGATTCAGCAGGCGCTTTGCTACGAGACCTTGGTGAGTATCATTTGAGCAGGGTGGGAAAGTCCTTCCCACCTTCCCAGGCTTAGCAGCCTGTGACCACAGGCGAAGGACTCTGAGCCACGAGGAGGAGAATGCTCAGATAGACCTGATGCTCACCAGTGGCCATCTCCCCTACATGCCCGTACAACTCCTCCCAAGTCTCGGCAGTTCGTGTTAGTTATTTAAGACACTCAAGATTCCGCTCAGACAAATGAAGAGTTTTCCAGTGGCATATTTTCCGGTGTGAAATGCTCCATGTCATGAGCCTTCCCACATCCACAAACATCCATTGCCTCCAGTGCTGCACGGAGACTGTGCCTAAGCAACCTGAGGGCCAGCACAGCAGGGAAGAAGGATGTGATGTGCCTAGAAAGTTTTCTTCTGCTGTAGCAGTTGTGTCTTCACCTTGGTAGTGGAAAATTAGCTTCAAAACTTGGAGTCAGCTGGAGGATCACTTACGGTTCGCGTCTAACTGTGATCCATCATACATACCAGACTAATGGATTACAGCGCAGCAACTTCAGCTTCGTCTTCCTTTATCTTGGAAAATCTGGGTAATGGCATTAACTGTATTTTTCCATAAATAATTTGTATGAGGAGGCCAACCTTGTAATTGCAATGGAAAATATTTGTTTCTTGTTATTTCGCCCAATCATGTGTAAATTCCTCCTGCCTACTTGTCTCAGACTGTCACAAAAGGAAAAAAAAAAAATACTTAAAAGGCAATGTTGAAAATGCCATGCAAACACCAGAAGCTTAAAATAAAACAGTAGGGTAGAGAAAGGCAAAGCAAGACACAGTAAATTCCAGACAGACAGTCAGATTCCACAGATAATCATTAATCTGGAAAAAAAACCCTTGCGATTTCTAAGATTATTGGAAGGGGGGTGGTTGCCGTTGATTTCAACTTTCTAGTATTTAAATACTCCTGCTTAAATAGCATGGCCATCGCTCACCTACCGCAGGGACGGCAGGAGAGATGAACCACGCGCGAGGGTTCAGATGCAAAACCGCATCCTCATCCTGCCCGTGACCTGCCGGGAACGTGAACTCCGCTGGCTGCAAACCTCCTGCAAACATCACTCCCAGCTCTAATTTCCAGCAATTTGCTTTATAAAAAGCTCTAATGAGATGGTGTTTACAGAGCCCAGCCCGTGGGTGTCGGGGGTGCCGGGGAGCCCGGTGGCCGGTGGTGCAGCCCTGCCTGGCGAGCAGCCCCGCCGTGCCGGGGCGTGCAGCCAGCTCCGGGCTCCGGCAAGCCAAAAAGACTTTCTTCAGGCCACGTCAATTAACGATCCCCTGAATTTCTATCTCAGTTCCCTTGCAGGCAAGCCAGTTATTGTGTAGCTTGGTCCTTAGTGCCTGTGCCATCATTTCACGTGGCTCCTTGCTCCATTTATTACAGCGTCGGTGTTCTCAGCGCCTCACATTTTTCCAAGAGCTGTTTTTGCTAAGAAAATAGGATGAAACCAGAAGGTTTTATTATCAGCCCAACAGCAATCTATTGAGGTAATACTGCCTTTGCCGACAGACGTTTCTGCTTGGTCTGTCAGTCTCTTTCATTTCCTTGTCAGAAAATAAACCTCTGCGCTATAAAGAAAGGCTTAAAATGGGACAGTTGTGATTTTGGTCTCTTCGGAGTGGACTGTAATTGTGCTTATATAAATAAAATATCCCAAGCTATTAATTCTGGACAATCAGAAGTGCATGTTCATCTTTAAACAGTGATACCGCACTCTTTCAAAATCAGATTTAGAACTCAAGAGAGAGGGAAACCTTTTTTTTTTCCGCCCCCCCTCTCATTTTCTCCCTTTCCCCCAGGCCCTGAAGCGCTCCTTGTGTATTTTTCCTTTGTCCAGGTTTTTTCTTTTTTTTTCACAGCAGCAACGACACGTGGTCCAGCCACGAGCACAGAAAGATGAGGAATAGCAGAGCTGAGCATTGCTTTCACCTCTGGCACTGACTTGCTGTGTGAACCCGACCATGTTGCTTAAACTTTCTGTAACTCACTTTCTCTAGTTATTCTCCTTGGAAAAAAAAAAGTGCATTTTTATGCAGCTGATAAGAGCTAGTAGCATTATTCACTTGTACTTTCACGTGCATTTTTATATTGAACACAGGTTCAACATTACCAGATAATTTTGGTTTTGAAAATTTATATGAGGGAGATTAATTAATAAGCTGACTGTGACCGGTGCTGCACCGTCCTAACAAGGCGAAGGCAGGAAAAATCTTGGCGTCCCTTCAGATAGCGTCGCCTGGTCGCAGTCTGTTCTCCAAATTATTTCTTGAAGAACCTACAACTTGTAAGCTACCAACCAGATTTACAGACACCCTGTTTATAAAAGGGATCGTAAGAGTCTCCCTCCTGTTAGTGTGACTTTTGAGGCCTCATCTCAGTGCAAATTTCCTTGGCTAAAATGGGGATAAAGCATAATCGTGCTTTTCCTTTGCCACAAAAGAAAGCAAGAACAGGTAGATACCAGCTGTAGTAGCAGCTGATTCCTATAAATGGTGCTTTCCAAAGCAACTGAGGCAAAACTGATTGCTTATTCTTCTCCCTGAAATTAGGATATTTCCCTAATGGAGAAATTTAGCACGCAAATTTTTGAGTTACACTCCAAATGTAACATTCTGCATACAGCAAGTGTGTTACGTGCATATGTTTCTATGGAAAGGAATAGGATGACTTGGTGATTTTATCAGGCTGCTATAAAGTTGTTGAAGTGTAGTGTTCTTAAATGTTTAGTTATATGACGGTGGCTGTATTTTACATATATATGTAAATGTATAATTGTAATGTATATTCTGTGCCCTACATATAATAATACAATAATACAGGCCGTTAGGAGACACATCTGGACTAAATTGTGTGGATGAAGCTGGGAGGACACAGGTGGCCTGTGTTTGCCTGCAAACCACGTTATAAAGGCTGCTGTCAGAAGCCAGGCTCTTCAACAGACCTTGGGAGAGGGAAGGGGTGGATATAAGAAAGAAAAGGAAGAGAAAAGTTAGTTTTCTGAAAGCTTTGTGGTTCCTGAATTTAGGTTTAATATCACACAAGGGCCACATTTGTATAAATTGGACTAGTTGGCTTTTTCAGTGCTGATTTGGAGGGCTGGAGCCCCTCTGCTGGGAGGACAGGCTGGGAGAGTTGGGGGGGTTCAGCCTGGAGAAGAGAAGGCTCCAGGGAGACCTTAGAGCCCCTTCCAGTCCCTAAAGGGGCTCCAGGAAAGCTGGGGAGGGACTCTGGATCAGGGAGGGGAGCAACAGGACAAGGGGTAACAGTTTTAAACTGAAAGAGGGGAGATTCAGATGAGATCTCGGGAAGAAATTGTTTGCTGTGAGGGTGGTGAGCCCCTGGCCCAGGTTGCCCAGAGCAGCTGTGGCTGCCCCATCCCTGGAGGGGTTCAAGGCCAGGCTGGACGGGGCTTGGAGCAACCTGGTCTGGTGGGAGGTGTCCCTGCCCAGGGCAGGGGGGTGGAACCAGATGATCTTCAAGGTCCCTTCCAACCCAAAACATTCCATGATTTCCCAGAGGTGCAGGCCGTCAATCACTGTCATTTTAGATGGAAGATAGATTGCTATTCCTCTGCCCAGCATCAGGCAGAGGTGTCTCAGCAAAAGCCACCGGCTGCCCGAGCCGGATGGATGGTGTGCCCTGGGCAGCACAGCCCCCGGCTGCCAGGACAGGCTGGATGCGGAGCAGGCTGACCTCCTTTACAAGGGCTGCTAACGAGGGTTTCAAAATGAGGTCAGGGATTTGTTTTCGTCCAGAAA
Source organism: Chroicocephalus ridibundus (assembly GCF_963924245.1). Taxonomy (NCBI): domain Eukaryota; kingdom Metazoa; phylum Chordata; class Aves; order Charadriiformes; family Laridae; genus Chroicocephalus; species Chroicocephalus ridibundus. The sequence continues at coordinate 4,652,311 of NC_086289.1, read as the reverse complement.
AACATGCAGCTGATAATGATGTGTAACTTCTCCTTTCTCCACACTTATCATTAATTCGGGCTAATTCTGAAGACTAGGCTCATGATCTGGATGGTAAAAATTGTTATAATTGGATATTTAACTCCCTTTACAGAAGCTCAGAGGAGCCGAACGCTCTTGGACAAAAGCAGCAGAAACTCTTAAAAATGTCTGTTGACATTCTCGAAGGCTGATGTCATCATGCAGCTTTTTCTTAATAAAAGGGTGATATGTGTGGGTGCCTACAGAATTAATTAACTCTTCTTTCTGTGTGGCTCTGGATAGTTAATGATTAACACTTCCATCGCATGATAGCGGTCAACACGGATTAGCTCAAATTGCTACTGTTGCATCTCTAAATAAATGCAGATCATAACACCAAACAAACGGCAGCGATGGCCAAGCCGACCTTTAAGTAGAACATGCAAATGAGCTCAATACAAATAGCGATCCTGGGTCGTTAGTAAGCGGGTGTGAGTGTCCCTCTCTGTACGGGTAGGTGCTATCTCAGGGGGTTTCTTGCTTCTTGATTGTGTTGATAGTTGTTCTAAAAATAATCTTTCCTGTCCAGACCTGCTTGAGTTCCCGGATCCCCCAGCATGTGACAAGCCCAGGGCTGACAGATTAATTTGAACTGTAAATGGAATTTTTAGAAGATGCCCAGAAAATGCTACCGTATCCCCCAGACGGGCAGTGAATCAGCCTTGTGAAGAGCCTAGAAGCCATCTTCAAGCAAGAATAGCTGCAGGAGTGTGAAACCCTGTCTGCTTTTGATGGCCACCCCGAGAGTGCTGTCTGTCCATCAGGATGCTGAGCTGTCACCAGGACCTTGGAGCACGCTTTGGGGCAGATGTGCTGTGGAGCATCACTGTCAGACCCCTTCAGTCTTCCTGACTCTTTCAAGAGCAATTAATGGTGGCAGCTCGGGGTTTGTGTTGCTAAACACCAGGTTTCCATTATTTCCCTCATGTTGTTGGAATAGTGAGTCACGATATACGTTTTCACCAGATCAGAGAATGGTAGGGGTTGGAAGGGAGCTCTGGAGATCACCTAGTCCAACCCCCTGCCAGAGCAGGGTCACCCAGAGCAGGTGGCACAGGAACGCGTCCAGGCGGGTTTGGAACGTCTCCAGAGACGGAGACTCCACCACCTCTCTGGGCAGCCTGTGCCAGGGCTCTGCCACCCTCAAAGTCGTCTTTTTTCCAGACTGAAGAGACCCAAATCCTTCAGCCTTTCCTTTGCTTTTTTCTTCCCTCCTCTGTTAGTACGTTATTGTGTACAGCCCTCTGCTTTACTGGGGTTCACCACGTGGACATCGGTGCTTTGGAGCTCCCCAGGACAACGCTGAGCAGAGCTGCGTGTAGGCAGACACCAAGCAGTAGCTGCGTTCCAAGATCAGGCCAAAGATCTGTCTCAAAACCAGGACATAAATTATGACAGTTTACGTTACATTACATAATAACCCGTTGCAATAAACATGATATTTAATACCATTTTATGGTGACCAAGCTACTTAGAATGTATCTCCCCATGTAAATTCTCCGTTGTCTGTTAACAAGTCGGCTCAAGCTATGGGCTGTTCCTTCCTCAAAGCACCAATAATTTGTATTTTATAAAAATAAGAATGTGGGGAAGGAAATCAGTAGTAACTTTAAACCTCTGCGGCCTCCATATTCTCTGTCAAAATCCAATGAGCCAGGCCAACTGGAACAAAAGTTATTAGAGAAAACATCCTCACAGTATGGATATAAAAGCCTAATTAATTAACTAAACAGGCTAATTAGAGAATCAAACTGGGATTTGGTAACAACATCCAGAGCACTAATAAAATTAATCACATGTGCACAATTAACACGCTGTGAAGATTTGGGCCGATGGATCATACTTTGGAGTCTCCTTTGAACACAAGGAAAAGGTGACGATGATCTTGTGACCGGGCCATCGCTCAGATCGATGGTTGGGCATCAATTAATGCAAGACATTTATAAGGTAAGACCCAGGGAGATTTCTGCAGTGTCACCGGTGACAGCAACTGAACCGAGGTCAGCTTGTATGGCTCAAGGGAGCCTATTTACTTGCAGCTTCTTGAACGTTTCCTCGAAATTATCTCAAATGTGGTGGATCCATTTAAGTGAGATTGTACATAAATGCCCATTATCATTAATAATGAAAACAGCTGCAAGGACCACACGTGTTTGTTCACCCGGCCTCCAGCGTGGCCTATGCTGAGACCCATCAGTGCCCCAGCTGGGGCTGATCCCCACTGGGGATGCTGGTTTGAACTGATCACACAAGACTGAAGCACCTGTAGGCATTAATTGCTGTAAATCTGGTGCTCAGAAAATTACTATTTTGTTCTGGCTGACTAAGTTTTCTGGAATAGATGACCCAGTCCTGGCTTCCACTAAGTGAATTTACTCTCCAAGCTGTTGGAGTGAAGAAAGACTGTCCCTACCGATGTGTCTGCAGCCAGCTTGCCCCGTCCACTCCTCTCTCTTCCTTGATGTGTCCCTCAACACTTGTGGTGGGCAGAGGGCTGTAACAGGCTGTGACACTCCTTCTGACTGTCAGGAAGGGTCCTTGTGTCTCTGTTGCAAGCTTCACCGTGGATTGCTCGGCACGACTGAGCCCCTGGAATTCCACAGAAGAGGACGGAGCATTCAGCCAGGTGACGCAACGGAAGGCTCAAGGGGATCCAGGTCCAGCCATCAGGATGAGGGTAGCAGCAGCCGGAGTAGAAATAACTCTCATAGCTAACAAGAAAAGAACATAAACCCCGAGTTTGAACCAGCAAATTGCTTTCACTTCGCAGAAGCAGAGCTTTTGCTAAAGGTCCATTTCCACGGTTGTAATGAGAGACATATTTTTATGAGAGCTATGAAAATAAATTAGAAAGCTTCAGCCTTTGGACTGTTGCTAGCCTTGACAGCATTTGCAGGCACTATCATCTTACATTTTTAAAACATCATGTCTTTATTCTACTCTGGGTGGCGGTTATGCTATGACATATAGTCCAAAACAGTACCGACCATACCACAGAAAGGTGCCTTCTTTATGAGAGTGAACAGTGTCACCCACACATCTTCACTTGTGGCTGCCTGGTTCACACGAAAGACATTATCTCAACTTGAGCCATTTTTCTCGATGTTGTTTTGAAGAATAACTATTTCAAGGCGAAATCTGAGCCTTAGAAAATTTGAGAAAGGGAGACAGGGGAGAAAGTATTTTTGAATTTCGCCACAATTGAAATGCCAGTGTTTGCAATGCCAACCCACGCAACTGTTGGCAATTTTAGGAACGTTTCAGAACAGAGCTACAAGAAGGATGCCAGCATAAGGAATACTGCCTTCCAAAACCGAAAACAAGTCTGTTTTTCTGCACAGTGCAACTGAACACTTGACTGTGGGCTAGAAGTCCCCTGGGTGGAAGTAGGTTTCCAACAGCAGAGGGCTCTTTTGGCTCAGCAAATGACGGAATTATCAGCCCTAGTAGCTGAAACCAAGTGATAAAACAAATAAAAAGCAGAACAGAAATGAGCTGTGAGTTTTTAATGGCAAGGCTATACTCCATTGGAACAACTTAACTGGTGACAGATGTGATAGAGAAGTGAGAATGTCTTTAAAAGTTATGAATTTTTGTGTAGAAATAACCTAATAAAACTGCCTTTCTAGCCTGAACTGTGTAGTAGATCAAAATGGATAACCACAAAAATCCATCCCAAATTCACAGCTTCTCATTCCACTATGGAAAATATCATGAGCTGAGGATGGGAAGTTTACACGATTCTAATTTCTAGGGTTTATATGTTGGTATTCTAGAAATGTGTTTTGATGGAAATGTTATCCACAGCATTTTCATATTTGCTTGGGTTTTAGTTACGCAAGTTCACCAGCCTGATACGTTTACAAAGTGTTTGGCAATAACCATCTGAGGCTTGAATTTAAGATTTGGAGAGAAATCAGGGTAAAGCAGTTGAGATCAGCTAACTTAGCGTTCTTGGCCACTGGAAAATGATGTACTTTTTCCCATAGCGACACGAAGTGGACATTATAGATCTGCAATTTGGTTACATCAAAGTTACCCAGTCATGCATCTTTTATTCCTGGGACCCCTTTATAGACTCAGAATCTTGAAAGACAAGAGCAGAAATGAGCCGGTGTGCGTGAAGACGCAGAAAGTTTATACTCTTGTGGTGGCTGAGTTCATCACAACCTCAGCCAAATGACTGGCATCAATATGACTCTTGTATTATTAGGCACATTTCATCTTCTCTCAGCAGGGGAGTGCTCTGATATATGTTCCATCTAAACAATAAAAAGTAGTCATACTTAATGGGACTCTCCATACCACTTCTAGATCAAAACTTGGTATTAACATTTGGCGCTTAATGTCACGTCAAGAAGTTTCTTACAATAAAGTAAATAGCATGTATTTGGTGCATAATCCTCTTTTATGAATTGGGATAATTTTTTCTCAGTTCTGAATTTGTTACTGATATTTATTGCAGAAAACATTGCCATATCTCTCTGTACTGTGTGGAAATTTTGATTCACCTCTGCTTAATCTGAGTCTGCCAATTAGAGGTTGCCTTAGCTCAGCATCATCCGAAAATACACCAAAACCACCCAATCATGTGTACAGCCTATACGTGGGGTCTTTTCATGGGACATAGGGAATATTTGAATGTAAACTAAATACAGGCAGCTCTTTGAAACTCGTAAATAAATACCATATGTCAAACCTTTTCACATGCTCTTGTGTAAATTGCTGTTTTGTTTGCACTATGTAACCAGATGTTGTTGTATAAAATCTCCCATGCTGAGAGCTGTAACTAGAGGCTGCAAAGAGCACATGCCGTTAGCAAAAGAAACAGTGTTCTTGCCTTTTTCCCTTCTATGTACAGCAGTTTATAAGATTTTATCTCTTACTCAGAATGGATTCAATTCTGATTTACACGCTCCTGAAAGAAGCAGCAGGATATATTTACGCAATGCCCAGTGCCAGCATTTCCATTAGCCTTGAAGATTGCTCATTCTCCTCTTCCTTCAAGGTATTGTCGTCTTTTAGCTCCCAGCCACTGCGCTGAGGCTCTTCCAGGGACCTGTTCCCGTTCAAGAACAAGTCCTTCCCTCCTGGGATACCCTGCCCAGGCAACGGGGTGCAACTGCACGTCTCCAAAAATGAACAAGTCATTGGCCTTAAATTGGGACACAAGCTTTGCCTTTGTTGCTGACTCTTTCAATATATGTTCTTGGACTCACTTTTGCTACTTTCACATTAAGAAATAACACCAGAAAAACTGAGTATTTTCCATTCTGGGGTATGTCGTTGCAGACGACTTGACACCAGACTTTGCACCTTTCCGATGTACGTCAGAGCTGTCACCTGGGTGCCACATTCACGGCTAGAGCTGCGGAGCCAGGTGGCGGCTGAATATCTACCCTGGTCTTTAACCTTCCCAGGGTGGAAGGGGTGGCTTTAGGGAATGGAGCTGGAGACTTTGCAACTGACTGGAAAGATCCGTCCCCTTCTGTTTCCAAGGGCCTCCTCCATAAGCAACAGAAGGCTGGAAAAAATGGGCAATTGTGAATATTTCTCTCTCAAAATGACAGTGGGCATTTCAACGCCAGCAACTTTTCAGAGATAACTGCTCTTTTTGGAAGCACACAGCTTTTCACACACAAAGGGATCTGAGGCAGGACCTGCACATATGATCTCCTTCAAAGTATTAATGTTGCAGAGCTTGGACCCCACAGAAGAGGACCCTGCAGATTAAAGAGAAAGAGAGGGGGGAGCTCAAAGACTTTGTTGGGTGCTCAGAGGGGTGAGAACCTGCCTAAGAAGGACCCATTCTCCCTCGTAGAGCAAAAAGAAGGTCAAGCCACATTTATGAGTCTTGTGACAAAGGAAAGACTTTCTTCAAATAATGAATACAGTATCTCACAACAATCTTCTGCTTTGATCTGATCAGCTACCCTTATCACTGCTCACCGCAAAATCTTTCTGCTGTCGCTCGCATATGGAGATGTTTTAAGCAATTAGAAGAAAGCGAGACGAGCTGTTCTGCCACTTTATTTTGGAGTTCATTGAAATGGCCCTCATCGTACAATGTAACGGACCACCAGCTGCTAGGAAATTCAATCGGACTACAGCGTTACAGTGAAAAATTAGCCTCCTAAGGAGCAAGTTCAGTTCTGTTCGACTGAACAATGTGTTAAGAATATCTCTGAGCATATGGCTCCCCTATGATCCCCATTTAAAAACAATCTGAACTGATTGATGAGGGAAATTAAAGGGTACATCTAAGCATTTCCTACAGCTGTTGAAAGAGAAAATTATTTATTTAATTTCGCCCTATAGGAATATAGGACTCAAATTTCTATAAGGCCCCCAGCTATACCAGCATGTTTTTCAACATGATCAGCGATAGGGACATAAGGCCTGGGTAATGCTTGTCCCATAAATGCTGCTTTTAACCACCTACTGGCTTCACTCGTGTCTATCTCCATCACATAGCAGAGTCTGTCTCTGGAAATGAAATTGTAATGCACTGCAAAATAGCAATGTGTTACTATTTTTACTACTACTATAGATATCCCTAAGCCCATAATAAGAATTTCTGATCCTAGGTTTGGATGCAGAAGTGGATCAAATCGAAGTCTTCAGTTCAATAGGGGGAAGTGCTCACCTTTTGGGGTTTGAACAGGTTTGGTGCGCTATACGAGGGAATCGTCACACACAATTTTTGCTGCTGGTGTCTCCATATTTACGCAGATACCTGGGACCGGGCGATTCCCAGGGACTTCCACCCTGCAGACTCTGCAGGGGCCAAAATGCGTCACTACAGATCACCATCATTGTAGCAGAGCTGGCAAAAGCCTTGTAATGTGCTATGGAAAGTTCTTACAGCAAAGGGGACAATGGGCAGACAAAGAAATAACCTTTTAGATCACTTACACGTGAATTTTCAGAGACCATCTGTAGGTATTTGTATCTTTTAGTGTCCTACCTCATCATGTTCTCACCAGAAGAGCAGAAGTTGGAAGAGACACACAGAGGTAGAGCCTCTTTGGCTCTGTGTCAGTATATCTACAGGATGATGAAATATCTTTGCATGGAGTTGTAATTAAGGGATATGCTTTTGTTCAGCTCCAGTTACTGGGATCAAAATTAAGTCTTGAAATAATGATAAAGTCTACAAAATGTTTTCTTGCTTTTTCTTGAGGCCAAACTAATATGCAAGAAAATAACAAAGGACTTCTTGCGAAATCAGCTGGCAATATGATGCGTATAAAAAAATATTTTACTAGAAGCTCAAGGATGAGCTATTAATTTGATTCGTGACCTGTGGTCCAAGCGGAATTGTGTGATACATTCCCTTTCGTCTTAGTTTCATCTGGGAAGAAAAGGCATCACATGAGCCCAGGTCTAAGGATCTGCCGTGTCTGGAAGGTGAGATACTGCCACTTCTGAGCTGAGCTAAATTTCAGTATTTCAATATAGGATCGACTCAGGCTGGAGATACAGTCCTGCTTGTCTTGTGCTTCTTAAAACCTATATTAAACATTAGTGCAATAGTAATGCAAGAGTTTCCATGTCTGAAGCTCCTGATAATGCCAAAGATTTGAATTGTCCTTTCGTGGCCTTTTCTTATCTGTGAGTCAGTACTGAGTCACTATTTGCTTCTCTGACAATGAACAGTAAAATCTATTCATCTTTATAAATATGGGGAAGCCAAGTTAATCTTTTAGGGAAATTTTCTGAACCGCTCCAGAAGAAAAGAATGCAGCTACTTTGCATTTCTGACACTGTAAAATGCTCTTTGCCTTCTACACATCACCACCTATAATCTTTTAATAAGAAACAAAACTATTGATGGGGCAATGGAACAGAAAGCCCGTAATAACCTATTGTTAAGCAGTAGACATAAGAGTACCTGTTATACCTTTTAATAAGCTAAACAGTCATAATTCAGTGAATCTCAGGCCATGGGGCTGAGGTAGCTGGATATTATTGAATGTGAGGTATCAGAAGAGAAAGAAGAATCAGGAGGAATGCAACAATCACTGGCAAAAGCTGTAAACTCTTAATCCAGGATCTTCAGAAGTAGTTTGATGCCCTAATTTTAATGGGAATTGGTAGTAAGCTGTTCCATAGCAAAATATAAGTTCTAGAGAGAAAAGGAAAAGAAGCAGAACTTTTAAAAAGTAATACATAACTCAAAACCTAGAAGAGGTGCCTTATAATAAGAAATTTCATGTTTGTTCTGCTTAACAAAGTGAAGATTGAGAGTCTCCTGTTCGCATTGAAAACACCTTTGTAAGCTACAGAGATAAGTTATCTCTAATCTATTCTACGTTTAGAAAGGGGATAAGTGATCTTCCTGGTCTCCTTAGCTGGCAAGCCCATGAAAAGACATACAAACCTTTTTTTCTGAGTCTGGTGGCTATTAATGACCGAGGAATGCACGGCTGCCTATAAAATCTCCATAGAGTGGAGGCAGCAGAAGCATTTCACAACACTTCCACTAATGTCTTTCATCTTCTTCCTTTTCTCCTGCCATCCAAGCTGCAGTTTCTCCATTCAGTGCCTCTCTCACACACATCTCATCTCCTTCTTTACCTTTCTCACCTGTCTCTCTTTCTCTGTCCAAAGGCAATGCTTCCCTGCAGGATGCCTAGGCCTGTCTTGGATAGATGACCCTACAAAACCTTTTATTCCAGCTCCTTCAGAGCAAACCGCAGAGAGTGTATTTACCTCCTTTGCGAGGTGCACTAGTCAGTGCCGGCTCCTTCTGCTTTCTTGGCCTTTGCGGCCTGAGTAACAGGATGATTTTATTAAGGATGCTGGACAGGTTTATGGCTCTGGACTGCTGTGTAAAAAGAGCACAGCGTATCCCACAAAATGTTGTTTAAGAAGTCAATAAAAGTAAGTGTTCTTAAACTGGAAAATATGTTGCATTGCTTCTCAGTCCCAGCTTGTCCTAACATTGTCCCGGCTGCTGTATGTTGGTCAGGATTGGGAACCTGATTTCCTCATTAATATCAGGAAAAAGATAAATCTTAATACATGTTACAGCATGCAGTGTAAACAGCATTGTTTCTATCAAGGTGCCTTTTCTGCTGGCTTGTGCTAACGATAAAACTGCTTACGCGTTGTAATTGATTGTAAGGAGAGCTGACGTGAACCATTCATGCTGTCTGAGTGATTAAAATTCTCCAGATGGATCCTCAAAATACAAAGGTCATATAATTAGTCTCCCTTTAAGTGAGAAATTCTTACTTCAGGGTCTCTCTGTGAAATAGAGTGTAGTATATCATACACATCTCTCTGCATAGCTCAGTTCGGAGTGTCTTTGTGCTGCAACACTTCTCAGGAACATAGGAGAATGTTCCCAATCTACAAGACAGACACTTCATACCTACTACTGCACGGAGTTGCTGTATTTTCCTGTCATTCTTATGAACGTCATGTGAGCGGCAAAGACCTTTATTATGAAGTTGTTAAGTAACAGGCTTAACTTTTTATGCCATGTTTTTAATCTCAATTTGTCTGCTCCTCCAAACCTCCCCTAGATTGCCATGAGGCACTTTGTGGGGTTTTTGATTTGTATTAACTACAGATGCATTTACGACAAGAAAATATGCCTCTAAAAAGATGCCAGATTTTTTTTTCCCTAATTGTAAGCAATGGAAATAAATACTTGTTAAATTATTAAAATAGTCTAGAAAAATTCAGAGAAGTCATTGGCTCTTCTGCTCCAAATGCTCTGTTTTTCCAAAAGCTTTCATTTAGCTTAAATCGCCAGATGTTGAATCTAAGTGTAGATCTAAACTGCAAGTTTTCTCCTGTATTTTCTGCTGTATAGTGCCTCTGATGTATCTAGAGATGGTTGAAATTTTTCTCATGCATAAGTCCTCAAAATAGATCTTAGGAGCAACTTTTCTAGTAAAGCAGCAATGGATTTCCACTCAGACCAGAAGACAAGTTTCAGTCAATGCTTTCTGAGTTGCAGAAGGGTTGAGAAATATTTAATCTACAAAGCTTCAGGCAGAACTTGGTGATGATGTGTGTGGCGGTGTAGATACAGGCAAAGAGATTACAAATAAAAACTTCACCTTTTGAGGTCATGGAATAAGGGACACCTCATTTACTTATGTACAACCTGATCATCATCCACCACATTCTTCTTTGTTACCATATTACTTTCATCAGCGTTTCCTTCTTGATCTTGCTACCTGGCAAGTGACTCTTGCACACTAAATCACTATGTCTTTAAGTTTTCCACTAAATTTTTTTTTTAGTTTCTTTAAAAAATTCTAACTCTGTTGGGTTTTAATTCTAACTTTAATTCAATTCTAGATATGGTTAGTTTCCTGTGGTTTTCGGTGGATGTCTCTGTTTGGACGTTGAAGAATGTCAGTGGCAGATGTGATATTATGCTCTTGCTTTGAACTCCTTCAGACTATTTTCCCTGTAGATGCCAGGGCTCTCACTGTGGCCAGACCGGATTTTATTTCTCCAGGAAGACTCCATTAGGGACTGAATTCCTTTAAATTATTATCTCTTTTTACAGATCTCCAGTTTTATAACATGACTAATTCAATTTCACTTAAAGGTAATAATAATCTCATTCTAAAAGCCGAAAAGATTCTGTTCCTGAAAACTATCTTATGGTTTTAAAGGACCATATAATTTTTAGCAAGGCTGTTCCATTAAGAAGAGAAACTTCTACAGTTTCTCTCTTTTCTGTCAGAGTTATATTCATTGTCTTCTATCCTCCCATCTTTTATTTCTCTCTTTCCCTTTGAGTTATCTGGTGAAGCAGGAGAACTTGTGAGTCTATAATTAAACTCCACCTAGAGCTGTCTGTCCTGGATAGCTTCAGATATCAAAGTCACCTTTCTAAATTTTGTGCAGTGTGAATTATATAAAGAACAGAGTTTAAGACATCTGAACTTTTAGTCATCGTATTTAACTAAGTGTACATCTTTGTACATTTTAAAATGTAGATAATGCTTCTGATGCATAAAAAGTATCCTAACAAGATTATATTCATTAAAAATGCAAACTGAAGATAAAAAAAAAAATGGTCAGATTAATCCTTGAGAACTCAGCTCCAGTATTTTATCCTGGATAAACCTGTGTGTCTTCTAATGGAGAGAAATAAGGCACATCTAGAAAGTTGACGAGTTTGGGGAAAGCAGTAGTTGAAGATCTTGAAAAGTAGAAAGGAAGGTTCTAATTTGTGATGAAAATCTAAAATCCCTCTCTTAAGCTTTAAAAATGTATGGAAGAATGTATAAGCTTCCATCAGCATTTAAGTTTAGAATTCCGCCCTAAAAGATACATAACATTCATGTAAAAATATAAATAAGAATCTGGGTTAGTCAATGAATAGCAAAATACTAAGGGTTGGGTTTTTTTGCAAGCTGACGTTTTGCCTTAGCCTAAATTCTTGTCACATTGACCTGTGAGACAGTTAACATTGCGGCTAAAGTAAACAGTGTGAGCCTGCCAAAGAGGATGGCATGAGACAATCCATGATGGACAACTATGGAAGAACGTGCCTTCAGAAAGAGTTCCCTGCCACAGCTGGCCGATCCACAGGGGAATGGGGACATTTACAGTAAAACTCTGATCCTCACCAGTCATTCTCATGAACTTTCTCTTCTTCAAGAATGCAAAGAACGGGATAGGGCTCTCTTCAGCCCTCATTAATAAGGAAAAAGCTCATCTAGGTGCCACCACGGATCAGCTGTCTTCTCACCTTCCAGATGCAAAAGTGAAGAGTTACCCAGGCTCCAGATGTCAGCACAGCTAATTCCCCAGTACCACAGGTGGCAAAGCTTCTGTGCCACAGCTGCTTCTTCAAGGCTGATGGGTGATCTGTCTTCTCCGTCATTTGGATGGAAGGATTTGGGTTTCTCCCTTTGAGCAACGTGGGAACAGCTTTATATGTACAATTTTGCACATGCACCTCTCTGCTTGGCCCTGGGAAGCAAGCTAAATATTGTTTTCAGCCGGTCGCCTGCACTAAATAAAACCTCTGCTGCCTCTGAAATATGCTCATAAATTTAAATCCATACTGAGCCTGGAGTCTTCGCTCCTTGATAAGGGCACATTTTTCATGTCGCAAGCATATTGTTGAGACTCTAGAGACTGAATCCTTGTCTGCCGGCCAGCATCTGGGGTATCATTTTTTCAGGCAAACATTCTAGGTCATTATGAACTGCACTAATCTCCCTTGTTGAAATTTACATTTCTAAACCAAAGAGGGATCAAGATGCATTTGTCCTGTCACATGCTATGGCGTTTAACCAGGAGGTTAATTCATTGATTGACTTACCGCCTCTCTTCAGCCCGCTTTGCTACTAATCTTCCATACAAATAGGGTTAAGGAATATAATTTAGATTTACCAGCATAAACAAACTGTACAGGCACCCTGCTAGGATACAAAGCCTAGGGAATTCAGGGGATAACAAGAAAACAGCATAGCTAAAGAAGCGATAAAATTAACAGTAAAATCCACATGCTGAAAATGTTGGAAATTAGAAGGAACAAACTGGGGAAAGGACAGTTTCTGCTTCCAGCAGCCAGGGCCGGACACAAAGGTGGAGGGGGTGGAGAAGAGAGCAATGTTCCCCCCCAGCTTGTAACCCATGTCCACGAGCCACGCTGGCTGCAGATCACAGGCTCCCCCTTCTTGTGGCATCTGAAATTGGTTCCTAATGGGCAGGGTTGATGGTTCCCCTAGAATTCCACAGTGGTTTGAAGACCCCCAAAGGACACTGCCATGAGCCCCAAGGTGGCTGTCACTGCTGAGCCGTGTCACACCTGCACTGCCGTGACTGTAACGGGCAGAAATCTGCACCAGGTGATTCAAAACACCCAAAATATACAAAATGAAAAGAAAAAGAAATAAAATAATCTCATTGCTTTGAACTCTTTCAACAAAAGCCCCCAACCGAGAGGGCTTGCTTCCTGGAAAAAAGCAAAAAATAGAAATGCTGGGTTTGTTTCTAGCTCTGTTTTTCTGCCCACCTCCCATCCTGCACTGGCACAGAGCAATCCTCCCCCTCCAGACTCCGGGGGAGCCGTCAAAACCCAGCACCTCTCCACACCAGTCCCTCAGTGCTGCTGTTACAGTTTCAGAGCAATTTCTACCCTGAAGGTAGATCCTGTCAGTCTGTCGATCAGCCCAGCCACATGGGAATAACTTATGATTATTAAAAGTATCATGAGCTCACCAGCTTGGAGACCCAGCGGGCCCCAGGGACTCTCTAGACTCAGCCAGCATGAAAGGAAATAGCAACTTTTGTCAAAGGGGCACAGGTTTTGCAATGTGTGGGAAATATTCCTTTACATCCACCACCAACGTTCTGCTTCTGTGGTTGTTGTTATCAGCCAGCCATGCTGTGCCATGCCTCGATGAACCTCCCCTCTCCCATGCCATGGGACCAAGCTGCAGAACTGAGACCTGCAGATTTTACCATGCGCACTCAATGGAATTCATAGAATCACGGAATGGTTTGGGTTGGAAGGGACCTTGAAGATCATCTAGTTCCAAACCCCCTGCCCTGGGCAGGGACACCTCCCATCAGACCAGGCTGCTCCAAGCCCCGTCCAACCTGGCCTTGAACCCCTCCAGGGACGGGGCAGCCACAGCTTCTCTGGGCAACCTGGGCCAGGGGCTCACCGCCCTCACAGCAAAGAATTTCTTCCTAATATCTAATCTAAATCTCCCCTCTTTCAGTTTAAAACCATTCCCCCTCATCCCATGAGTCCCCTCCCTGACCCAGAGTCCCTCCCGAGCTTTCCTGGAGCCCCTTTAGGGACTGGAAGGGGCTGGAAGGTCTCCCCGGAGCCTTCTCTTCTCCAGGCTGAACTCCCCCAGCTCTCCCAGCCTGTTCTCATAGGAGAATTCTGAGACTTGCAACGTGTTCCCTTTTGACCCCCGAGCCGGTTGTACCACTATCCGTCCAACCGTGGGAGCTCTGCGGAGGTGGCAACGATGGAGAGGGAGGCCATGAGTGCTGACATCATTCGTGTGGACTGACGCTTTGCCATGGTTTGGGAGAAGGGCTGTGATCTTGCTGAAACGCGTGGCATGAAGGTGTGAATATGTGAGGCAATTACCAGCCTCCATCTCAGTTAATGAATAAATGTTAGGGAAAGTATTTTTCCCCCTCTGCTTCCATTTTTCTTCCCTCTCCCATCCTCTGGTTAAAATGCTTTAACAGTCAGGAGATTTTTCCAATGGGTAAATTAAGGGGAAAATGGGAAATCTCAGGTTCAGAAGCAAAGGAGGAAGTCACTGGGTGAAGCTGTTGCCGCTGCCTTTTCATAGAATCATAGAATCATTTAGGTTGGAAAAGACCCTTGGGATCATCGAGTCCAACCATCAACTCCACTCTACAAAGTTCACCCTTACATCATATCCCTTAACACCACATCTAAACGAGTCTTAAACACATCCAGGGATGGTGACTCCACCACCTCCCTGGGCAGCCTATTCCAGTGTCTGACCACTCTTTCTGTGAAGAATTTTTTCCTAATGTCCAGCCTAAACCTACCCTGCTGCAGCTTGAACCCATTCCCTCTTGTTCTATCACTAATTACCTGTGAGAAGAGACCAGCACCAACCTCTCTACAATGTCCTTTCATGTTTTTGTAGAGAGCGATGAGGTCTCCCCTCAGCCTCCTCTTCCTCAAACTAAACAGTCCCAGCTCCTTCAATTGCTCCTCATGAGATTTATTCTCCAGGCCCTTCACCAGCTTCGTTGCCCTCCTCTGCACTCGCTCCAGCACCTCAACATCTGTCTCGTATTGAGGTGCCCAGAACTGGACACAATACTCAAGGTGTGTACTTTTCAGGGAGTGCTGTGTTTGAACAGCAATCTGCTGCTTTCTCTGGCAACGAAAATCATCTTCTTGGTACACGGTGGCAAAGACCGCTATTGAAAAAGGCTTAGTGAGATGCCAACTTCAATCTACTTATCTGCAAAGCATTTTCTGCAAAAACCATAATGAGTGAGCTTTGAATGCAAACTGTTGAAAGCAAATCCTTGCCAACGTAGACTTTTTGCCCGGTGAGAGGTGAGAATAATTCTCCAAGTTTAGTGTCTTCAGTCTGATCATTGTTCTTTAGCCTGGACAACCTGTCATCTCAATTGTTTTTTTCCAGAAACATCGAAAGAAAGTTCTTTCTGCCTGTCTGTACCTTACTTTCTCATAAAAGTGTTTTACCGGAAAAATAAACTGGCAGAACTGTGCCTCTGGCCATAGCCCATGTAGCCCATAGACACACAGTTGCCTTTACAGTCATTGAGCCAATCTTAAAAAAGGAGAGAAAACTGAAAATATTTTAATGGAAACATCCATTTTTAATAAAAAATCACATCTTAATTGAAAAAAAAATATTCAAATGATTCTATTTTGAGCATCAGACAGTATCTAAGACATCTTTAAAAATTACAAAATTTTGATAGAATTGTAAAAGGCTGATATTCACTGGCTTTTTAAATTACTTTTTAAAGAATCAGTAGAAAATTTTTATGTAATGAAAGGTTTTCCCTTTATTTTATAAAGACAGTAAGCCAGGGAGTTATCACGGATTGCCTACCACGGTCACCTTCCTTGAGAAATGTTTATTCAATATTTGGCTGCTTTTCATTCTTTGTCTGACTTTGGTCTCACAAAACCAAAACACAGAGTCGAGGGATGTTGTTTGGGACTTGGACAAGAAAAATAAATGCAAGAGTGTTTTCTGATCTGCTCCGGTGAGAAGTGAAGTGGATTGTTATCTATTTTTTTATTAGTGCGTCTGGACAATTTTGACTGTTTGGGAGAATACCAAGCCAGAAGTATTCAAAATGTTCCCAAGATACAAGAGGGTAATTGAAGTTGAGTTGTCCTATTTATTGTTCCCTTGAAGGACCTGGACTTTCCTGGCTGATTTGTCTCTTCTTTACCATCACCACTAAGTGGTAAAAGCTGTGTCTGAAATGTGTATAGCAGATCGCAAAAAGCATGTGAATTTAAATACCGGGAGGAAGAGAGAGTTTACAGGCAAAATTATCACAAGTCCCAGGGAAAATGTCACCAGCACGTTTGTGGCAGATATCTAGAGTTCTCAGAAAAGGTAGATACGTTTTGTGTGCAAATATCACTGAATTGTGGGTGTCAGGAGGATGGGGCCAGGCTCTTTTCAGTGGTGCCCAGCGACAGGACAAGAGGTAACGGGCACAAACTTGAGCATAGGAAGTTCCATCACAACATGAGGAGGAACATCTTGACTTTGAGGGTGGCAGAGCCCTGGCACAGGCTGCCCAGAGAGGTGGTGGAGTCTCCGTCTCTGGAGACATTCCAAACCCGCCTGGACGCGTTCCTGTGCCACCTGCTCTGGGTGACCCTGCTCTGGCAGGGGGCTGAACTAGATGATCTCCAGAGGTCCCTGCCAACCCTATGGTTCTATGATTCTGTGATTCTAATTCAAACACTGTTGGTATGGATGTGGCAACACAAGGGATAAATAACACCCCCAGGACAGACTTAAGAGAAGAACTTTTAATTGAAGCTTTTCTTTCTTTTCTTAACTCTGTTTGTATTTTAGAAGGTAAAACCATTATGGCTTCATCACTCAGTATGTCCAAGGAAGGCAGAGATTTCACAGGTTAGAAAATGTATTTTGTGTACCCTGGTATTCTCAGGGTAAGGATTACCCTAGCTCTCGGTTTGTTGCACTCTCTGCTATACAGACTGGTCTCTCGTGACTTACTGGGGAATATGTTTTCTGAAATAAAAAGCTTTTTCTTTAAACTAACTGTGACATGACTTTCATCCAGCTGACAAAACAAAACAGTGAACATTTTCAGTAGTATGTAGGAGTGGGTTTGGGGGCTTCTGTTTACATGCAAGAATTACGCAAGGCAATGAATCAAGTTACTGGCAGCCGGTTTTGTCAGGACCCTACATTCTCTATTTCTTTGTACAATAATATTTACTCTCAAAGCACCCCCAACTACGGCCTCAAAATGTCAGTGCAATAGATAAATTTCTGTACAAATAACAACAGATACTTCCTTTTTTCCTGTACCACGAGGCTGTGGTTTCTGCTTCAGATTCCTTTCCTTAGTTCTCCGCCTACATTCATTTTTCTCCCATGCAACTTCCATAAAGCTATTCTTCATATCTATCAGCGTGAACAAATGCGCACCCAGAGACAGAAATATTATTAAACAATTTTTTGCAAATCTCAAAACCACCTTCTTTATTATATTTGAATAGGAACAGATTTTTCAAAATTTGCAACCATATCTTGGTAATAACCCATGGTACATTAGTAAAATATGGTTAGTTTCTTGCAGGCACTGTATGTTGTCCAGAGGTTGTTCCAGTAACAAAAGCACATCCAGATATGGTCTTTAAGTGAAGTAAAGAAAAACAAACCAGGTCAGCCCAGCAGAGAGATTTCAATGACACTCCTCAATCTGCACAGCTTTGAATCCTGACCATTGTTGATTCACCTGGTCCAGCTGAGGAAATGCACTCTGTGTCTTTATGAAGGTTTCTTGAGAAGAGGTCAATGCAGTACCCACAGAGCTCAGGTTTTGTGGAGCCAAGGTGATGACCTACCCCAAAGCCTTCCTGTGCTTGACCCCTGCACTCGTCGTCCTACGGTCCCCATCAGAAGATGTCGCTGTCTGTGGAGGAACAAGTCCATGGTGTTACTCAGCATCCTTCTTCCCTTGTGCTGGGGACAAGGACGTGGGTCACCAAGGACATGAGACCTGTAACAGTTTGATGGCCCACCTCTCAAGTTACCAGGTCCTCATGCCATGACTGTGCTGTGTGGTCCACGACACAGGTAACATGTACTGAATTTGGTTGTGTTAGTTCTGCAGTCGGTGACACATGTCCCATTGACTTCGGTTGGATAAGGCTTTCATTTGAAAAGAAGAAAAATTAATCTGATTTTCTGATTAAGGAAAAATAAAAAAGATGATTAACCTTAAACGCTATTCAAAATCTACAGAAACAAATGCCATGTTGAGTCCAGGCAAGTTAAGCAAAGTCATTGTGTTGCGACGAAGAACATATATTCAATTTTATAAATGGTAGAGCCTGTGTTGTTGTTGTTGTTGTTGTTGTTGTTATTGATATTATTATTTTTATCACTGTAGGAAAGAGGGAATAAAAAGAAGCAAAGATCCTATTATATTTCTTAACGTTCAAAGAGTGTGAGTCACAGGTTTTTTTCTTCTCAGGTTAGAGTATTAATAAGAGGGTAATTTTCTAGTTGGCTGTGTGTCAGGAATATAATCTTTATCCTACTTTTTAGAACAATTAACACTTATAAGGCTGTGATTATGTTATGTGCTAATCCACAGCAACTATTGCAGGAACTCCCTGAGACAATATCCTCAACCCCCCACTGTTCTATTTAACTTAGAATGATATGGCCAAGAAATCATATACTCAAATCTCAGGCCATTGTGGATACGTTCCTTCTTCTGAACACTAAAAAACCTCAAGTACACAAATATTTGCAGATATTTGTGATTTTGTGGTGATTTAAATAAACAATTTCTCAGTAATAAGGACTAAGTCCACAGCACTGTCAGGCATTAAGCAGAATGAGATCAGACACCGAAAGTAGTTTTCATTGGAAAAAAAGATGTCAATTCAGATTTTAGATCTGAATTTTCCTTCTAAAAGGAATAAATTATATCAAACGGTCAGTTATTGCTCAAGTAATACGATGGGTATCGGTGGAATTGGTCCTACACTCAACAGAAACACAAACGCCGGTTTCTATGCTTGTTTTCAGATGTAAAATGCCAGCTCTGCAAAGGCAGTAGATCCACAGAAGACTATTTTGATGAGGGTCTTGACAAACAGTTCAACCATGAATCAGGGCAAAGAGACAGAAGATTTCAGGATGATGTGTTGAAATGTCATTTCTTCCAGTCCTTAAAAAAAAAATAAATTAATTTTTAAATCAAACTTTGAAAATTTTAACCAAACATCTGACCTTATTCCATTTATTCTTCATGGAAGTCAAGGTTTAAAAATATAATTGGTATGTTATATAGAAACATATATAGGAATTTGTATGGTGAGATGATACGTACCAATAGAAAACCAAAAAATAAGTATAATGTAATTGATTATGGAAAATGCTGTCAGAAGGAGAAGGGAACTTGCAACAAAAGGTTGGGATAAATAAAGAAGTGGGAGGAAAGGAGAAGGGCAAGAGCACAATGAGCTGTATTATTTCCTTAAGATACAGAAACATCCCCAAACCTTGATCTCTAGATGACATGAATCTGTGGATGTATGTTGATATCAGCTGAGCAATGTCAACATTGATAATGAAGTATTCCCGTCTCAGACCGTCAGCGAGTCACTCACCAGCTCCACCATCCTTCAGGAAATTGCCTTAAGGGCCTGGGAATGGGTCTGTGACAGCAGCATGGTGTGATAAAAGGTAAGGTTTGGGGTTTAATGACTTTCAGCTCCTTTGTTTTGACAATCGAGGGGGTTGGAGAGTTATTTGCAGAGCCTGAGGAAAATCCGGCCTGTCATTTCAGGATGGCGTGCTCCAGTCACCTTTGCAGCCTGGAGAAAATCTCCTTGAGATCTTCAACCACAACACAGGGAATTTTTCCTTAGTGACATCGGCTGGTGTTGGCAAATATCCTGCTCATGTTGAGAGAGGTGGAGAGCTTGCGTAATCCAGAGTGATACAAAATACAAAGAAGAGACCATCTGCAGGCCCTGGACCCATCCTGGGCTGCGTGGCAGGCCTTGAGCAGCAGTTAAATAATTTGATTTGTGTATTTGTTCCACTGTCTCTATCAATGGTGTCCAATGCAACAATGGCAACGGGAATTGTGACAGTGTCTTCCCATGCATTTCACTTCACCTCTACAACTAGTACTCAACTACTATTTTACAAAATTTGTACCTGTTTCCTTCTAAACTGTCAAGATTATGACAATTATGATTATGTCAATGCCTCATTCTGCTTAAACTTAACAGAAGTGAAAAAGTTCTTGGAATAATGAGCCAAAATAGTATCATTATGTAACTAGGCAAGTGCTGTCTTTTTAATAAAAACCTTAATAAATATATTAAATGAAAACATGTGGGGCTAATTGCTTCAAGGCCTGCTTTATTTTCTTGTGTTGGCAGTTCCCCCTCCTTTAGTTCAGCATAGATTTGGTATTTCCTAAGAGTCTCACGTGTTAGGGGGAAAAAAAGCATTTTTATTTATATAGCGTTTGTCATGGTAAAAGCATAGGAAGGCATTGTTTTAAGATCAAAAATAGAATCTCTTGTGAAAAATCGATGAATGCAGATATTTGACGTCGGAGGAATGCTACCTGTAGAGTAACCAACTCCCCTGCAGCCATAATCTATGGACTTGTGTTCACTGTGTAGGGCTCCCAACTTTTCCCTTGATTCTGGAAGAAGGCTGGAGGTCAGCCAGCCACCGGACACCAACGCACACCAAACACTCGAAGAAGCCGGCCCACGAAGAACAACACAGCACACACCGTGCCACCGATGAAAGATTTTATTACCAGTTGCCCGGTAATTAATATTTTCTTTAGAGGCCCGTCAGCTAAACTTATGTAATGTGTAAAAGTCTCAACTTTCTTTTAAAAAGAAGTTCATTTCTAGCCCACAAGGCTGGGAATGCAAACATCAAAATGAAATAGGAAACCCGTGGATAAGGAGGAAAAGCAAGCCTCAGAAGAAGCCCAAATGTTTTACTTTAATTAATCTCACATTTTGTGGGATTGGGCTCACATTTTTCAATACATGGGATTAGCAGCAGTGTGCATGCTATATATACTATTTTTTCCTTTCAATTAAACATGAATTAACTGAAAGTATAGGATTTCTTATGTGACTGAATGTTTTTTTAGAGATTTTCTGTTTTCTTGCAGCTACACCATGGTCCAAGGTTGGAGCTCTCCAACCTTATCCAGGAGCTCTCAGTAAGACTGGTATCAATCGGAGTCCGAAGCAGTACCCTTACCAAATGGCATGTCCTACTGCTGCTTCGGCTGAAACACATCTTATAGAAAAGTTAAGATGCTTTCCTGGATTTTCACACACAAACCCAGAGGTGGTGTATGACGGTAAAGACTTGTAGGAACTAAGGATTAGTAAGAAACATTAGTCTTGTACTTGGTAATGTCAATAAAATCCAGTATTTTGGATGGATGAATAGAATCAGTGTAGTATTAGCAGTCTCAAGTCAACTTTCAAAGACATTTTTTTAGTTTGGGCCTGTGTGCGGTTCACTTAGAAGCAGCGAAATGATTCACATTTGCTTCATCTAGTTAAAATTCTAGTTGGATTTTCTTCCCCAAGCGATGAATTAAACTGGATTTCCTATCAATCACTTAGCATGGAGATATAGTATGATAAATTGCCCTTGAAAATAAAAGTGCAAGCCTCTTAGTAAAGTAATAGTAATACTACACACACGAAAAAATGAACATATGCAGAACTTGACTCTTTCTTAGGTGAAAAGGCACAGCATTCAGTAGATGACAAACTTATTATTCCTTGTTAAAGGAATCAATAAATACCAAGATGCAGAATGTGCACAGTGGTGGTGGAAGTTCTTTCCTTTTTCTTTCTCAGAAGATCCAGAAGTTGTCACGGTGCTTTCAGGTAGGGCACACACGGGTAATTTTTAGACCTATTGCTCTTGCAGTTTGACATCTGAAAAATACTTGTTTGGCATAATAATTGTGTATAACTCCTCCCGCTAATGACTGGTGCATTGAGGATGAGAGGCATAATTATAATCATGAAAATGATCTTTGGAAGTGATATCAAACAGTACTCAATCACAATTAAGCGAAAAACATGGTGGGTCTCAAGTAACCTGAGGAGATTTCAGAGTTAAATAGAAAAAAGACCAAATCTAAAGGAGGGGATACGGACCTGGAAAAAGGTGCTTCCTTATAAATGGAAAATTAAAAGATGGTTATAACGCTTATAAACAGTGTCAAGTTTCTCCAAATGGTGTGATTTCAATAGAAAATTATCCCTTGGCTTGAAAGTTTCCCCCGTTCCAAAGACAGTTTCGTAAACAAATGGTCCATTTTTAGTTTTAGTACAATAGTTGGTATAGCAGTTCGTTACAGCAACTAGTTAGCGTAACAGTTTGAAGCCAAAAAAAGTGCTTCTTATAAACAGACTGAGAAATGTAGTTTAAATTTAGTAGATGAAATGCCGGAAATAAGCAGAGAGAAACTGACGGAAAAGGAACTTCCAGTGCAACTGAAACAAATACTGGCTTCAAATACTTGTAACCAGCAAGCCGGCAAATTCAGTGAGACTGTTGGAAAACATTTGGATGCTCATTGCTGATACTTTAAGAAAGGGAGGGGGGATTTTAGTGGCTGAAACCATAACTCAGTATTTAGGGCTGTGGTATGAGGTGTAGTAGAGAGGAGGAACCATTATAATGACCTTGCTATTAAAATTATGCTCTTCATATTGCCGTTAGATGGAGGAGATACTAGATATGTTGGTATACCATGCTCTGTTACCCAGAAGTTTACAAGAGAACAGCTCCCACGCAACGGTGGTTCAATTCTTTTTAATCTACCATTTAAAAAGGGGGGAGAGGAGGCTTTAGTCAGCCTCATCTTTCAGCCCTGAGGTGCTGAGACCTTCAGCTGTGGTGTATCCGTGTCAGCTGAGCTGGGGGTGGGATGACTCTGTTTGCCGTGACTATATGCACCACCCAAATGGCCAGGGTGCCAAGCCCATGCTGGCACAGACTGAGGTGCAGAAGCTCCAGCAGGAAATTTATTCAAATTGTCCACTAACATCAGGCCAGAGAAAAGGACAGATATTTTTTATTTCTTTGTCTATACTGGCTAACTCGGGGTATTTTGCATCTTAAAAAAGCCTTTGGTCACAGATACGCATGGATGATAATTCCCTCCATTAAGACATTTTATATTAGGGTGCTGACATTGCCCTAAAATACTTTTTTGACTTCTGGAAGCGCTCCGCTGTCCATGCTGGCTGTATCATTTATCCCACACACCAGGATAAGGTATGGATAGACTGCAGGAAGGGGAAGGGGGCCATGGGGTGTCTGATCCTCCCCAGGGCATCACTTGTGCTCTGGCTGCAGGACCAGCCACCAGCCCTGCAGAGGGAACAACCCAGGAAAGGGAATGATACATTTGTCCAGTTACTGCCTGTTTTTGTCTCCTTTTTCTCCAGCCAACGTTCGACCAGACAGGGCTGCCTGCTGGGAGCCATGTTGAGGAGAAAAGTTGAAGTGCTCCACACTTTCCATCAGAAATCTGTTTTTACTCTCTGTTGGGTCTGTGTGCAGCTTAGGTTTACTCCACCCATGGGAAACACAGTTCTATATCCTGCTTGGGTCCTCCCCAGCACCTGCATGTCTTTGAAAATCCTAGTCAAAAACTCAGAGTAAAATAAAAATTAACAATGGGCCTTGAGTCAGCCATTTGTCAGCCAATGGGCCTTTGAGTCAGCCACAAATATCTGAGGCTTCCTTCTGATGAGCCAGCTTGGGCCAGGGGTTTCATCATCTCTTCTCGCTCCATACAACATCCCTACACATCTGAAGGGCCTAGACTGCCAAAAGATACAGACCATCGCCGGCACTGAACAACCCCAACCTGCACACGAGGTAATGGGTCTCCAACGCACACAAATCTCATTCTTGTAAAGACATTATATTCCCGTTGAGTTGCTGGGTTAACTCCTGTCAAGGTACTGAGGTGTAAATAACACTCCATCAACTCACGCTATGTAAAAGTCTTCTGGGAAGAAAGCAGGCGCTGGGGCTGGCCACCAGGCATCTTCGGGGAGAAGTTAACACATCAGGCTTTCTACTGCCGTGGGTATGGCGTACAGCCTGCTGTCAGCAGAGGGATCCCACTGCCCATTTTTGATTTCCAGGCTCCTCACGGAGGTGACCCAGAAGGGTGTGATGACTCGGGATCAAGCGCTGAACCGAAAAGGATCCGCTCTCAGAGCCGGCGACCCCAGAAGGACCCACTCCCAGCCTGGAAATGCCGGTCACCACGGTTCCCTGAGCGCAGGGGAAAGCAGCACGCAGGCACTTGGCAGCCACCCCCCCGTTTTAGGGGTGGTCAATTTTTAGCAGATGTTTTTTTATTTATTTACATCTCGGCAGCCCTTTCTCGGCTTTGTTTGTGTTTCTTGCAGGGGTTCCGTTTGTGGGCGAGGGATTGCGCCGGAGGTGTGGTGGCACATTACAATCAGCGCTGACCGTTCTGCTCGTTGAACAAAGGACAACTGGCAGCCTTTGCCAGCGTTTCCATTTCGCAAGCGCTTTCTGCTGCGTCTCTCCATGATGAAACACATGTCGGATCCCAGCAGCGTAGGACCACCTGGAGCACATTAGCATCAGAGCGGTTTAACAACCTGATCAGAACTTTTGCAAATGACAAGTGGCATTTGGAGGAAGCGGGAGGTGGAAACCTCACCCAGCCTTTCCACGCAAGCACACTTCCAAGCATTTCCCGGATTTTCAGTGCTCCGTAACTGCCAGGTTCACTCAGCTGTGTGGGGTACTGTATATCAGAGGCTCTGAACACTGCTAGGAATTGCAATATTGCTGCTAGAAGAGCAATCGTACTTGTTAAATACTACGAGAGCTGAGCCAAAGAGGGGAGCAGCCTCTCACTGGTAGGTGCTAGAATTGGGCTGTCCAAAGAAGTCAAGGATCTTGTTCTTTTAAAAGGAAGACATTTTCTTCCAGAGCTTGCAATGATCTTTTGATCAGGATCTTCATACAACTGCCTGCCAAGGATAATATGGCTATGGGATACCGAAACCCGCACTGAAACAGCACCGTGATGTAAAAGTCTCAGAAGTTGGGAAACGCCAGCATCAGCCCGTGCGTTGCCTCTGCCACTCTGTGGTAGCACAACAAGAAGCGCTGCGGGGCTTTACTCCTCCCCTAGCATCCCTGGCTATGAATAATAGCAATACACAGCAGAGAAAGCAATCCGAATCATTACAAGGATGGTCGGGAAGGACGGAAAGGATTGCATAGGAATTAATGCAGTGTTTTAAAGACCCTGGAGTACTTCGGCAATACCAGCCTAAAGATCACTTATTCTTTCCTTAAAGACTTGCAACACATTTTGTAGCTTTGGAAAATGACTTTTTGTGTAGCTGGACTGCAAAAAAAATCAGCACAAATAGTAATTTTTGCTTTGTTTTATTTTTCATGTAAAAGAAAAGCATGTTATTTTCACTAGGGGGGTGGATGAGAAGTGCAAAGAGATCAAAACTTCTTTTAGCATTATGGTATTATGACTGGTAAAAATAATTTCTTTACTATATGAGAGCTTCCTCACGGCAATTAAAAAGAGCCCTAGGACAATAAACATCTCTTTCACTCGTTTTATTTAGTGAGAAGCTGGAAGAGACCACTTGGGTCATCGAGTTCCAGCCCATATAATGCAAGGTAGCCTTATAAATGAATGTTTAATTCAGAAGGGTCCCGAAAACCCCATCTGAGGTGACCTACACCCCACAGACTTCAGCACCTGTCCCAGCAACACATTCAGGACCTCAAATCAAAGGTCCTGTTATAAAGAACCCCAGGGAGAGAGAAGGAACAATGCAGGAAATTCCCAGTTCCTCTGGTTCCCTGCAAGAGCAAAAGTATTGCTGTTGGATAAAACTCCCAAACGTGTATATAAATTTCCATATATTTTAAGTATATTCCTGTGTTTTTCTTTCTTTCTTTACATTTTTCCCTGGACGAGCAATTTGTGATACTCCAGTCTTTTCTCATTTATGCATCTGGAAGTGCCTTGTTTAGAAAATACCAAGATCCCAAGGCCATATAAAATTTTGATGAGACATGTTCTCCCAGGGGGTGAGAAGATTCAACATTTCACCTGAAAGTGCCTCTTCTATTAAAAGTAGGCCACTTCAGCCTATCGACTCACACGGCCGAGGCAGCAACCCACGCTTTCTGCTTGGAGGAGCTGGCTGGTAAGAACAAGTTTCTGCTGTGAGAAATGCCCCTCCAGCAGCAGCCAAGTGCCTTCCCGCTCACCAGACAGCTCCCAGCAGATGTGTTGGATGCACATCTGTGTGCTCAGGACCTGCTGAGCTGTGACCTTCCCCCTGCACATGGTGGGACCACCGTTGGGGAAGCACCTCCCGCAGCTGGGACTTTCTGTTCTTGCAAAGCAAGACTGAGGGAGCGGGCTTCGTGCCACGCCACCCTCACACATCAGTAGAGAAGAAAGAAAGTCTCTTTTCACCAAAAGAAATACTCAGAGGAGGCCCAGGTCAGAGCTTTGGAGAGTTTCCCAGGAGTTTCTGTTGTTCTCTCCATGGATGACTTTGGCGCTGCCCCACCTTCTCCAGCTGTCCCTGTGCAGCCACCCTGCATACCCTGTGGTGAACATCTGGGGTTTATCTCCAGGAGAGGTGTCCACGTTGATGAGAAGGACTGCAGCTTCATCATCTCTTACCCAACAGAGGACTTGGGCATACATAACAGCCATGGTGACAATCACAGAAGGGTCCTGTAGCTCCTGCTCCTAGTCCTTGGAAACCCACGCTTGGGTTCTGCCCGCTGGGTTTCACCAACCCGTGCTCAGAAGGGTCAGAGGAGGATTTTATTCCTTTCAGTGGGTCGCCAGTAGAATTATTTCCTAAGCAATAATTACAGGGCCAAGAAGATACATCTCCACAAAGCACATGCCAGCGTGCATAAGTGTATCAGAGGCCAGAAAATGACTCTGCAGATCCTGGCACTTCATCACTGCTTCCATCTGTAGGGCTGGCATATAACGGAGTCTTCCTTTTCCTTGTTTTATTGTGACTGTAGCACATCTTTTCATTTTTTGGTGCAAAGTCTGCAATGTTATTTTGTGTAGCCTTTATTGTCAGAGTGGAACTTCAAGTGGTTGCAGTTGAAATATTGTCTTGTAATTTGATTGAATTTGTGTTTAATCCTTTGCCAGTAAGAAATCCTTTGAAGTAGCAGAACTATGCTTCTCTGCAGGTTGACTTGGACACACAATAACCAGAGACAGATAGCAGGCGAATGTACTGGAGCAGAAAGCACAGATTTGCTGGTAGGTCCCTGGCAGCCCCAGACAGATTCCATGCTTTAGTTTTCCTTGATTCCCCCTTGCTCCAAAGACAGGAGTAACAGCATGAGGACCTTCCTCCATTAAGCCCCTACTAATACTGCCCTCAGACCAAGCAACAAAATCCTTCCTACAGGGGCTGCCAACCAGCTGAGTTGGTGTTTTTTTTCTGCACAGAGCCCTTCTCCAAAGCCTTTCCACAGCTCACCACTGTGGGAAACCTTCCTTCTAGTCTCCTCCTCAACAGAGCTCCAGGCTGGGACCACCAGAGCAAGAACTGGCTCACATTTAGGCTAGGGATGTGATGGTTGATGTGGAGTCCCTCAGCTCCACTCAGCCCCCAGGAGATCAGTGGGGACCCAAATCAATGTCCCTCAAGGTCCCACTTCTCTCCCACTTGGTGGGGGCGGTGGGCGGCAAGTGTTCAACTGAAGTGGCATGTGCAAATGGAGAGGAAAAAATCCGTTTGAGGTGCGTAAGTCTCATCTGTGGCGGCGCAGCGGCAGCTAACGAGGTTATGATCCCCCGGCGGCGGGCTCCGTATCTGCCGCCTCTCGTAAGAGTGCCGTGAAACCCTACCGCCCGTTACGCGAGAGCCATAAAGCCGGCAAATGCAAAAGCACGACAAATAGCTGGCGCTTTGAGGAAATGACGCCAGCCAAATGGATTTTCCCTTCGCTGGGAAAAAACTCACGGTAGAAGGACTGTTTGGAGGAGGGGGAACAGCCTGAAAGTAATGTCTTTTCTCTCCTTCCCATCCCTCGCCCAGGGATGGCGCCCGTCACACGACAGGGTGCAAGGTGGTTTGGAAGAAGGCGAAGATTTCCCATATGCAAAGCCGGTGGAAGGGCAGGGATGGGTTCCACCTAATTTTCATGCTGGAACAACCTGAAAAGTATTCTTTTCCCAAATATATCCAATAAATCATAAAAACAAGATAGTAGATGCTGGAAATAAGTGTTGCTGCCCCTTACAGTCCTATTCAAATTGACTTTAAGCACACGAAATGATTTTTAAACTGCGATGAACATAACTACGTGTACTTTCTAGGCATCTAAGTTTCCTATTGTGACTCACTCAGAGATGCTTTTCTTGGGTAATATTCTCTGGGCTTGCATCTCAATGTATACATTTTCCATACCCTAATCATAGAATAACTCTGAAAGAGTGTAATTCAGGGAAAAAAATATTTATACTTCAACATTCTTCCTTATGCGTTACGGAGCGCAGGGAAAGACTTTGGCATCAAAACCTACTGCGAGGTGGCAACTCCAGGTCTCCATCCAGGCATCCAGCTCGGCTCTCTTGTTGGCACCGCTGGGAGCGTTCACATTCATCTTTGGGCTCAGTAATCCTGAGTTTGTGTTTGAAGACATTTTACACATTTTTTTTTTTTTTCAGGGGATATTGTTTACGCTGAAGCTTTCTTCAAGCCAGATCTTGAAGCAAGGCACGGGGGAAGTATTTGCACCAGCCTCATCTGCAAACCTGAGCCCGTGTTGTTTGTGTTACATCTGCTCATTAAAACCGGGCTAGTGTGAAAATGCTTCGAGGATAACCGGGAACCAGCTCGGCTGATTCTGGGGACTTGTGTAAGCTGCAGAGCAGAAAATCTGCTGCATGTGTCTAGAAATCAAGTCGCTCCGGGGAAAAGTAGGACAAACATGTTAGGAAAACCAGGCCTGAATGGGGGCTAAATAAAAATGTGGTATTTCTTCATGGCAACACTGGCGTTATGTTATAAAATCCTCTAGTAAATGAATTTTTTTCTTCTTAAGCACACAGTAGATACTGTAACGTCACATCAATCAGAAGGTCTCCTAAAAGACTGCACATCATCACGCTGAAAGCTCCTCTATCTATGTTAATATTGCACAGTATCTATGTTAATAATGCAAAGATGTCACAGAGAAAACTTGGAGTGCTGTGCTGGTACCTGATGCTGTTAATCACAGCACTAACTATACTGCCTAAAAGCCTGGAACTTGGTATTTGCTGTGGAAAGGGAAATTGTTTCAGAGTTTTGTGTACTTTATAGATTTCTGGTCTTCTGAACTACGGATACAGAAAATTCCCCTCTTTTTTTTTTTTTCGCCATAGGCACAGTGAGACAGCAGACACCTATTTTTGAAATGCAGTGCGGATCTCCTTTAACTGTTTATCAGGGAAAAGAGGAGAGGGGGTGGCTATGGAGGAGAAGCATGCAACATTACACTTCCTGAACAATGTGCGTGCTTCCAAGTATAGAAAATAATAAAAAAACCCCAATATTTTCTTGGTTCTTGACTTTAGAGACAACCAGGTTTTGGCTACCTTCACAAAGCTTTGTGAAAAGCTCCACGTATCAAAAAAGTCTCGGGATATTGGTCAAGTTACTTATTCTAGTTACATTCCTCATGTTCCCTTTTGCCTTGTCCTTTTTAAAGCAACCAGTCAAGCAAATAGCAGGCTGGTTGCTTGCAGCAGAGGAATTTCTCCCCATGCCTGTAGGAAGCCCTGCCAACCTCCCTAAGACAGTCCTTCACCCTTCCCACCGGGCGCCACGCGTGGCCTCCTGCCCCCCCCCACAGGCTGGGTTTCCTAAGTAGCCTTCTATTTTTCTTCCAGTGCCAGGTTACCTCAAAAGACAAGGAGCTTTTGGTGATCT
The DNA here is from genome assembly GCF_963924245.1 of Chroicocephalus ridibundus. Classification (NCBI taxonomy): domain Eukaryota; kingdom Metazoa; phylum Chordata; class Aves; order Charadriiformes; family Laridae; genus Chroicocephalus; species Chroicocephalus ridibundus. The sequence goes on along the minus strand of NC_086289.1, from coordinate 4,622,478 downwards.
TTTCCTCTCAGGGGGAATATTAGTTTAGGCGTAACGCCAAGCCAACGTGGCTGGTTTGCCTCCTGATGTTTGCCAGGCAAGGTGAGCCCAGGTCTGTCTTGTTAGAGGCTTCCTCGAGGTCTGGTGGGGTTCTGGGGACAACACGGGCATTAACATCTCCTGATTCCCAAGGGAGGGCGTTAGCTGCAAGGTCGTCTTCCTTTCCTTTAGGTTTGATGACTACAACCACGAGCTGGGTGTTTTATTGTCTGGGGCAAATCCTTGATGCTGCATCCTTCAAAGTAAAGAAAATACAAGCAACGAGGAATATGCAGCTCCTCAAAAGGGTAGTCCCAAGAGCAGCAACAGATTTTTAAACACCCGCAGCTGAGGGCACTTCAAATTTTAAAGCTTTACAGTCTCAAATTCCTTAGATACCTGCCGAGACAGCGATGAATAGTGAACACTTCTCGCTAGTTTGTTCCTTTTACAGTTGGAGGACCAAATCGCTCTGGCACAAGCCACAGTTTCTCTAAAATAAATCAAGTTCCCCCCACCCCTGCTAGGGCTGTTCTTGGAGCCTTTCATCTCTCTCTGCCCCGACTTCTCCACTTCTCCAGCACTTCGGTTCCTGATCTTCAGTGTTAAAAATTCCCAATTTCCTGGCTCTGCCAGCAGTTAACTTCAGCAAATCCTGCCTCCTGCGGTGCTGGACACCTACAGCTTCTGCCTCCTGAGGTGCTATCATACTCTTGCCAGTACACTTAGGCTAGTCTAAGTGCTTTGAACCTTCTGGCTTCAGAAGCTCAGGATTTTGACTGTTTGCCGAATTGTTCTGTTTCAAATACCTGTCTTAGCTCATGCTGTGCTGCCTTCAGCCCCCCTAGCCTTTAATTACACAGCAACGCATACCTACCGGGCTGTTCATTAAGTAATATACACTCCTGTAGCACATACAGAAGAAAGGAAAACTATTGGAAATCAGCTTAGTGTAAATGTATAAATTCAGTACTTCCCGAATACGGTATTACAAAAGCTCAGCCACAGTTCGGAGGACAGGACTGCTCTGCAGCACCACCTGCTGAAGTGACATACATCCAGCTCCAGAAAGGCGCATATTAACTGTTCAGTCATGAACTCGTGGCTTTGGGTTGGGAACAAGTGTTCCAGGATTCACCCTGGGCCGTGTGACACAGCCCTGCCAAGGACTGACTCAAATGCACCTGTTTGGAAGGTGTTGTTTAAATGCAGAGGGTTTTTTTTCAATCTGAAGAACTTTTTCTTCATGTTTTGATAGTATTGCCGAAGCAAAAGATGCTTCAACACCACCCGGTTTAGTAATATCGCTGTGAGGCGACACAGCACTTAGGAAATACTGTTTTATGATTCAATAAATACTGAACTGACTGCTTAGTGCGCAACTGTCACAGAAGGATTTTTCAGTAGGTGTGAATTGTTCGTACGTCCTTTTCCTGATATACCGTGCTACAGGATAACTAAACAATGCACTGAAATAATAAACTCGTGGAAGTTGGGCCTATGTTTGTCAGTCACAATAAGGAAATGGGATTTTTTATTTGGTACCTTCAAAATCCATGTTAGTTGCACTGAGGTTTGAGAAGGGAGCATGGATCGTATTCGGGAGCATGGATCAGAGTGAATGTGAAGGTGTGGGGCTACCCCAGTCCTGGTAGGGTCATGCAGGAGGGAGAAGGGGGATCATGATGCCGATGCCTCTACGTGAATAGCATCAATGGCATACTTTGTGTAAACTGAACGGCTGGGCATGTTTCAATCCTCATTCTCCCAGTGCTCTTTGTGATATGTTGAGTTACATACGAGTTATATTGAGTTATGTAGAGTTCCGTAGGAGTTAGGTTGGGTTATGTTGAGTTATATGTGAGTTACATTGAGTTACGTATGAGTTATATTGAGTTATGTTCAGTTACATATGAGTTAATAGTGAGTTATGTTGACTTATGTATGCGTTTGTCTCATGTCGCGTGAGAACCACTTTCCTTCCACCGCTTGGTACAACTCTGGGGAAATTTCTGATAAAAGCTTTTTGTGAGCGGACCTCTCATGGGCTGCGAGCCAGGGTAGCAGGCTTTGCCTGTCACCGTCAGACACGTCCCTCCTTTCCCCAGGGTTTCTTTCGCCTCCTGCCCAGTGTCCTTTTCCACGGCTGTGCTGGAGCAGGGTCTGGCCATTGCACACCGACCTTTCCAGCTCCAGCTGAATTTCCAGATATACCCTGCCCTCTTGTGGTCTCCTGCTGGCCTAATCACGCCTCATTTCTTGCTGGTTTTACTTATAGCACTGGAAAATAAATGGCTGGTGACCCCTCAAACCTGCATCTGGAGGGGATGGGGTGGCAATGCGCTGCACCCTACCTCTCTGCTCCTGCCCCAGGTGGCCTCCGTTAGCAGCGTCACCACCTAAAATCACCAATGTGGTTCCCCACAAACAGAGCTTAAAATAAAAGGCGTATTATATTTTTGCCATCTCTTACCCACCCTCTGGACCAGCGTCCTGTCCTTGGACTCCGTCCCATCCAGACCCTGCAGGCGGGGATGGACGATACCTGAGAAATCTTCTAATGCTCAGCCCTTTTCTCTTCTTAGCTATAAATGCAGATTTTAGACACTCTTTCAGACTCTTAATACAGTCAAGTAGCTCCTCTTCTTCCTCAGTAATTTTTCTATTGCCTTTAATATAATTTGTTCCTTCCCAAGCCTAAATGAAGTGTTGGACTCTGTTGTATGAGCCGGGCAGCGGGAGGTGAGGAACCTGCATTTCTGCAGATCCTGTCCTCGTCCTTCCTGGCTCTGAGGTTAGACCTCCCAGTGCGACACACAACTTCTGCAGTGGGCTCAGCCGATACCTTCCCAGTCAAGTCAACATAGTTTCCCCAAGTTATATCGTTATTTTCCTTTCCTAAGCTTTTTCAGATGGTAAAAAAAATCCATTTTTTTTCTTTTCCTCTGACAGCAGTACATCTCCTTCTGCTTATTTTTCTATATGAGTTCTTTTATTTTTTTGCTACCTTGCTTGGTTTTTACTGTCTTCAGTGCAATTTTGCCCCATCGATTTGTCTCACCGCTCCACGATTCCATTTGACTCAACCGCAGGATTTCTTTCTTATTCCACTCCTCCTCCTCCATCCCTTTCTGTAGCTCTTGTATCTCAGCCTTTCCCTCCTCGCCCTGCGGTAGGGTCACGCTGACCCAGGTGCCCCACTCATATCGACAGACAGCAGTTTTCATTGCTTTCTATCTCTGATTTCAACATACTAGAGGAGGAGTTAACATGTGTAGACCCAATTAACCACCCAGGTAATTGGCGCCACCCAGACAGGACAGCACAGGGGACAACCCTTGGCTTCTTCCAGGCCTGGGATAGCTTGGCTGGAGATAAAAGAGTTTTTTTCTACTTTAATGCCTATTTAACGGCAGTGTGACCATTCCCCGAGTGGGGAGTGGGGAATCGCTCTTCTCATAGAAGACCCGTGAAAGCAACAGTCACTTAGAATCATAGAATCATAGAATGTGTTGGGTTGGAAGGGACCTTTAAAGGTCATCTAGTCCAACCCCCCTGCAGTAAGCAGGGACATCTTTAACTAGATCACTTAAATGAAGTCAATTCAGGCCTGGAGTAATAAGTATAAATAAATACACACACACCCCACACATGCATCACTATGAAGGCTAAGCTGGGAAGACAGAAAAGCTGGGAATGATCTAAATGGTATTGTGAGTTTGTCTGACTTAGGGATGTGTTCAGCAAGTCCATAAACCAAGAAAAATAAACACTGAAGTTTTAAACACTTCTTTTTTTCTCTACAGTCACATTTTTCAAAACTTCAAAAAACAGGGAAAAAGACCAAATTTGGTTGGCTAAACTCTGAGCAGCCACTGATGAATGACATCGTGCTACATGTCTGATGCAGACAGCCCTAAGTCCTTGGTCCTTCGGACACCCAAAATATTCCATAACTGGGATGAACTAATTGTGTCTTCATCAAAAGCTAGACCCCCATGTTATTTGCAAGTCATCTGTGGCTTAGGCCTCCTTAGCCTAAAACAAACAAAGGTTTGGGAGCAGCTCCGAGGCTGGGTTTGTTCTTCCACTGCAACAATTTGAGTGCCAGCACAACCCTTCCTTTCCTCATTCTCACTCATTAGTGGAGGAAGAGAACATTCTATAAGTGTCCGAGACATACCCAGGCTGAGGAGAGAATTATTCTGCCCGCCTTTTGATAGTAAATGACAGTACTTGGTGGTGTTTTCTTTGGGGAAGGTGTCCTGTGCAGCAACTTTACAGTGCCACCGCTGCCACGCAGTAAGTTGTAACTGCAGCAACTGCTCCTTTAGCAACTAAACAGGGCTTTTAAAGCACTTAGAGTTGTATTCTCAGCATTTTTCCTCTAGCTCTCCCACGTCTGTGACCCATAGCCAAAGGAGACTCAGCGGGTGGGGAGGCAGGGAAAGGGGAATCATAGAATGGTTAGAGTTGGAAGGGATCTTAAAGATTATCTCGTTCTACCCCCCTGCCCTGGGCAGGGACACCTCCCACCAGACGGGGCAGCTCAAAGCCCCATCCAGCCTGGCCTTGAACACCTCCAGGGATGGGGCGTTGCATGTGGCTGGGTTGGGGATCCAAACTGAAGATGAAGGTCATGACTCTTCTGGAGGTAGGGAGCCAGGTACCACCTCCACTCAGAGGTGATGCATCAGTCACTTCATGGGCTTAGGACTTCTCACCCCTGCAAGCATCAGAGGGGTCAAACCAACAGTCATCATGATACAGATGTGCACATGAACCTTCTCCGCTTCTTCCCGCAGCCTTGGACATCATTGGGGCAAAAGGCATTTGGTGGGTGATACCAGGAGAAGGCAGACGGACACCCAGGGACCCCAGCATCCCCAGTGCCCCTCTGCCCTGGCTGCCTGGGGGTGGAGGATCAGCCCCTGCCCCTGCCAGCCCAGCTGTGGAGGCACCAACACACCTACACCTGCCTGCTCCAAGGGGCGGCTTTTCCACTGAGCAAACGGATGCTCAGAAATGACGAGTCTGACGGATGGAAAGTGGGTTTTTCCTCTGAAATGGGATACGTTCATTACTATTTGTGTCTCTTCCGAACCTTATTTTCTGCTAATTGTGGCTTAATACGTACACAGCAGGCCTCTAATTTTCAACGGCAGCTTTCAGCCTGGCAGTCCATTAAGCCCCTGCCATGCTGGCAATCATTTTAAGGGCTTTTCTATCGATAGAAGCAGCACAGGCAGCCTGCAGAGTTTTCAGAGGAACTGTGACTTAAAAGCAGGGGTCCCCAGCAGAACACAGCCGAAATCGGCAGAGGTGAGCATCTCCCCGGCCTCAGCTGCTGATGACATCTTTCCCCTGATGTCCCTGGTACGGACAGAAGTGTGGATCGAAGCCTTTAGCAGCATCTCTGCAAACCAGGATGGCTAGGCCACCGCCTGACAGCGGTTTGGCAGCTGCTCTGAGCCAACTATTAATAACTAGAAGTACCACTACGATAACATGACCCAATAAACTCCCTCAGCGCAGAGGTGTGTGCTGGATGATGGTCTGCACTGGTGCTGGCAAAGCCCCCGGGGGAGGCTGCAGCGCAGCAGGACCCCACGGCAGCCCCCAGGAGGGACCACAGGGATGAGGTGTAGCGAGGTGGGGATCGGTCTCTCCTCCCAGGTAACAAGTGACAGGAGGAGAGGAACCGGCCTCAAGTTGTGCCAGGGGAGGTGTAGGGTGGATATTGGGAAAAATTTCTTCACCGAAAGGGTTATCAAGCATTGGAACAGGCTGCCCAGGGAAGTGGTGGAGCCACCATCCATGGAGGGATTTAGAAGACGTGTAGATGTGGCACTGAGGGACATGGTTTAGTGGTGGACTTGGCAGTGTTAGGTTAAGGGTTGATGATCTTAAAGGTCTTTTCCAACCTAAACGATTCCATGACTCTATGATGCTGGGGCTGTGTGGAGCCAGTGCTTCTCTGCAGGGTCCCCAACTCCTGGGCTGCATTGGAAATTATAGTCCTGTGGGCATCTGAAAAGAAGGGGATTTCTTTCCTTTTTTTTTTTTTTTTTTTTTTTTTTTTCTCCCTTCCCCATCTGCCTTTTCTTTTTTCAAAGTAGAAAAAAAAAAAGCGTGTTATCTCCACGGCACAGAGTATTGCCCGTGTTGGCCAGAAGATGGTACTGCGACACAAGCGGTTTTGTTAGAAAACATCGCTGCTCACCAAACGCCTCGTTTAACGTGCCTGTGCGAGGGGTGTCTAGCAGGAGTAACTTTTTGTGACACCGGCGTGCCTTGTCTATAACAAAAGAGCGTTTGGCTCAGTTGGAAGATGAATTAATTTCTTGGCAGAAAGAGATACCCAGAACTGTGACAACTTCGCCGCTTATCTTCAGTTTATTAAGCTGAAGCACACACGCCTGTGCGCCGGACTCAAGGGATAACAATGCACCATTTCCCATGTAAACCAGCGCCTGTTTTTCTTAGCAGGCGATCCTTTGTTTTTACTGTGCTTCTTCCAGCCAAGCCAAGATGCTTGGCCCGAACACGCAAGGTCTTACAGAAAACACATTTCACATTCCTCTGCAGTAGCAGCGAGAACATTTGGAAACGACCCTTTCCTCAGTGCCTTTGCGCTCAGGGAAGCCGCATCTTTCCCTGATTACTTTTGTTCATCAGAGATAAGACGAAACACAGTACGAGACACACATTTTCTGAGCTCTTTGCAAAGAGCCAACTGCTACGCTTTGGCAAACATGAAAACATATTGTCTTGATAGTAAGTCCAATTTCTTAGCAAATTATTGTTCTGGGGATGTAGGTCAGCTCAGTGCTACGGGGAATAATAGCAAGAATACTGAATTCTTTCACAGCTAGAATTGTCAAACAGAAAGGTAAAGGGAACTGGCAGAGCCTGGGATGAGCTTTATCCCAGGCAGAGATCTGCTGTGAGGCTGCCGTGAAGCCGCCGAATGGCAGTGGTACCCTGTCTGCTCGGTGGCTGAAGAGGAGCGCTCGGACACCCAGCACTGTCACATCACTCAAGAAAATCAAATGTTATTTTATTTCATTCTGAGTCACCAGATCAATAGTATTTTTACAGTCTGGACTAGAAAGCAACATCCTTGTCTCCAAGATGCCCTCCTGACAGCTCATTTGCTACTTTTTGATATTTAGTCATGCCAAAACCCAATAGTCTAAGGCTGCAATGCGTTAAATCAAGAGATCGTATTTTGGAGCTCATGAAAGAGATGAAGATATAAAAGCAGCCTCATCGGGGACTTCACTTTCAGAAGGACCACAGGCTCCTAACAGATCATCTACAGCTATAGCCCCTTCCCCACGCGTTACTGTGCTACACGCAACATGGTGACATCCAGTGCACCAACTGCTCTCTGTTGAGCTTATCCACGTGGTCACCACTGTCCACCTTCGCAGGGGGAACCTTCAATTTTCTTCTTCCACTGAGTCAGAACTAGGCAACACCTCAATCTAGCAGGGCGCTGGGTACAATTCAGCAGAAATTTTGACCATGAAGCACGTTTTGATTTAGATTATATACATAGGCAAAGGACAGAGAGAGTCTCCCTGACCACCGGTGGGGTCTGCTGGCAGAAATTAGAGTTCAGCACCATACATCAGCGTGGCACAAACCAGCATGTGTGATTTGTTCGTGGAATTAATGCTCACGCTAAAAGAAAATGCAGATGCGTTCATGAGCTTTTAGGGCTGGTAAGGTAATATCATTAGATCATGGTGGTGGCTGACAAGTAAATGGAAATATTTGACCATGGCAGATCAGATCAGCAAACATTCTGCATCCAGTCATTGTAACCACAGAGTGTTGACTCTAATTCAGAGCACAGCTGGCAGAAATCCTTATTGTAAATAAAATGTTGATTGAAAATTTTACGTTTGCAAGCAGTGGTGAATTCATTCTGATTTTCTGATTCATGCTGCCACGGCACTTTATTTGTCCTGGTAAAATAGTCCATTCTCAGTTCTCTGACTATTTTTGGTCTGTAAGCATTTCTGAACTAGAACTAATCTGTTCTGGATGTCTAGAACTGCTTCCCTAAATTACGTGCTTTAAGCTTTCCAAACACCAGACTGAATCCTTTTTAAACAGCGCATTACTAGTTGGCAACGGACTCAGAAGTGGACTTCTGTTACAGAAAATCTCACGTTAGCAATCATTTTCATGTGTGAAAGGTTCAGGATTCATGAAGTTTTCGGCATTAGTTCTCAATTTAGAAACACGGGAGGTGAGTAACATGTCCCCATGGAGGAGGACGGTGAATAGTCACCCTTAGTATTTGTAAACGTTACTGTGAATCCGTCAGGCAGCTGTATTGTGGGGTCCAACACAAAAGTCATAAGGGCACATGAAGCCACCTAGAGACGATTCTTTGGGCTTTTGATACCTGCTATCTGAGCTTCGTTTGACCCACTCAACATGCGTTCAGGGAAGAAATGGTCAGTTTAGCCCGTGAAAGGAAATTATCAACAGGAAGCATTTTCATTTGTCTCTTAAACAAGTCCCTACCTTAGGTGGACTACGCTGGCCAGTCCCACCTGCAGGAAGACTGCAGACTGTAGCTGACAGTGACCCTAACCAGGTGGTTTTGAAAGCAAATATTGAATTACTGCACATTTATATAAAAATTTATCCATTTTAGTCAAAGAAAAGCTTTCAGACAGTCCAAAGTTTCTCCATAGTTTCCCAAATGTTGTTGTTTTTTTCTCAAGTCTATATCTCAACTTTTTAAACTAGATGTAGACATCTTTCCTGAAGAGGGAAACACATAATGTGCAACTGATTCATTAATTAACATATCCTTTCTGGGAGGATGCCAGCTACTGTGCATCCTGTCCATTTACGTATTTAATAACAACATTTCCTAATGATTCTAAAATGCATATTTCTTTGCAATGGAGAAGAGTAATTGTGTAGGACCTAAGAGAAAACTCCATAAAAGCTCTCCGTGGCCAGCAATGGACTTTACATCAAGCCCATTAGTTATTTTCTTCAAAAATGTGTGAGTGATATGAATAAGATGATGCGTATTTGTATTTTCATGAACAAAATATGGAAGACAATGGATTTGTTACGCTAAACACTGAATGTGGCCTGTTGTTTAGATTTCAGTTATCCGCTCTTACCTGGAATATAAAATTTTCTTTTACAAGAACTGTGGCTAGCAAAGTCCATTTATCTTGAAGATATAAATTAGACTTGGAAATTTATGTAAATGCAATTATCCTTTATCTTTGTTTCAGAATTAAGGAAACATAAAAACCTTAGTGCGAGAGAAGACCGTTTGTGAATATGCTGACAAAAAGAAACGAAATATTAGGTTGAATTCAATTAAAAATTTTAATGACTAAATGACATTGATTGATAGTTTGAAAAAATGAATGAGTAACATATACTGAAAATGAGATTATATGTGTAATTGTAGGAAACTGATGCTAATTCGGTGTTGCAGCCTCTGAGAGAAGGTTAAACTTCAACATCCCCGTGGAGAGTGTAAGACATCATCTTTGTACGAATGCCTTTCCACTCTACACTTTTGCCGGGGTAAAAGAAGTTGCAATAAACTGATAAAGAAGATGCTTTACATTCTCACAAGGAAAATGTGGTATAACTGTCGTGAAGCGTGCTGACTGAAGGTGAGAGTCTCAGCTCATCAATCGGCTTCTCTTTGGAATGGGAGAAATGTAAATATCCACGCACAAAAATAGAATTTAAAAAAATAAAAACTCCTTTAAGCACTGTATTTGTGGCACTAAATTTACATATTATGTCCTCTTCCATAAAAAAGCATCATCAAAAAGAACTTGTGCCAGTTTTGTATTAAAAGGCCTATAGAAATCTCTTAAAATTGCCTTCGTTGTTGGTAGCATAGGTCCCAGGCTTCTGTCTTCAGGTCGTCTAGTGTTTGATGCAGGACTCTTTGTAATCAGAGCTTCTTGTTTCTCACTTAGAGGCCCTGTGGAAAAACAGAATGTTATCTTAAAATACTTCACCAAAAGCCCGTGCTAAAGAAGACAAATGACTAAATCAGAAGGTTTGCCAAGGGAAAACAAATGGAATTTGTGTTAGCAGTGATGATGTTTCAGAATATTGAATGCAGGCTCAGATTAGCAAAATAAATAAATCACTGTTAGTAAATATGGAAATAATATGTTTTCCTTTCACATTAATTAATCATCCCTACAACAAGCAGCATAAATTATTTCTGGAGGAAAAAAAATTGTTTTCAGAAAACAACTATGCCATCGAATACAATTTGCTGTCCATTTTGGAGCTGCAATTATTTTATACTGTTATTTCATTTTATGACGTGACTTTAATACCTGGTAGAAACTCTACAAGCTTCGCTCGTGTAAGCTTGTTTTTTGGTTTGTTTTGGAGGCTGCCAGTGGATCAAAGTGGTACACAGGTATAGCAATGCCCCTCTTCCAGGAACAAATGTAAACCCTTGACGATGTACTTCAGCAAGATAAAAACCCACAGACTTTTCCAGCGTAAACCATATTCAGGAAGAAGATGCCAAGCTCTTCATCTGTTCAATCTGCTACACTCAAACTTTCTCATCATCTAGACCAGTGTTTGGACCAGCCAGACTATTTTGCAGCCACATTTTCATCCTCTTGCTACTGTCAAATCAACATTGGGCAACATTTTGTCTGCCAGCTTTTCTCCGAGGATTAGCAACAGATGTCTCAATCAACGCAGCAAAAACACAATTTCCCCCTTCTCCCTGGCTAGAAACGCAACCTTTCATCGTGCTCACATTTAGATTCTAGATTGGTGCACGCTGGCAAGAGCATCCACACCATGGTAGTACTTCAAGTTGTTTAAATTGCATGGGATAGCTCTTGCACCTATGTAAGCCCATGACAAACAAGCCCTAACTGCCTTCAGAAGCAGGGCTGGCTTCCGTATGGTAAGATATATCCCTACATTCCAAATGGTTTTGATTTTTTTTTTTCCTTAATATAGTCTTACTAAGATCTTCTAACGCCAGCCTTTCTATGGGAATTTGGGAATTTTAATTTTGCTTGACTCCAGGCAACAAGATCAATGAATCCTTCCAGGCAGATTCCCCTGCTTCTTTTTTGTCTCTTAATAAAGGAAAAATGACACAGAAGAAAGATAATAATGATTTTTGGCACTTATCTCAAACCAGCCAGCAGACACCTACCCAGATCCAGAAACTGGAACACCATGTGCATGGTGTATTTCACATTTGATGCGTGGTCCTCCAAGCGAAGAACGAGTATCTGATCTTTGTCAAAAACTGTCAGCCAGTCCAAAAGATACACCACATAGAGCCCAACCTGCAACCTTACCTGTAAGCACAAAAAACCCAAAACAAATAAAAATTAATTCATCTTACAACCTTTGTCTTTTCAGCAGAAGTCCCTAATACGCACCTTTGTTTTCAGTACAGCTTTAAGGAAATCTTTGCAAATGGCCTTTCTGCTGATAAGAGTTGTCATTTTATTAAGGGCTCGGCTGTGCACTTGCTGCATCAGCCACAGGTCTGTGTAAAACCACTGCACAGAGACAACCATACGCAGAAGGATGCTCGGCCACCTCACGTCCACGCTCCTCCATGCTTGAGATCACAGATCACACAGAATCACAGAATGACAGGGGTTGGAAGGGCCCTCTGGAGATCATCTAGTCCAACCCCCTGCCAGAGGAGGGTCACCCAGAGCAGGTGGCACAGGAACGCGTCCAGGCGGGTTTGGAATGTCTCCAGAGACGGAGACTCCACCACCTCTCTGGGCAGCCTGTGCCAGGGCTCTGCCACCCTCACAGGAAAGAAGTTCCTCCTCATGTTGAGATGGAACTTCCTATGCTCAAGTTTGTGTCCGTTACCTCTTGTCCTGTCGCTGGGCACCACTGAAAAGAGCCTGGCCCCATCCTCCTGACACCCACCCTTTCAGTATTTATGTGTTGGTAAGATCCCCCCTCAGCCGTCTTTTTTCCAGACTGAAGAGACCCAAGTCCCTCAGCCTTTCTTCATCAGAGAGGTGTTCCAGTCCCCTCATCATCTTGGTAGCCCTTTGGTGTCCCCTCTCCAGCAGTTCCCTGTCCTCCTTGAACCGGGGAGCCCAGAACTGGACACAGTACTCCAGGTGCGGCCTCACCAGGGCAGAGTGGAGGGGGAGGATGACCTCCCTCCACCTGCTGGCCACACTCCTCTTGATGCACCCTGGGATGCCACTGGCCTTTTTGGCCACAAGGGCAGAAACCTGAGATGACCCAACCTTCATGGAGACACTGAGGGCTTTCAACCCCTGGATGAAGAGCAGTGGAAGGGAAGATTCTAAGCCCTGCTGCCTTCTCCAGCCCCTAAAGCTGCTTGTTTCACCTGGAGTATCAGCTGCACCAGGTCACGCTGCCATGAGTAGTACAAATATTCTGATGCGGTGTCAGGAATTAGATTTGGCTGTTTTTGCTTGTATCCTCTGATTGCAGTAATTAGATTTAGATCTAAGCTGTGGTAACGGTGGCTGCTAGACAGTGTTAATGGTGCATTGTCTGAGTACGCAAGGAGAGCGCCAGGCTATGTTGGACCAGAGATGTGAAAAGGCAGTTTTTTCAGCCTGTCCTGACCTAATCTCTGTTTTTCTTCCCTCCTCAATTTTACATAACAAGCTGAAACATAAAAAGGGTAGTCTGGTGTTCTTAAAAGTCCAACCTCCAACTGTGCTTATAAATATTTTTCTAAATCCCTTCAGGCTCAGAAGAGAGAAACATGAATCCCAAGTCATACGCATCTTTCATAAAGGAGACTTAACTTCTTCAAGTCGCATTACCGCAGAACCAAAGAAGGCAGATAACAATAGTCTCTTTTGCTTCTTACACTGACTCGTGTGACCCACATTAATACTTAAACTACAGTAAAATAAGGCCATATTTTGAATTATTGCTATGTCATTATTATCATAATGTATGATTCTGATGTGTGTCTTTGGCTGCTTATAGCAATAAGCCTCCATATTTAGCAGGCTTCTTATATATGTGCTACACAAGAATTTGAAACATCTTTCTTGATTAAAACATCAGCCTAACACGTAACTGGCAGGGCAGCACTCCAGCCCTCAGTTCATACCCCATTTTACTGAACACTGGGGCAAACGTGTGGCCCAGAGATGGGGTTTGCTTTTCTTTCTCTTGGGAGATGGAGGTGAGGGAAAGGCAAGCGTGGGCTGCATGGTATACTATGGGACCGCAGAGCTTTCCCACTTGGGCTTAGAATCTTTTTTAAAGCTTTCCACCAGAAAGAGGAATTTCAACAAATATGCCCCCGTAATTTTCAGTTTTCTTGGGATCAGCATGAACCTTGATTTTCTTCCTTATACAGTGTGTTGTACGGGCTTCTTTTTCATCGCTGTTCTTCTGAACCACATCGTCTCCTTCCATAAAGCTCCAGTGCTTACCCTTATACATCAAAGGCATCAGGAGGGTTTCCCAAGCCATTCCCCCCTCCATAATATCCATTTCTGCACTTTCGGTTTGATAACCCTGGCTCAGCGTGTCTTTCTCTGGATAATACCCTTTCCACCAACTCTAAGCAAGGATAAACTGACAAACATCCCTGTCTCTACAGGTCAGCATCTATCGGCAGCGACAATGTCTATGGCATCTCTCTTGTTTCAGGAATATATTAACAAATAGGAAAACAAAATTCTTCCAGCGTAGTTGCACAATTAGCAACATAATAAGCTCACCAGGGAAAATAATCCCTACTTTTTCAATATATAAGCAAATCAGGCACATAACGGACTTAATCGACTTGGCTGAAGAAGGAGCTAAAAAGACCCATTGAGGAGCACAGCCAGTATTCGTGTTTTATTACAAACACCTGCTTGTGGCTCTCTGGAAAGACGCATCCTCTGCTCATTTCCAAAAGTCTCTTCTTCAGAAGGCTGCCTAAGACAACAAATGAAGATTCGTTCTGCACCCTGAGGATGAAGGTAAGAGGAAAATCTTTCCTTTGCATTCTCTCTCTGCCTTTTTCTCCCCACACTGGAAGAAATCTTGGGCGAGACCTTATCCCTCTCTACGACTACCTGAAAGAAAGTTGTAGCAAGGTGGGGTCGGTCTCTTCTCCCAAGGAACAGGTGATAGGACAAGAGGAAACGGCCTCAAGTTGCGCCAGGGGAGGTTTAGGATGGATACTGGGAAAAACTTTTACACTGACAGGGTTATCAAGCATTGGAACAGGCTGCCCAGGGAAGTGGTGGAGGCACCATCCCTGGAGGTATTTAAAAGACGGGTAGACGGTGCTTAGAGATGCGGTTTAGTGATGGTTTTTATCAGGGTTAGGTTGATGGTTGGACTCGATGATCTGAAAGGTCCCTTCCAACCTGAGAGATTCTATGATTCTGTGAAATGCATTTTTGCAAGCCGATGGCTGGAAGGTGCTGTGATACCACCCAGCAGCCACTTGTGTCTGTGGAGGTCCTGGAGGCTATCAACAAGGACCAGCAGCTCCAGCCTACCTGCCTAGGTAAGTAAGAGGAACATCCTGCTTGCCCTACTGCTGCGGGGCTCAGGTCTGTGCAATACACTCTTTTATGGTTATTTTATTGAGTGGAAGAGGCAATAACTTCGCCTTGGAGACAAAGGAGGGAAGTGTTCCCTCTGAGTCCTTTACAGCCGGAGCAAATAAAATAGGACTGAATGGCAAACTGGCCAAACATGATACTTCAAGTCAATCTCTTCCATATTATTCTCCCCCTTCAGGCAGTTCTATGCTACAAATGTGAATTTTGGAATACTGAGCCTGTAATACTTATCGATTCCCTTGCCAGCAGTTTCAGTATTTCCTTTTATCATTTTCTGATGTGCACCATTGGGGGAAAAAAAAAAAAAAAGAAAGAGAGAGAGAAAGATTTTATCTAGTTATTGGTAGCCTCTTCTTGAGAAAGAATGCGTTATTTATTCTGATTTTGAGGCAATTTTGTACCACAAAGATCCTTGCCAGAGCTACTTTTTGGAGAGGTCTGCAAAAAGCTTACACGTTAAACTAATCTTCACTAAACGCGCTCTCCATGCGCTTGCACAATAGAAAGACTGTATTATTATGGTTGGCATTCATCAAGGAAGAGACTGAGGAGACAGCTGAGCCACTACGTCAGCTTTTACATGCTTACATATATATTTATGTCATCCGCTCGACAAATGAAAAGGGAGAAAGTTTTATTTCTTGATGCTCATTTGCGCAGTATTTCGGTGTTTTAATAACCTCGACCCAACATACCATTAAACAAGCAAGGAATGAAAGGTTCCTGGGAATACGTACGGGCATGGCATTGTTCAGGGTGTTGTTGTAGACACAGGCTCTCAGTGAGTAATCCAGCATGCAGTTTTCAAACAGCTGCAGCGATTCTGCCACTTTCTCGTGAAAATCTTCCGCAGATTTATTAGCGCTTGCAAAGTACAGGTAATCGGAGTACAATCTGCAGATGAGATATGCGTAAGTAAATGGCAGGGGGAATGAAAGAAGATTTATTTAGATGACAGTGGCAAACAATTACATGAATTGAGGGAAAGGGTACGTGTGCGTAACATTGCCCCACCGACAGCCCGTTCAGCCAGCCACACATTTTCTGTTCATTTTCACAGAATCATCGAATCATAGAAGGTTGGAAGGGACCTTTACAGGCCATCTAGTCCAACCCCCCTGCGGTCAGCAGGGACATCTTCAACTAGATCAGGTTGCTCAGGGCCTCATCCAGCCTGGCCTTGAATGTCTCCAGGGATGGGGCCTCCACCCCCTCTCTGGGCAACCTGGGCCAGTGTCTCACCACCCTCGGTGTAAAGAACTTCTTCCTAATGCCTAATCTAAACCTGCCCTGCTCTAGTTTAAACCATTGCCCCTCGTCCTGTCGCTACATGCCCTTGCAAACAGCCCCTCCCCAGCTTTCTTGTAGGCCCCCTTCAGGTACTGGAAGGGGCTGGAAGGTCTCCCCGGAGCCTTCTCTTCTCCAGGCTGAACCCCCCCAGCTCTCTCAGCCTGTCCTCACAGCAGAGGGGCTCCAGCCCTTTGATCATCTTCATGGCCTCCTCTGGACCCGCTCCAACAGGTCCGTGTCGTTCTTGTGTTGAGGGCTCCAGAGCTGGACACAGTGCTCCAGGTGGGGTTTTAATTTTAAGGCTTTTTGACTCCAAGTAGCATCCACTCCAGGGAGATCCATGCTTTCAAGGTCAGCATCCCTCGAGAACCTGTCTCTAGAAATTGCACAAGCCAATATTTCCTCCTGAAGCCAAATCTTTCAAATGTATATATTTTAAATTTGTGTTACTATGAACAGGAGAACTGGTCTCGGCTGACACTGGTACCTCTCTATATTCGATGCTCCGCGCTGCCATGGATAGAAACTTATCTCAGAAGTTTAAGTTGAAATCAAAACCAACAGAGGAATGGGATGGGTTAGAAAGAGTGATTTTTATGTGATTATCGACCTGGCCATCTTCAAAAATAACAAAAAGCCCAGATTTCCTAGTTTTCGTGGAAAGCTCCATCTCCAATCCCATGTGATTTCTGTGTTGACTTTCCATCAAAACTGTCCGATTTACAGCATTCCACCTCTTGGGGTTTTTTTTTTCAGCTGAAATACAACAGCCAGGTGAGTGGTTCACATTTGTGCTACAGTGTGTAGAGCTGCATCCCCCAAGCAGCCCCACCTCTGCTCCGAGGACAGCAGGAGGTGGCCCCATGTGCGTTGGCAGCTTGCAGGAAAGCAGAGCCCCTGCCTCAAATTGATTAATACCACTTAAAAAAAATATTATCTACGTTCAAGTGCCTTTGGGTGGTGGGGAAACAACCCAAAACCAACAGGCAACACAGTATCTACTGTAGTGTTAATCCCTGAAACCTTGATTAAACTCTTCCAAGATAAACATGGTTCAAAGAGACAAAGGAAATGCTCTGAGATGCCATAAATATTACATTGTGAATCATCTGCTGAACATGATATTTTAATTTTCTTTCCTATCTAGGCTTAGAAACTATGACCAGAACACCCCAAAACATACTGCAGGATTTTGAAAACAGCTTTGTAACACTTGACGAATCACTTCCCAGAGCGTGTTTGCAGCACAAATATTATGCCTCCGTAGCACCCACCTCTTGACACAATTCCAGAAATCCTAGATAACTTTTAACCTCTTTCAAAAAGCACAAGTTTCTAAGAAACTACCTAAAAAGATCAATTTATTTAGGTCTCATTTTATTGCTGCAGTAACTTTTTGTATTGCACTTTATTTATTTTTTAACTTCTTTAGATTTCCACAGGTACTTAAAAATTCATCATTTAATTTAGAAAGTTTAGGACCTAATCCAGCAAAGCACTTAAGCACAGGAATAGCGCCTCTGCACTCATTATTTATGTTAGCGTTTTGCAAAAACAGGATTTTAATTCCCATATGAAGCAAATGAAGACTCTCCGTTCGTTTGAAAAGGAAGAAAAGAGATGCATTTGTTGCAGGATGCTTGTAATTCAATTTTTTACACGCCTTTTAGAAGAAAAATCACAGCAAACTACAGAAGATGAGGCAGAGGCACCCAGTATCATCTGTAGGAGTCACCAACTACGAAAAACAAAGACTCTGATTTTTGTCCAGTTCTTCGCAGTCTGGTAAATGCAGTTGAGACAGTTTTCTTTAAACAAATAAACTCCATCTCTGAGCAGAGGGAGGGTACCGGGCTTGGACCAGACTGATCAGGCAGCCTGTTTCAAAGTGATGCCCATCACTGCTTGAGGATCACAGCCATGGCAACACGTGTGTCCTCTCCCTCAGTGATGATAGACGTTGGATCCCTCATGACGCACCCACCGAAGAGCCACCCCACCAGCTCAGGGTACGAGGACAAGCTGGGGAGAAGCTAAGGGACAAAACCAGCCGACTTCAACTAAATTAGGCAGACAGCGGTAGCTCCTGCTCGCAGAAAAGCACATACATCAACAAGACTCGGGCTTGCCCGCCTTGTCCCAGGGAAGGCAGGACGGACCGCTCCCGGCAGAGGAGGTAAAAAGCTTCGTGCTGGGGGAAATCAGCCAGCAGGCATCACATACAGCATAGGCCTGGCTGTAATTTTACTTAAAAAGGTTTAATATGAGTGCTTAGTATTTCTAATCATCCATTAAAATAAATGCATAATTTTTAGGACTTGCTGACATCTTATGGAAAACTATGTTCTTGAAAACAAGCTCTCTCTCCACAGGGCAGCTGAGATTTTTCTATATTTCTTTCCATCTGTTTTTAATTCTGGAAATAAAACCTTTGCTGATTAGGATTTCAGCTGTTCCGGCTACTTGGAATCACCCTCAGTCACCATCCATTACAATGAAATAATGACGCCAGTGACACCCACCACCACAAACCTTGCTGCCCTCCAAATTTCCTCTGTCAGGGGACAGACCAGACCTTGTGTTAGACCA
Source organism: Chroicocephalus ridibundus (assembly GCF_963924245.1). Taxonomy (NCBI): domain Eukaryota; kingdom Metazoa; phylum Chordata; class Aves; order Charadriiformes; family Laridae; genus Chroicocephalus; species Chroicocephalus ridibundus. Next base: position 4,603,990 of record NC_086289.1, on the reverse strand, counting down.
GACCCTGTCCCAGACCCTGTGCAGCACCCAGGTCCTCCTGGCTACTGCAAGGCAACTGCCCGGTTGCCCTGCATCGCCGATGGAGCTGCCCGGGTCTCCCCTTCTGCCATGGCTGCTTTTGCTCCTGCAGTTGAGATGGGCCACCAGCCACAAGGGCACAGGTTATCGTAAACAAAAAGAAACCAATTTATCATAAATACAGCAAGGAGGATGAAGCTGACTTATAATCTCACCCTTATTAAAGCTGGCAAAGAGCTACACCCCCATTACAGAGGGTGGTTAAAGCAATCAGGGAATTTGTCGGTAATTTCCATGAGGAAGCCACTTCAGCCAGCTCTCTCGCATAAAATTACCATCTGTTAAGTCCTGAGGTCAGGAGATATCATTCAAAGTTGAGAACTGTATATCTTGACATGGGAGATGGGAAGCACTCGCACAGCTCTGCCTCTCACCGGTAGCCGTGCCCTGCCAAGCCCTACCATCGGGGAAGCTCGTCGAGGAGCACCCATCCCTTCCCGTGGACAAGTCGCTTTGGGCAGCTGCACCCTGTGTCTGCCCTTCTCCTGGTGCCTGAGCCCTTGCCTGGTCCCCATCATCATCCACATCCCCCTCTCCTCTTTCCTGGGTGTTTCTTGCCTTTGCCCTTGTGTACTGACCTAGCTTAAAGTATCCTGAGTATCGCTAGAGAGCTACAGAGAGAAGGAATTCACACCCCCTTGGTCTGGTCCTTTTGGACTCTGCCTCCATCCCTCCACCCTCCCCATTACCCTCATCATTATCGTCCTCCTTCAGAGGACACAGAGGAAAGAAACGTCCTAGAGATCTGGAGGAAGGTTGGAGATAAACAGTGAAATGCCAGCGGAAGGAAGGACATTCGTGGCTAACACAACGGAGAACCACTCAAGGACAGCCCACACCTCTGCAAAAGTAGAGCCCTTCCACTGCAGACAAAGTCAGGAAGACCAAGGATGAACTCCTAAGCAGCTGTTAGCTGTGCAAGCTAAGATTGCCTAGGGAAGCTTTACGTGAGTGCTTTTAAGATTAAAAAAAGTTTGTATCATTTGCTGACTCTGGAGCTGTTTGCAATCTTTTCATTATTTTGAACAGTATGCCCCTTGAAGACAGAAACCTTATTATTTAACATGAATTGAAGCATTGCACAGGACCACTTGTGTCGAGACATGTCAATGTAGTGCCACGCTCAGTCTAGTGGTCCCTGCTGAGAACCAGGGCATATTAGCTCGGGTAATGGAGTTATATTGAATCGGGCAATGTATAAATTGTTTTTTTCAGAGTAGCTCAGCTGTCCATGCACGGCACTCACTGTGGCATTCACACTCACGCGCCCCTCTTCTTTAAAACCCTACCACAATTCCATCTGCCAAAATACACAGCACAAAACCCCCTTGGCAGCTCTCATCCTAAACAAAGTAACTCTGTCAAACACAACGTGAACATTTATTTGCATCCAAGAGAGCAAGAGTGAATAAAACTATTATAGTGAGAAATTTATTCTTGCGTATTTTAGCAATGTGATCCTTGCTCACCTTTCAACCGGGTCTCTCAGCATGATGATAAGTTTGGCATTGGGTTGGAAGGCATGGATGAAGTCCTGGATTAAGACGGGAGGTTCTCCTTCAGTACTGTTGTCGTAAAAGAAAATCCAAGCGTTGTTGTCCCACATCGTCGAGGCACTGGCCTCCCCTGGAAATTAAAGAGCATCTCTGCTAGTAGCCCATTTCATTCTTTGTATCAGAGGAGAAACTGGCTGAATTTTGAACTGGCGTAGACTGCTTAAAATTCACATTACTAATTTCAACATACCTTGCTGGTCCCTTGCAAGTTGGTCTGGCCAACGCTCCCCAGAGCCAGAGCAGTCACACCGCCTTGCACCTTTGTGAACATACTGATATAGGCAGGTTTTATGTAATTCCACCTGAAATATCACTTTCCACTAACCCCACTGCTTCCTGTTAGTGGTTAACACACGTAAATATATTTGATCCGGGTTTTGGTCCGCCCTGCAGCGAGGAGGCAGGAGCTCGGGGCTGCCGAAGACGCGCCGTGCTCTCTGTAGCACCCCAAGGGTTGGGTTTAATGCTCCTGATCTCAGAGAAGTAGACTGCTAACAAATTATACGATTTGACAACACAAACTAAAGGGAGTAAAAAGCAGAAACCACCACTCCAGCCGATCAATAGTGTTCAGAAAGTAAACAGGAGTCAGTGAGCACATGGGAAATATTGGGGGGAAAAAAATGCACTAAGCAGCTGAACTGTGTCAATGCAGTTTGAAATATCCCTTTTTGAGAATTATCCGTTATCAGAGCTTTTTTTTTTACAGAACTACAATTATTAATGGGGATTAAGTCACATATAACTATTTACTAACGATCAGACAAAAGGTCTATAGAATAAATAATGCTTTTAATTAAACGCCAGATTCTGCTCTCCTTAGTTTCTGAAGAAGCTTACTCTGAAAGTAATGCTACAGGGAGAAACACAGTCAGTAATGTCTCCGCCAGAACAAGGCACACGATGCTTCAGCTGCTAAATAAATGATCTGATACGATGTTTTGAATTGCGTGATCTTCCCTGTCTTTTTAAGTCATACGGGCATTTATCTGTCACGCTACTGTTTAATAAAACATATACAGGAGCTTTTTTGGAAACTTCCACTTCCACTCTTTGACAGCCTAATGAGAGCGAATTCTTGGTAATGAGGTTTTTTGAATCAAAAGGAATGAGATGACAAAATAATAATGTTGTAGGCTTATAGACTTGCACGTGATTTCCCTTTTTTTTTTTTTTTCCCCTCTCTCTGTCCTGGGAAAGTCCAATAAAGATTTTAAAAGATGGCCAGAACACAACACGAAAAAGGTACCGGCTCCAAACTTCAGCTGAACACAATGATGTGATTCATCAATAAAGTCTGGGAGCTGTTAGAAAACACGTTAATCTTCTGCCATGTTCATTTTGCCTCTTTTCAAAAGGAGGAGATCAGGTCCATTGGCTAAAGCCGGGTGTCCACAACAACCCTGCTTTTCCATTCTAAATTAATTATCCAAAGCACTGCCTAATCATCGGCGGGCTTTGGCTTGTCAATTAAAACTCAAGTAGCCCAGCTCCCACGCTGAGTGTAGCAGAAGCACAAAAGACTAAATACAGGCCGAGAGCTAAGATAGCCGTACCACGAAACCATCATGCAGCTATTTCAGAAGACAGTATAATGCAAACGGGTCCGAGCGCTCGCAGACACGGATTTACAGACTAGCGGGACGAGAGCGACCTTGGAAAGTCACTGCTGCGTCTCCGTGACGGGAATGGCTAAACTCAAACCGCTCCCTCAAAAATGTTTGCCTAAATCATGCCAAAGAGTGAAGCCCATGACCTCATCCAGCCATCTATTCCTCTCTAGAACAGCTTTTCTGATCTTCCTTCGTACTTCCTTCGTAGACCTCTCATCATGTTTGACACTCTACTGGATTTATTCCAATGAGCTCATATAGAGCGACCAAACCTGAGCATAAGAACATCTGCTGACACGTGTGCTATCTGACCTAAATAAAATCAATGCGTTTACACGCAAATGGGCAGATTCGCTTCACACCAGAGACCAGACCTCTCCACAGACATTGCGTCGGCTGGATCAACTGCCACCACCAAAAATCTGCAGGCAGCGCATGAGCAAGGGAAGATCACAGGCACACAACCGAACCGTGCTAAAGCGTCAACAGGGACCCAAGGTGATGCTCTAATGCCGTCAGCCCAGGGGAGCCTGGGGTCAAGAAGGAAAAATCTTCCCAAAATAAGATGCCTATCAAGAATGAAGGGGGAGGGGATATTAAAAAAAAAGATAATAGATCATTCTGGTCTCTGCTTATAGTTTTAATTTCCTGAAGGAGCCAAAAATGCTCTTGACAATTTGACAGGGTTCCTTTCTGGTTTATAATGCAGATTTTAATATCTGCAAAGAGAATGATCTACACTAAACATGAGATAAAGTAATCACTGCTATAGTAATTATGTCAAATTACTGCAGTGCAACCAAAAACATATTAATTTTCTTATGAAAGTATGGATTACTAAATTGCCTAAAGAATAGATGTATAACCTCTTTATTCAGTCATTAATGGGTTAAACTCTTACTGTGTTTTCACAAGACATTCCTCTGAATTTATCCTATTAATGATCACAAATAAAAAAAGTCCCACTCAGAGTGCCTCAGGCTAGATCAGTGTTGTCCTCTTCGGTTCATCTCGAAGCAGATGTTGGAATTTTTTTGGGGGAAAATGCAATTATTACCCACGAAGTATAATGTCCAGAGAAGCTTAACTTTTCAAAATAACGTAACATGATGAACTATTGAAATGTTTATGGTTTTAACTCGGTTTTTCTTTCTAGTCAACTGAAAAAAAGAAAATGGAGGATTCCAAGCAAACCTGATATTCGCACAGATTCATTTTAGACTAGCTAGCTTTGTTTTGTTTTTTCACCAAGGTCATAAAAGACTGACTCAATGAGTATAATAATTCAGGACTTTTCCTGTAAATTTAATAAGAAAAGCGAACAGAATCTTAATGAAACAAGAAATGAGACTGCAGGAAAAAGAAACACAAAGTGAACTCTAGAAAAAGCTGCAACAGGAGGTAAGTAATCAAAGATGTACGTTGCCAATTAGATTAGTGAATTTAATTAGTATAAGCACTTCACCCATGAAAGGACAGGAGATATTATTGTAAGTAGGAGGAAAATCTGCAGATGTCCTTGATGGCAACATTTCTTGAGACCCCATCTTGCAAATTTTACTCAATGTTGAATATTTAATAAAGGGAATGGTAGACCTAAATAGAGGCCGAGGAAGTATCGACCAAATGTGACTACAGCCAAGTCTCTGGTTTAAACAAGGTAAGACGTCGTCACCATTTCCTCCAGTGAACAATAGTTTGAACTTTTTTGGTTAGAATGAGACCCAAAAAAATTCTTCTGAGGGTATTCCCTCTGAGGGCAGGCAGCAAAAATCTTGTCTCTATTTTCTGTAGAATAAAATCTTCAGGCCTACTTGAAAAGTCTCTTTCCAACAGGGGGCTGTCTCTTGCACAACTAGTATTTTCATGGAATGTGTCTGGTTTCCCAGGGAAATTTTGAGGTGACGGAGTAAGCCTAGTAAAACTCTCTTCCCCTCAGTTTTGTGGTTTTAGCAGACAGAAAGAGCAGAATTTAGAGATTTCTGATGATGTTCCTTAGGGGCACTGTAAACCGATGGCACCATGGATCCCAGCGGGTGGGCACGGTGTTATTGACCACTGTGTGTCCTGGAAAGCAATCCAGGGATCCCTCCCCTACAGCCCAGTCCTAACCACAGACTTCCATAAGGTACAATACAACAGCATTTCTAAACCATTTCGAATGCTAATCAGGTAATTTAATATCAACTGAAACTGTAGGGCTGTCTTCCAATAGTATCCTGTACTGTGCCTCTAGGGCCCATGCCTGGAAAAAAATACCATGCAAGATTGCTTCAGCTTCACTCTGTGTATTCCTGCTCTTGAAGCTTGCATTATCTTTGCTGTTAATGAACCAGCTCAGGAGTTTAATCATATTTATTTCAGTCCACCGTAGGCTACCTAGGGATGACGACACAAAAAACGGTGGGCCTTCTTCCTACGTATATCTTACATTGGCGCTTGAGAAGAGGCGCTTGGAGCTGGTTGGTATCATGGAAACTGTCTCCAGTCAGCTACAGGATTTCTACAGCACCCACTGAGGGTTGCGATACCACAATCAGTGTGTTACCCCAGACACATCGCTACAGCAGTTGAACCTGAAGCTACGATCCCCTGGCGACTGGCAAACCCCTTGTAATGACAACAAAATGAGAATAATGTTTGGAGCAGTCACCAAGATCATTCTCCCTCTTTTTTTTTTTTTTTTTTAAGAGGATGTAATTAAATGCTGATGTTCATCAGACATTTCTTGCTTGCTCAGGCATTTTCTAAAGGTAATCACAGCTTTTTAACAAAGCAAGTAACCACCCTCCCGGAAAAGGCAAGAACTTCTGCACTGCCCACGCAGAGCGGAGAAAACCGACATCAGGGGCCCTGTGTTGTGGACCACCCACACCTGGGAAAACACCCCTCTCGTGCCTCAGCTACAAGCCCAACCTGGAGCTCCAGAGACATATTCCAGAGGCTGTATTTGCCCTACCAATTATGATGCTGTTCATCTTGCCGCGCTCTTTTGCCGCTTCGCTCTGCAGCACACCCTGGATCTGATGTGCTGCTAAGTCAAACAAATCGAGGTAATCTTCCACCGGGTAGCGATCATGAAATCCATCCCTCAGACGAATGATTCCTAAAAACAGTGAAAAGAGTTTTTTTTTATTAAAAAAAAAAAAAAAAAAAGAAATAGAATACAGGGCAAGATCAACCACTGGTGTAAATAAAGATGGCTTCACTGACATCGCTGGCACTGAACCACCTAACGTCAGCACAAAATTAGACCGATGAAGCGTAACACTCAGATAAAAGTGCCAATAATGAAGTAGCTGAGATTCGAGATACTGTAGGATTAAGCCATAAATTCCCAGTGATAGGGAATATCTAAAGCGTTCTGGTTTACAGTTCCTGCATGAATAGCTTGCATTTATTTCCTTCCAAATTTAGCTTTTGGAATGAATGTAAAAGACCAGATTCTGCTTTCATTGCACCAGTATAAACTGAAGTAATATTGGACTCCCACTAGATTTACTGTATGGAGATTGAGAACAGGCTTTGATGCCAAATATGCAAATCAACACGCACTTATCAAAATCAGAAAACTGGGAAACCATTCATATTTTTGTCATTCACAAGTATGAAAACAAAGCTCTCCGACGGCGTCTTATTTTTCTCTTCTCTTTCCCTCCACCCCAGGGTGTGTTCAGTACAACCTTCTCCCTGCATTTCTCAGCATCTTGAGGCACACCTGTGATTTTTATACTCCTTTTCCCACTCTTCTTTCCAACTCTAGGCTCACTTCTCCACTTTCTGTACATGTTTCCCAAGCCTGCCTTTGCATCCTTGCTTCTTACTGCACCACACGAGAGTTTCTCAAGCAAGCAGAGGTCAAGGACAGTAATGGAAAGTCAACGGAGTAGGAGCAAAGCTAAGAGTATAGAGCAGGACTTCTCAACTCTCCCTTTTCTGTTCTCACAAGGCCAACAATTACCAATTATGTGAGAGGAAAGCTCAGCAAGGGAGTTCTTTTGTCCATTCCCTCTGATTTTCCCCTTTAGGAAAGTGGGATTTAATGAGGGTAGAAGAAAGCTCAGCAGTGTATTTTGACTTGTTTTGAGGGGGGAAAAAAAAAGGTAGATGCATGGTGCTACAGACTGCCTTGGTTTGTTGCCACCCCGCTCATGGGAACAGAAATTGGGGCTAAGAGTCAGGAAAGAGAGACAGTCAAGCTGGGACAAAGTCCTGTAGCGCATCAACCATCCCAGCAGAACAGGAAAGTGGTGATTTGTGAAATGGGGCTTCCCCAGGAGGGCTGTTTAGCTTCAGCTGAAATTAGTCAGTCTCATAAAAATCCACTGAATCAGAGAATGCCATAGAACAAAGAGACTTTCTTCTCCAGATGAATGTTACAAGCTAAACCAAGTCCATAGCCAGGAGCATCGGAGTCATACCCACTAGTTGGCTTATAAAGGGGGCTGTCTCATTTTCACTTGTCATATTCTCTTTTTTCCCCTATGTTTTAAATACTAACCATTAGCTAATATACTGTTTGGGCAGAGAGAAAGGACTGAGCCACCAGGAGCAAAACTTAACCTTCCATTCTCAATGACAGACAGCCCGAGACGAGGACGGGAAAGTCACCTCAACAGATCTCCCTCCCATGACATCCCAGGCTCTGCAATCTTTCCTCATTCTTCAGCTTTACAAAATAACTTCAAAAAAATTGAATTATGCAAAGAAAGTTCTCTTCAAGGATCTGCACTTGGTCCCCAGTGGCTGACCACAAGATCGTGCAAGTGAAGAGTTTGTGAATGCCAGCACAGAGATAGGAACCCGCCCTTGTTCTCAAATTATACGCACTCCAGCCTGATTTCTTACACTCTTCTGCCTGTTTGGTAGGTCCAGTTCTGAGCTTTAGTTAGTCCAGTCTTGCTTTAGTGGGGTTGGATGCACTACTTCCTCCAACATTAATTCCAAACGTTTACGTTGAGCCTAATGTAGATGTAGAGAACCATTTAGTATAAAGGATTTTAACCTAACCTATCAGATTGGTTTAGTCTTTCCTGCTGGCACTCTTACGGAAGACGTGATTTTCCAGAGATGGTTTGCTGACAGCCCCTGCATCTTCACACCCAGGGACATGCCGCACGGCATTCGCATGGAAGGCATCCAAGTCTAAAATTCCCTTTCTTCACTGATCTGACTGTTCACCTTCGGGTCAGGAGATAATTCCTTATCATTTGCCTTCAGTCAGCCGCTGACTGTGATGAACGAGTGCCTTCTCGTGGGACTTCAGGGGGCACCACGATGCTTCTCTTGTTTGACTTTGTAACTAATTTTGTAACCCTGCTCCTCCACTGACACCAGTTCCTCCGAGGAGCGTCTCCTAAACTGGACCAAATTATCTCAAAAGGAAAACTGTATTTTCATCGTATTGCTTTAACTCTTAGCTTATAACAAACGTTTAGAAAATGTCTAAAAAAGGATTTTATCCACTTTCTCACGGCATTTGCAAAGGAAGAAAATACAAACACTAAGAACATGGCAAAATTATTTCTGTATGAGAAATATGAAATCCCAGCTCTGTGGCTGAGCCCTCCCCAGTGAGAAGTGAGGATCAAAGCCCCCTTCTGCAGGAGCTCAGAGGTTCTTCTGGGCTCCAGGGTACGGGGAAGGGAGATGAAAATGGCAACACCACATGCAGGAGAAATAAAGAATTGAAGGTACGACCCTGAAATAAAGAACAGAAGCAGCACTGCAGGTGTCCCGGTCCCTCAAAAAGTGTCCTCCCTTGCTGTTAGCCATGGCAGTTCATTAGAAGAGACAGCTTCCCATTTCAAGAAGGTTAAAAAAGCACCAAAGGTGAGTAGTGATGCAAAGTCCTCATCAAATGATCTATCCCCACAGTGCTGGGTTTTACCTTGTTCCAAAGGCAGTGTCTGCAGTAAAGCAACAGCAAATTGGAAACAGAAGTGAAGATAATGTCACCGTAAAATAACCAGTATCTTCCTCTTGGAAATAGTAATATCACTGAAAAGCCTGTGATCTTTGCTACCAAAGTCATACCAAGTGCGGGCATACAGGCACTTAACAGCTAGATCCAAGAGTGGGAAAATCCAGAGCCTGGGTGGAATACGGCACGCATTATACGCATCAGCATTCAGAGGAAAGCACTAAGCACACAGCAGAGTCAGGAACTGAAACTGGGTTTTCTGCATCTCTTCCAGACTCTAACCACAAGATTGACCTTCCTTGGCACGCAGGGAAGAGAGAAGCAGGAGGACAAAAACACTTCAGATAGATAAAACGATGCGCTCAGTCCCAGCGCCCTCAGACACCCTTTGAAGGTGCAATCACGAGGGATGGATGCGTCTTGCTCCAGCAGGCCATAACCTCAGCTATTCAAGTCTGCCTTCAGCCACAAAGGGTCACTTCATGAAATATTGATGTCACCCAGGAAAAGAGCATCAAAAATATGTGCAGGTTCCTCGGTGCGAGAGAGCTTTCTCATGCAGAGCATCTCTACTGCGCATCTCTACTGCTTGACCAGAGCTGCAACACTAACGAAGCTTCTACCACAAAGCACAGTTGTATTTATCCAATCATAAGGACTGAAGCCACCTACATTTCAAATACTGACCCATCATTTATTCATGTAAGAAAGGCTTTACAGAATTTTGCAGCACAAAACCATCACTGCTATTCTTTGAATCTCCCATCACCTCCTAACGGTTTCTCCTCCTGCTTTTACAAATTCACAAGGTTGGTTTTACCTGGTGTTTTTATTTTTTTCCTAGATTTTCCAAACCATTGCAAATAAACCAAATGAAATATGCGTCATCTCGAAAAGTTTAGCCCAAACCACCATTAAACAAAAGCAGGCCAGAACCTATTGGGCATCCACCATCGGATTTTTAAAAATTATTAGGTAAGCCAATATGGAGCAAATCCATAAATATCAACCCAAATACATATAAAAGAAATGTCAGAGTTTAATAGAGACAAGTCGCCTGAATACCAGAGGACGTGTTTACTCACCAAACCGTTTTCTTGTCCACCAATGTGGCTCTTTGATTGCTGAGAACCGAACGTCGGGGTGCAGCCTGAGCCGGTCATACAGGTCCGTCGTCCCACACTTGGGCTGGCCAATGATGTAGAAATGGGGGAGACAGCGCAGGCGGTAGTGTTTGTCCTTATAATGGTATAAGTGGTTCCAAAATACCTTCCTGAGGTAATCAAATATGGTTCGAAAGCGCTTTGAATACAGTGCATAGGAGTTTGTTGCATAAGGATCTGTGGTTGTGTTTCCTCTGTACTCTTCATACCAACAAGGATTCTTGCTATTTGGAAGGAATTTATTAGGAATTACTGAAAACATCTGCAACATAAAGAACAACAATTTCAGTCAAGGCAGCAAAAAGTGACAGTTATAATTTTCTAACTTCACACATTAAGAGAACACAACAGAAACACTATGTGGACACTTTTAATCCTTGTCTTTTTAACTAAAAAGTTGACCTTATTTCTTCTGATGGACACTGGAACCAAATCCTGTACAGAGTCGGACTGGGAGAGGAGTACATTTGGAAATCCTTTGATTTTAAGGCCAGAAAGGACTTCAATAATCTCCCAACTCCCCTGCAACCCCAAGAATTAATTTTTAAAGCCAAACACGTAATACTCGAATCAAATCACCTTCCAGTTTTGAACTCTGAAATACAAGGTTTGAAATGACTGGATTTTCAGGAAGGCACACTGGCAATCCATTATTAGAAAGCCTCCTTTCTTATTCATCATTTAAGGTGACTGGCAATTCTAAGTCAGAACAATTTTGCATGAGATAAGATAAAAATTCAATGAGATCATACAGCTATCAGAAGACTGCCTGATTTTTTGCTTCAGGTGTCAAGACCATTTTATAACTCATCCCTTTTGCCCATGACTCAGAAGGATGTGATCTATAATATCAGCTTTTCGGCTGGGGTAAATCAGGAGACTCTAGATGGTGTAAATTACTGTATGAACATCTGAGCACATCAGTTGCACTTTTTTTTTTAATCTCTGTAAAAGATTGACCCAAAAGTCTTGAAACAAGCAAGTATACAGCAGTTTCAGACACACTTTAATTCATACTTACATGTGGCTCTTGTTTCCTCAGCTCTTCTAAACCAGGGCGCTGTCTTGTTACAAACTCTATCTTTGAAGTAATAGTGTCAATAATTAATTTAATGCTTGGATAATCCTTTACGTATGAAATATTCATTTTAGAAGGCTGGTAATGGTCTTTCATGTCACTAAGGCTTTCATTGTCCATTAAGCTTGGATTGCTAGTAAAAGCTCCGTAATGGAAGGGAGACGGTATTAACAACAGGCCATGCTTGGCTCCAGTCAGTATGTAGGATGCCATCACTAGAGTCATTATAAGCAACCCAAATATCAAGCTGCATAGCTTCCCCTTCCTCAAGCAGAAAAATCCGTTCCAGCTTTCACTGGGATCAGTCCTTACTTCCAGAACTGCCAGCAACTTCATCTGCTTGCTATCGGCGCACAAAGGGATCTTATTTTCTCCTTTGCAAACAGGACACTTCTGGTTATTATGATTAGGTCCGCGGCATCTGAAACACTGTCTGTGCAAGTCATTTGGTAATAAATGTATGCAACAATTAATACAATACCTCATATTACTACTGTTAAACTCCTGTATTAATGAGCCGAGCACAGCCATAAAAATGTTGCTGAAGCATATGAGTCATCTTCTGTAAGTCTGAAAATGTTTAATTCCTTGAGTGATTCTACGACTACTCAGCAATGCAAAAGGACAGGTTTAAACCAGAATAGTTAAAAGCACTCAAAAAGTGACATATGTCATATAAAGGAAAAAAATAAGACAACCACCAACACACAAAAATAGATGTACTGTGGACGCGGTTTCCAAGAATTTGGCTCAGTAAGAGGAATGTGGGGAAGTAAGAATCAGCTAGACAGCTGGCTCAAGTTTTTCCCATTGAACAAAATGAGAAGGAATAAAAATCGTTACGTAGCGTGAGAATATGCAAAAAATAAAGACAACTCATTGTCCACTGATTTACGCTGGAAAGGCAAATATGGGTAGAAATTCCCAGGTATGCTTAACACAAGTGGGTTCCAAACCAGACTGCTGCTACTGGAAGCTTCATCTTCCCAGGGGTGGTTTCATAGACTTGCATTGCACAACCTAAAGAAACAAAGACATATATATAGATACACACAGAACAGCAGACGTGAAATCCACATTCACCTTCATTCCAAAGCCATAGCCAAGTACAACCTGCCACAAGTAATTTTGCAGCTCTGTTTGAAAGATGTCTTCCGTTTGCCCTCTGTATTAATTACAGCACTCACGATATTAAACCCAGGAAACGTTTGGCTTCAAGTTCACAGCGAGCTGCCCTTTCCTTTCAATCACCCGTCCCCTCACATCGACGAAGAGTTGCTACCACAGCTAACGCCACACAACTTCCCTCAGCTGCTTGCTAACCCGTCTAACAGATCTTAATCTGCTCTTTAAACATGGAAGAATTTTTGGACAGTGTTCAGTAACACAGGTTTAAATATTCTCCCTCTACCTGCGCATGGGGACCTTAAATTAACTGTCCTGAAATGGGGTAGGACCAGGACAAGGCAGGGATAAGATAGTAAGTCTCCTTTCAAGCATATGACATAAAAAGCCAAACAAAAATCCCAAAAGCCACAAGTAAAACATTCAGCAAATGACGGGATTAAATAATAGACATTAGCAAAGGCTCCTGGCAGGATCTCCGGTTTCTGGACCAGCCACCTGCGATGCAACGCAATGCCACCAAGGTACTTCCAGCACTTCTAGTCAGACACGTTTTGAAAACATAGCACTCACTGAAAAAGGCAAGACGTGTTACTTAAATGAAACATACAACCAGTACTGCGACTTCAAGGTAAGATCCTCAATCCAGCAAATCCTCTTAACGGTGTGCACTCTGGTATGGGAGAGGCCGTGCAGAAACCGGAGGAGCAGATGCCCCCTTGCTACAGGGCAGCCACCACAGGTAGGGACTTGAGCGCTCATGTGTCCCATGAAGGTCTCCGCGTCCCCACAGACCAGGAGCTGAAGCACCCTGCTGCACTGGGTATGTGCCGTCATCCTTTAAACACATCAACACCACGGCTGCTTACAGCCAAAGAGCCACCAGAGCTGTTTAGAGTATTTATGTCAAGCTTTGGTCTTGGTTTGAGCGTGTCCATGCTTGGCTTTCCAGGCAGCATCCCGAACACAAGTCACAAACAAGTCATCAGCTTAAGGATGGTCTTAATTAAAGCATATTTATGCATAGTTCCTCTAGAATTTCTGTTTTCATGGCTTATTAAATACCTTACCGGAATCACCCACATTTTAAGTTCAAAATCAACTCTCTATTTTGAGAAGCCAGATTATCAAATACAAAAGTTCTCAGAAAACATACCTTCTTCTATATACTAGAAGATCTTTTTATTTTCCAGAATTACTTTTATGGGGGAACCGAAGGCAGAAAATATTTTAAACCAATCTTGAAAAGTCAGAAGCAAAAAAAATAAACTGGCATAGGATGAAAAGGAAAAGAAAGAGATGGGGAAAACCTAAGGGGCAGTAGCAACGTATGGTTCTGACTGGCAACTTCTATTTTGGCTTTTGGCACTTGATAAAGACTGAAGTTCCCTTTGGTCCCTGGGAATGAAGATACCTTAAGGCTCCAGTGCTGTGACGCTCTTTATCTATCCCAGTGTGGGTACCCACGAAAGCAGCAGCCCAGTTCCCCCCCAACACCTCCCCTTCTCAGCATCCCCCAGGACCTGGTCTGCCACAGCCCACTTTTCAGCCCTTCTGTAGACAACCCACCCCAGTATTAACCTGAGGAATTACCCTGAAGGTTCAACACAAAGAGTTTTAACCCTATTGTGACTAAGAGACTCAATATTGTCTCTGAAGAACAGAAGAAGCACCTGCCCTTCTGCGCGAGGCCAAGGAAGGGTCCACGGACTCCACACATAAAATACAGCACTTTATTGCGGATAAAAGCAGCGGCTGAAGGAGCTGGAAGAATTCAGGAGCACGACAGCTTTACCTGAACAGAACGACATCTTTTGCCCAGAAGACGATGATGAAATGCTAATTAATTAAAATTATTTTTCAGATTCAGTTAATCTGTGTTATAATTAACTTCACTAGACCAGAGAACCAGCTCATTGCTTCATGAGGTATCTAAAGGTCCAACATTCACTTTTACTACTTAAATGAAAATACATTTTCTAAGTCACCTTAATCAAAATATGAAATAGAAGAGATGTTTGACAATTCACACTTAAGAAAAATTAGTGTACTATCAGAGTAACATTAAAAAAAAAATCAGCACCATTATAACTCTCATATAGTTTAAATACACCTCAGTAACCATGTACAAATTTTTTTTCTCATTATTTTTTGCCACTGGCTCCCTCCTCTGGACCCACAGTTGTTGCTCCTTCTCTACAAAAATCCATCTTTCTTTTTAAGGCTCAGAAATGCTTTTTCTCTTCATTGCTTCCAAACATCTTTCTTTCTTCCCTATCCTACAGCGCTCTCCGTTCCACCCAAAAACATTGAACGTAACTCATCCTTTTGCACTTTGCTGCCTTCAGCAGAAGTTTTCGTGTCTGACTTTGTCCCTTAGTTCCTGAGAAATAACACAAGACTTACACACCTCTGAAGCGCCCCTTTGGGTATCGTCCAAGACACCAATATATTTTCTCATGATGCTACAGTGGATACACAAAGGGTCCTCTGATTACTCCTACGAATCATAGAAATACAATCGTTACTGAGTCCCAGAATTTGGCTATTTCGCCTCTAGCTTTTTCAACACCAATTTTTAATTCTTAAGAAACATTGCTATAATTCTAGATAATAACTCCTGGTTCATTCCTACAAAAGTGACCAGATCAAATGGGTCAGATCCTGCATTAATCATCATTCTCCTAGCTGCATTTTTGTATGAGGAAAAAGTGCTTTTGTAGAACTATTTCTACTCTTGATGTTTCTGCCACCGAACTCTGTCACTTATTGGAGGATTTCTGCCATCAGGGCAAGCAGACTGCATCTCAAGGACTCGAGAATAATTATTTAGATAAATACTGAACAACAGTAGCTGCAAAATACCTTCCTACAAAGAAAAGTTCATTTCCTGAATGAGTTTATTCAGTAAATCAGATGAGGCAGACAGAAATTGCAGCATAATCATTACCAACTATATTTCAATCAAAGGGAAAGAAACCAGTGTAAGACTCCTCAAAGAAACTGGTCTTAAAAACTTCGCTAAAGAAATGGAGCTGTGATGATTTTGACAGAAGTTTGAATGACTAAATCAGATTCTTATGTGTAATATTAAACCCAGAAAGTTTATGCTTCTTGTACATAAAATATCCACACACACCCCAAATGAACGTCCAAAAGAGAAAGAGAAGCTATGGACAGGATCCCAGACTTAAAGCAGGGAAGAGCTCAATGGTTGCCCACACACCACCAATGGTCCCAATGGCTGGAGAGAAGGAGGAAGGAGGTCCTGACACGAAGTGAAAAGTTTCCACTTTGCTAATAAACATTTCAGGCAGCAATAAGACACCTGAGCAAAGATTTTCAAAGAGGAAGCAAAGGAGGAGGAGACAGGAGTACTGTCAGGAGAGATTCGGACATCATCCACAGAGGTAACAGGGGAAACCATGAAAACAGAGACAGTTCAAAAAAAAAAAAAAAAAAAAAAAAAAAAAGGACTAGAAAACGACAGGATCGAGATGAGGGCCCTCACAGCAAAAGATTAGAAAAGGGAGGTGAAAAAAACACCTCTAAAAAAAGATGCACAAGGAAAAGACTACAAGTTACAGTGGTAGCTATAAAAGGATCTGGTAACCAGAAGGTAGCCTACAGCATCGCTTCAATTAAATTCATCATGTGCTACACATTTGTTTTCCTGTAATCCTTCCACCCTGAACTCCTCCACTTTGACACCCAGCGAGTATCTCAATATTCTGCCGGACCCTGCTCTCCGCCTCCTTGCTGGTTATTTTCGGAGGGACTAGTAACTACGCAATGTTTATTTAGAGGGAAAAAAAAAAAAACCAACCTAATGTATTTTCCAGTTCTCTTCTAAAAGGGATCTGAAACTTGCCCAGTGATACTGATTGAACAGATTTATCTGAGGTAGTTTTACAGAATCAGTTCAAGGCTTGTGTATTTGACATTAATTCTCAAATTTTTAAGAAGAGCCATCAGAGATACATCACGAATACAGAGCGCAGGATCTTAGAAAAACCACATAAGCTTCTCTGTCCCATCTTAGGTCCATTTGTACGTTAATAAAATGGCCTGGAATTTATTGAACCCTTCCCAGGTGCAGACACTTCTCATGAAACTCCGTTACAAATATTATAAACTCAAGGAAAAACCATGTTAACTACACCTTTGGCAGCTGAGGAAAATGTTGTATCAGGAAGCTCATACAAGTGGGGAAAAAAAAAAAAGAAAAGAAAAGAAAAGAAATATGCTTAGGCTACAGTAAAACTGAGATCTTAATCACACCAGTCATGAGGGAAAATTTAGAGTTCCACCAGCAACCATAACTCTGCCAACTTATGCATACGCACTATAACAGGCTGCTTCATTAGATGATCAGTTTGATGACCTACCACAGGGCAATATGACATATTGCTCAGCTAATAGAATAGAGACTTTGATTTTCTTTTTTTTTTTTTTTAAATAACCGCTAGTTGTGGACATACTGTTTTACATGATTTTCCACTGTCATGTTCATGTAACAAAAAGAACGCAACTGCAGTAAACACATAAAAATCAGGATATAATTCTCTGCTGCCTCTCCCTTCTTTTTACCAAGAAGTTTTTAATAAAAGTTCATTCCCCAGCCTTTTACCAATGCAATGAGGGATGCTCACCAGAAGGCCAGGATCCTTCCCCAGCATAAGCAGCCCTTGTTTTCCTCATTCACCCCACGAAATCAAGACATCTGCACCATCTTTGTTTGTCGTTGTTGCTTCTTCCATTCAAGATTTCCAGTAGTCATAACCACAGATATACTTCACTTTTTTTTTTTTTTTTTATTTCAATATAGGAAGCAGAAGGATGTGAATTGCAGGCAGAATAAAGGCGATGAGATTTGAGTTGGTAATAAACCATTTATGTCTTTTTTATATTTTAGTTGCAAAACTGCTGTCGGTTCACTGGCAGAATATTACTCTCTTTACACAACAAGCCATGTCTTTGTATATTGTTGAATAATGTAGCATGTAATTTCCTCTTGTTGAAAAGAACGGTGAATTATTTATGATCACGTCTATACGGTATTTGTCTGTTGTTCATAAATGTGTGTCAGCTCTAACCACAAAGCAGAAATCAACATAAACCTTTTCAAGCTCCTGGGCCAAAAGCAATCCT
Source organism: Chroicocephalus ridibundus (assembly GCF_963924245.1). Classification (NCBI taxonomy): domain Eukaryota; kingdom Metazoa; phylum Chordata; class Aves; order Charadriiformes; family Laridae; genus Chroicocephalus; species Chroicocephalus ridibundus. The sequence continues at coordinate 4,586,303 of NC_086289.1, read as the reverse complement.
CCTCGTAAAAATGAGGATCTTTGGGAATCTCCTCAGTAGGAAACACAGATATAAGAGATGACGCACAGTGGAATGGAGGCGGGGGGGGGAATGCATAGCTATCTTAGATTTCAATATACTCCCACTGAAGCCAAGGGGGCTCGAACCACTGTTTCAAACCGAAGCAGACTCAAGCTAACAAATGTATTTATATGCAACAGAAAAAATTGAAGGGAGACCTTTTCCTTGCTTGTTTTCCTGTGGAATTCCTTCTGTATATAAAAGGAGGAGCCGTTGGATGCCCGGGCTGTGGGACGCGGGAGAGGACAGGTAACACTGGCGGGTACCACAAAAGCGAAGAGCAGTAGGCAGAGCTGCCTGCTACAGCCTTACAATAAACGGGGTAAAAAGATAAATCCCACCAAAATTAAAACAGGCAAGATTTTTCCTCATCCGCTTTTTTTTTTTTCCCCCCACGATGTAGGAAATATCTGAAATTCTGTTTTATTTCTTTTAAATAAACATTTCATAAAATCCCTCCCCTTTCTCTTAAAGGATTGTAAGGGAAGACGGTAATCAAAACGGCTATAAAATTAAATTGCTTTCATATGCTCAGTCATATAACTAAGATTTTCCTCCCCTATGAATAAGATAAAACAGATGGAATAGATTTTACACGCGCACACACATCGTCTGGACATCTAAGTTTACGACTTATTTTTTCAGGTCAGAAGCCTTAATATTTAATGTGCTTTCCCTTTTTTTTTTTTTTTTTCTTCTCATAATTCTTTAAAATAAAGATAAAACGAACTTTTGCCAGTACTCTTCAGGCTAAATTTTATACCAGCCTTGTTACTTTTAATCATATTCAGGTCTTCCCACTCCCACATGAAAGAGCGGCATGCTGTTAACCTATTGCAGACACGCTGCAAGTACACCGGTAACACATTTCCCAGCTTGACGGGTTACGGTTTGCCCTGTTTGATGTCAATGGAGCTACAGCGCTTTGTTTCCTCTCTTCACGCAATGTAATTAAAACGTGCAACTCACTGAGGCCAAAAGTATGAACGCATTTGAAAGACATTAGACAATTAACGGACAATAAATCTATCAATGGTTGCTATCCTCAATTCCCAGAGGCTAGAAAGGGATGGGGAGGGGAAAAAGGGATTAATACCTGTTCTTACACGCTTTCACTGAGCATTTAACACTGGCCACGGCCAGAGGCAAGAGAGAGAGAGACAGAAGTATCTGCGCCGGTTGAAGATTTGAGCTAAGATTGTCCTGTTGGGCAGGTCACAGCCTGAAACGCGGATGTCTCAGACGAGTTAGAAAACAATCCACCTACTCTCAGGTTAGATGGGACGAAGCCCAGCCAAAGCGCGCCCCTCAGCTACAGCTCCCACGGACAGGCTCTGCACTCTCATAAAACGCATCATCTTTTGTCTTTCTGTCCATTTTCCTATTGCCGCTCAGGTCAGGCATCACATCAAAGATTTGTATGCTGATGTGCTTGTTAGAGCACAGAAAAATGGGCTCTTTTTCCCAAGGAATCTTATTGCTTCTCAGCAAAAGTAAAAAAAAAAACAAAAAAACCCACAACTATAAACATGTGGAAACACAACAGCACTCCATGTTCTTGCTCCGTTGCTTCCTTGTTATGGGAAGACCTTCAGCTGCTGCGGTGTCTGTAATTTCTCCGCGTGATGAGAAGCAGTTGCACCACGAGAAGATGCTTCAGCTGAAGCGACACCCAAGGCAGACACGTGGAACACATCCTCTGCAGCAGGTACCTCTTGCCCCCTTCTTCTTGTTTAAATAAAAGCTGCAGATGCTATAAAATTAAGCATAAGCACCCTTAGCAAAAATAAAATAATAATAAAAAAAAAGATTAGGCAAAAGATAGTACTGCTTGATCTCATCTGAAGATCAAATTCTGAAGGAGCACATGGCTCCTGATTTAATAATATCTAATGCCATTCTTTGAGGAACCGCTATGTTGTGTTTATCCACAGTCTCCTAATTGTTTTCACTAATCTGGATAAATATTCTTACTGCCTAAGTGCCTTTCCTGTCAAATCAGGGACGATTGGTTTAGTTCAGGTTCACAGTTTGCGCTGGTAACGCTTTTTGAAATCTCAGAGCAAAGCTGGTCCCACAGCCTCCAGCAACACTCCAGAAATGAACTTCCCTTTGGTAATATTTCACTCCTGAGAGCTCCGGTGAAGACAGGGCTGTCATCAGTCACCAAAAGATGCGGGTCTCTCAGTGAAACGCTGCCCACAGCCGTGCCACGATAAACTTCCCATGACTCACACGAAGAGGAATGGAAACATGAAAGGGTAGAGTGAGGCCGGTAGAGTAAAACCTTCATAAAATTTTCATATGAAAAAAAAAGGAAAAAAAAAGCAGCAATGTTTAGTAGCAGTGCAGCACAACCACGTAATTCCTCTTCCGTGCCTCCGTCACCCATTGCAACGCGGCCCACCGTAGCGGGGACCGGCTTTCTCCCTGGCCAACATTAATCCTTCAGCCTTTGCACGATCTGTTTATCTCCAGGCACATAAAAAACCTGCCAAACTTGACCATTATGGGTATTTTTTTTAAGCTGTCGAGCTTACTGGAAGAGTCAAGGATTGAACCTCGCACAAGGATTTTGCTCTCTGACATGGTCTCTTCAGAACAAGCCAAAATGTTTGTACGAGTGTAGTGAAGGACTCGTACAGCGCGAGGAAGTTCATCCGGTTAGTGGGCAGGTTGTACCGTTTTAATAGATAAACAGTACAAGTACTAAAAACCTGACCTCAAAGAGAAAAAGAAAACGAGCTCAGGAAAGGAGAGGAATCATCGTGGGTTTTCTCTGTCCTGCGTTTTTGTACACATTTGGCTCCTCAAGTTAACATTTTTGGAAATAAACTTTGCCTGAACTCACGTCTATTTACCTCAGAGAAATCAACAAGCTGCCAGAAAGAAGATAGGTCAATAAAACGAGAATCATGAAGCACTGACCTTTGCAACCTTCTCGCAAAAAAAAAAAAAAAAAAAAAAGAAGAGAGAAAAAAAAAGAAAAATAGCCCTATTGCAGTGGTTTAGAAAAGCAGCAGGACTCACTACAAAGCTCAGCAACCTCCTGCAGACTGAGGTTATGTAAAACTCCGCTATTTGCTTGAAAAACCTAATTAAAAAAGAAAAACAAAATAAATCAATAAATGCAACTCCCAAGAAATTATATTAACCCCCTACAAACATTTTTAAGGCAGCCACTTGAAAAAACAGACACATTTTAAAAGCTAGAATATCTGGTCATAACCCATGGTTATACATCGAACCTGCTGCACAACTGCTGAACGCTTGTTTAAGTGTAAAATATTCTTTAAAGGACCCAGATCTGAAGCCTTTTAAAGCCAAAGAAAACCTCCTGAATCACCACTGAATCGGCAATCTCGCCTAAATAACAACTGTGGCTTATTCCATAACCCAGCTGGTTTCCCTCTCGAGATCTAATCCAAACACGCTCCGCTCCTTCCTCATCAATACACTTCCAAAGAAAACGTGAGAATGGAACAAATGACACCCTCCATTTGAAGAAAAAAAATAAAAAAATAAAAAAACCAGCAAACTCCCCTAAAATCAGCGCCACGGAACGGCAGTCGTTTCAATCAAATAAGGACCCACTCCTATTATTTGTGCTGCAATGCTCAGGAAATAATTACTGCGCTTGAATCACCACTCAATTAGGGCACAAACACTGCCAAATTAACAGATTATTGGAAGCCAGGAAAAAAGCCGGGGGGGGGGGAGGGAATCGGGAAGGGGAGCAGGATACTGTCCCGGATCAGCTACAGCATAGCCATGACTTCCCCCAGAAACCTCTTATTCCATCTGAAGTCTCATGCAAATTCCTAAAAATTACCAAAGTCCAGCATCTCGCACTCCTAACAGCCACAGCTGCCTGTTCTGGTGCGTTCTTGTTTGATTTGCCTTGAAAACGTGAAAATAATAATTAAGCTTGGTATCGCCCATTTTTAATTGAAACCACTTTTCCGCAGGGAAAAAAAACATCACTAAATAATTTAATGACTTCTGCGTTGTTTTTCCTTTCTATTTCACCTGGTTTAAATCACTCTAGAATCAGACCCGTCATTTCTTTTTGAGCTTCTTGCAGAATAAAAAGTCCAGACCGGAAAATAAAACAGAACCCCAGGCAGCCAACCTTTGGCTAGTGATAAACTCCAAACTGGACTATGGCCTCCCAATTAGATCTAAACGAGCATTCAGGTTTAGAAGATAACGGGCTGATTCCTCCACATTTAAGGCAGGGATGAGGTCTCGCCGACAATTCCTCGGCAGTAACATCTGCCTCAGATCCACACAAGGTCATTTCCCAAAAGCTATTCCCATGCAGGATTTATACGGAAGGTTTTATGAGAGCTGAAGAGAAGCGTAGGGATTTGGGGCATCAGCGCCGTGAGAACTTCACCAGAAATGCAGGTCCAAAAGCCCAAGAAGAAAAAAAAGCATCCCTGCCAGCCGCCCGACCTGTAGGACCACGTGTCCCCAGCACCACGAATCCATCACCCTGAGTATTTAAGTCCTTCATCTCGTACAAATATGGGACAAAATTCTGTTCTCATGTATTTATAAGGATGCTCAGAGTAGAATTTTGCCTACGGTACACGCTGGCTTCTCAACTCTTGATCAAAACTTGCTGCCTATGATATGCGGCATCTCCAGCAATTCATCTTTTCACTTCATTTCTATTCATCTCACATAGTGTCTTGCTACAGAAACACTGGCAGATTTATATTTAATATGAAAAAGTTGCACACTGTAGAAGAACTTTGTCTTTACACAAATTACTCCAGTGCACGTCTTCTCACAGAAAAGCCATTTTAAGCCAGTTTCAGAAATCGCTATGTATGGTCGAAGTTTAGCATCTTTTCCATTTTTATTTTTTTTATTTTTAATTCTCATAGCAACTGCGAGCAACCTCCCAATATATCCTACACAGTCCTTCAGGTCACGCCATGAAGAGAGAGATAAACCAACGCATCCATCCTGTGGGGCTCATAGATTCCTCTCCCAAAAATCTGGACCCAGATTAAAAAGTTCTGCTGTTCAGAATACAATCAGAATTCACCTCTAGTTAACAAAAAAAAAAAACAAAAACAAAAACAAAACAAAAAACCAAACCCAAAACAGTCAGTCAGCCCCTCATTAAATTGATTGAATCACTGAGAGCCAGAATAGATATAAAATACTGATGCTAATGGGAGTTAACTTTTACACCTTGCTAAGAAAAAGTGTATTTTCTTCAATCTCCAGAAAGATACCCAATGTCAAAACTAAGAGGAAGACAGATATAGAAGGTAAAATCACTTATTCAGTGATTTAATATCAGCGAGAGATCTTCAGGCTGAATTTGCTGTATTTATGTCCTTTTGTTATGCTGAAAAAGGCAAATAACCCAAGAGCTCACAGGAAAGGTAAAGGGATCGCCTGAAATACAACTCCAGGTGCAGAGGGTGGGCGTGATAAGGCTGGTCTTGCCACCAATGCTTTTATTACATTTTTCATAAGATCAAACAGCCGCTGAAGTTCCGTTCCCAACACAGGGTATCACATTACTTTACAATAACAGAAATTCTTACCTACGCGCTCTTTCGAGGAATAAATCACACTATCATCCCACAAATCAGCCAAATTCCTCTTATAAATACTAACAGAGAAACACGAAGCGTGAAGGCTGAGTCTGTTATGAAGCTCTTCCACTCCAGGTATTTTTAACAAATAAATCCAGGGGGTTTGGGGGCCGGCAGGTGGGAAAAAATATCATATCTAAATACGGCGCCCGCACGCCCTGCAGTCAGGCTGTAATCAAAAATAAATAAGTACTTACTTCCAGAAAACTCCAGAGGCAAAGAATCAGTCTAGTATTGACAGAGTTCACTTATCAAATGCAGGCTATTTTTGTGTTATGCATCTCGTCCTGGCAGCTGCCCGTCCTGCTTCACTTTCAGGCTTCCAAGTCTGCTTCATCGTTCGAGTCTCTGGACAGATATCGCTGTACTGTACTCAAACAGCTCTTCTGGAGCGACTTGCTCAATAGAGATACCGGGTTTTCCCTTCATGCAAAGCTTGGTTTGATGAGGACAGCACGCTCGTTTTCATCACCGTGTCTGAACGTGGGGAAACTGCTCTGGACAGCCAATTTCTCCGTGTCAGCTACAACGTGAGGTTCGAGTGATTGCCTCGGATTTAGGCATAGAATCATAGAATGGTTCAGGTTGGAAGGGACCTTAAAGATCATCTCGTTCCACCCCCCTGCCCTGGGCAGGGACACCTCCCACCAGCCCAGGTTGCTCCAAGCCCCGTCCAACCTGGCCTTGAACCCCTCCAGGGATGGGGCAGCCACAGCTGCTCTGGGCAACCTGGGCCAGGGGCTCACCGCCCTCACAGGAAAGGATTCCTTCCTCAGATCTCATCTCAATCTCCCCTCTTTCAGTTCAAAACTGTTACCCCTCATCCTATCATTCCACTCCCTGCTCCAGAGTCCCTCCCCAGCTTTCCTGGAGCCCCTTTAGGGACTGGAAGGGGCTCTAAGGTCTCCCCGGAGCCTTCTCTTCTCCAGGCTGAACCCCCCCAGCTCTCTCAGCCTGTCCTCACAGCAGAGGGGCTCCAGCCATCCACGCCTTTAAGGCTAGGTGAGATGAACACCAAAGCCTCCTTGTGCTAAAGAAAAACAAATTTTCACATTCGGCGTGCCAGCTGACGCTCATTTGAGGCAGAGATGGAGAGCTGGTGTAGCAGAGTTGAGTTTGCAGGAAGCGATCTTTCAGTGCTGAAGATTTATTTTAAGCCCGGGTCTTTGTCTCTTGCATCGATTACTGGTCGAGAACCAGCACGTGGGAGAAAAATGTTCTGAGAATATTTCCAACGGTCCTGCCAAGCATTTTCAGCCTCGGCAGGCTGCAAAACAGTGGGCATTCACAGTTATGTTACTCTGATTACCATCTTGTCCTTTTTACACATTTGATTTTACTTGATTTTAGCAGCTGCTACCTCAAGTTGATTTAAAGTGAGAAACATATTCTTTCTACCGTCTGAAATCTAATACTCACTGCCGCTTTGCAAGTGGCATACAGTACGGATTGCTAAATCTTGTGGGTTGTGAGAGATCAGCTGCTAATTTAAGGCTGGTTTTGAGGGATGCATAACATTCTATGGAATAAATAGAACGTGCATAACGTAATGCCTTCAGTGCCTGCCTATCTCATGGTGTGGTAAAATGTTTTTGCATGCAATAACGCAACCAAACGGTATCTACTAGAATTCAGTTGATATACCTTCACGCTTCATAAATAAGCCGTCTTTCTGAAGGGAATCAATCTACGTGATACTTAACGTTGCTTTAAAGACAATGTTGTTGTGACAGTTCTAGAGCAACGTATATGCTAACAGCTGCTCGTTTGATTTTTAGTGACCGAGAAGGGATTTTGCTCCACCTCCAAAGTGCGTTTTCTCCGTAAACTTTACTATCTTAGCACAGTCATCTGCAGGTTTTTTTGTTGTGACTCATATACGGTACCTTCTCCATGAGACATACATTAAAATGGATGGAAAAACATTTCTCATCTGTACATAAGTGTTGTGTAAGTACTTTTTCATGAATAGGGCATTTCATCTTTCATCGAGTGCTGAGTGGGTGAAAGGAAACATACACAGCTGCATCCTGAAAAGACAAACTCAGTATTAGAGTCTGTCATTAAAGTTTCTTGCAAATTCAAACAAAAAATTAGTCAACAAAAACTATTCATTGAGGCCAAATCACAACTGTGGCTTTGTTGCAATACTTAAAAAAAAACAAAAAAACAAAAAAACAAAAAAACCCAAACCTGTGTTCCAAGCTTAGCAGCAACTTTTCTAAATGTTCAACAACTTTCATTCTTTAAGCAGCAACACAGCAGATAAATCTCAGCCCATTAAAGCACCAAGAAACTACGCACTTGTTCCGAAGTAAAGTAGATTCAAAGCCCAAGTGGAGATACCCAAAAAGGTCTAAGTATTCTCAAGAAATTGCTAATTAGTTACCTCTGTAAGAGTAACACAGTATCACTGGACAAGATTCCTGCCGGTGACTTCTGACTACAGCTCATTACGCAAAAACCCTTCTGTTATAATATATTATATTGCTTTCAGCGTCATAGAAAAGTGTTGATTCTGCATAAGTCAAGCAACATTTACTTCCAAAGCCTCCTACTGACACTCAGAGCGTTTCATCGAAGGGTTAGACTCCATCACTCATCCGTATCACGTGCTCTTTAACTACATAGAACTGCAACAAATTCTTATGAACCAGCTTAGAAGACACCATCATTCTGAAGAGGTTTCTGCATGACTATACCCTGTTTTCTGTTGCTACTGACATATATCTTTAGAGGCAGAGCACATACTTGATGTGGAACCTAAAGGATTAAACGCTCAATATCGTCCTCTCTTCTGTCTTTAGATCATCACAGCTAAAGAACACCACTTCTACCACGCACTTCAAAGGAATTCAACTACCTTCATTTACTGATTTCCGCTATTACAAGAAAGAGAAGGTGTTTCCTTCTTTCACCAGCCTCTCAAAAATAATCACAGCTCTCGATACAATTTTCGTAACGTGGTAAACTCTATCCCAGTCATCTTGCGGCTGCATGAAGACCCCCGTTTACAACACTAATATCAAAAAGGAAGAAAGCCACACTATGTATGGGAGCCAGTAAGTAAATAGTGTAAAATCCATAATAATAAGATAAATCTGTTCCTCAGCCACTGGACTCGCTGACTCCCTTGACTTTGACTGTGTGTTCCTGCAGGTTTCTCCCGTGTTTGGCTTCAGTATATTTGTTTTCCACTTGGAAAGAACACAACCACAAATACCTTTTCATGCTTCACGTTGCACTTTGCTGGACTGCAGATTGTAAACAAACAAGATAAAAATCTCAGAACTTTCTTTACTGAAATTCCATGGAAAGAACAACCACCAAAAAAAAAAAAAACAAAACCAAAACCACACCAACCCCAAACCAACCAACTCGGCGTACTGATGAACGCACCAAGAATTTGGCACGCACTCCCTCACACGCTGCCCCTTCTGCAACATTTTCTGCAAGATAAAGGCAACATTTAGTCTAGCAAACTAGACGGTCTTTATTTGCGGTGCAGAGGCAACCCGAGGCAAGCTCTCTAAAAGACTTTTTTTTTTTCCCCCCACGATGGAGATGTTAATTATTTAATTTCTGTTGTAGGGAGACTGCGTCAAACTAACCTTCCACTATCTCTCTGCTTAAACTGTAAGAGAAGGTCAAAATTCACTTTATAAGGCCTTGCATTGAGAAATTAAAAAAAAAAAAAAAAAAAGAAAAGAAAATCCCACCTACTGTTAGAGCTTCCAGACGGCACAAGTACCTAATTCATATGGTGGTCCTTACTGATCCCTACCTGAACACCTCTTGGGTGCTAACGCAGGGATGCCTGGATGCTCCTCTCACTTGCTTTCTGGGACAGACCATCTCCTGGCCGAGGACGCAGCTTTAAGGAGAAAGGGAGAACAATTGCTCTTAAATGCTCTGCTCCAGCCAGAAAGCTCTCACTCCCAATGAAAAATCCCCGTGTCCCTGAGGGTTCCAGGGCAGAAAAGCTCAAAAGCGGACAGACGGAGGTAAAATGAGGTTTTATTTTTAAACAGCACTGCGTGTTGATCTATTTGGTTCTAGACAAATAGAAGAGGATGCACAGTCGCTATAGGACGTCCAGCTGAAATCAGATCAACAGTAGTTCTGGAGCTCAGGTTCCACTTCTTGAAATAAACCATTTACTGAAGCAATTCGCAGAAGGAATCCGAAGTGACGCAAAGTCCATCAACTGCAGCTGGCAGCCAACTTTTCAAGAACGGATGCATGACTGCTGATGATAACGCAAAAAGCTTAGATTCTAATGCAGAAAAACATTATAGAACTCTGCAGGGAAGTAGAAACATCTCCAAAATATACCCCATAACATACTTTGCAAGGACCTATAAACTCTGACTTCATCAGAATTAACATATCCAACCAAAAACCATCTCCAGCAAAAATACCTCCCAAGTTTTGAAATGCATTTCTATCTGTTAAATTTCTCTGTTGCCAATAGTGTTTACTCTACCTTGAGTCAAAGACATGAATCTTTGATTTCCTGAGATTAATGCAGTAACTTGGTTTAGGCTGTTAATGCATTCAAAGCTTTCAGACACGCAGGAGACTAAGATGGCATCAAGAGCATACAGATGCATTTGGAGGGGATATTTTTTATGGGAAATAAACTAGAAATTCCTTAATATATGTCTGCAGCAGGGACTACACGGAAATAAAAGCTTACTAGGGTGCCTCAGGGCTGGAAGAGATGGCTTCCAAGCCCGTTTATGGTTTCTAAGCACTACTATATGATATAAATAATAACACCAAGGTAAACCCCAAAAACCCTATCAAATAAGTGATGACACAAGTGCTCCAGGAAAGCGGTGTTCATTTCTCAAAAGTGAGACCCGGCCACTACAAAGCAATGATCAATAAAAATACATACATTATATGCAGGTAACGGTGTAGAAACACACTGTATTTGTCAGCAGAAGAGCTCAGTCCAACTGATGCATCAAAGTGCAGCTCCAGAGACAATGGTTCTTTTAGTGCCTTGAATCCAGAGAAACATGAAAAACGGGTCTATATTGACCTGCTCTATCAATAAGGCTATTGAGTTACACCTGTTTTTTTAGTGGTCACCAAAAGGAGCTGTACGGTTTCAGAAATAAGGCACTGTACAAGTTGGCTCATGCTCAGTTTCCTTTAACATTTTCCACCCTCAAGAATGCTGTCAACAAAACACAGCAGTTGCCACAAAAAGCCGTATCGGTCATTGTCTTCTACAAAAATCACTCCACGCCCACATCTAAGGAGAGCAACATGCAATAGAAATGCCACATCTTCCATCAAAGCTTCAGGAATGTGACTCAGCAGCCGGCAGGAGCAGTTTTGGACACTGCGATCCCTCCACCCTACGTTATGTCCTACGCAGAGGAGGTCCCAGAAGAGCAAAGCTGCCCTCCTCCCACCAGTTCTGGCTTGCCCTGGCTTCAACAGAAACAGTTCCAACACCAATTCAGCAGCCTTGTCACCCTGATGTGAGAGCCTCCATGAGTCTGGGCAATCATAGAATCATACAATGGTATAGGTTGGAAGGGACCTTAAAGATCAACTAGTTCCAATGCCCTGCAATGGGGAGGGACACCTCCCACTAGACCAGGTTGCTCATTGCAATGAGGTTGTCAGCCAAATTGGTTGTTTCGGTTGGGTTTTTTAACCATGGGTGTTCTCCCCATGACAACCCTCCACCCTTTGTCAACATAATTGTTCTACAAGTCCATCTCTTTGTTTATGCTTTCAGGGGTTGGCATCTCGACTATGACAATCCCCTTCTGCATCTCCAACGTGCTTCAGTAGAGCAGGTCCCGCTTTCCACAGCTGGAGTAGAACTTCTAACCAGGGAAGGTGGCCAGGGATCGGCTCTTTGGCCCCAACGGATAAACTCTTTCTAGTGGACAAAAACGAAACCTACCATGTGAATAACTGAGTCAGTCCCACTGCTTTTATAGCAGTTACTTCACCACTATGTGGAGAAATTAAAGTAGAAAACCATTCATCCTCGGTGTGTAAAATTATAGTCTCACCACTGATCATTTCCTTTAATTTACAACTTTCCTCCATGTTTAAATCCTCAAAAATGTCTTCAGTATCCAAAACATTTATAATCAAAGCAAATGACTTCAGAAGTTCAGAATAATCTATAAACTTAGAAAATTTCAGTTGTTCTCATTAAGCGAAAAAATAAATTCTATGCTGATAATATACGCCCGTTTCTTTATTGCACGGCCCAGTGTTATAAATTAGACTTTGATAATAAAAGCAAAACCTTACATTTATATGCTTTTTTCTTCCTTTACACGCGAAAACTTGGCTTTGAAGTTATTCTAACTCTTCCTCCTAAAGGTTACTCGTACAGGGCTACGCTACGCCAGCAAAACTGATCTGGAACAGACAAAATGTATTCTGCAAATATGAACATTTAAATGCAACATATATATTACTTCATTAATCTTTTCATATAGAAGCTTGTGTCCAGTCTGAAAAACTAATTAAATGGGTAAAGGCAGCAGTTTCCTTGCAAACATTCATGCCATACGCAGCAGATTCGGGGGGGTGGTAGAGTCCACTCAAACGTATCTCAGAGTTTGCTTAACGCGAATGTCTACCAGACCCCTGGGGCACGGACAGTACTCACTTTCTTGGAGTAACTCCCAGTGGCAGATGTCAGAGTGCTTTTCAGTTTGTGGATGACAAAATGACAGGGTACTGACGTGCGTTGCCTACCACACCGACTATGCCATACCTGACCTACTGGCACGTGACATAAAAAGGCAGAAGTCCAAGAAAAACCTACATCTCCCAACTCACCACCCAGAATCCCATCACATGGGGACTTTGAACAAAATTCAGATAACTATTGTACAAAATAGAAAGTCACTGGCAACCCAGTTCGAAATAAACCATCTAAGGCCGACGGCATTGAATCTGAATTTCCCTCAGTAACCACATTAAATGGAGGGAATTTCAGTCTTTCCATCAGTTCAAAAGACAGGGAAAGTAATTTTTCCAACATTCCCAAGCTGCCATCGCACTCCCCATCCTAGAGCCGCGCCAGGACCCCGTCGCACGACAGTGGCAGGGTGGACTATGTGGGTCCAATGCTGGCAGGTGGCATTTTCGGGAGCAATGGTGCAAGACGGGCAGCTAGGAAGTGAAACCCTCCGTCTCATAGACAACTCTCAGTAAAGAACACTGGAGCCCCCATTAATATAATTGGTTTCATACTAGCTGCTAAAACACTAATTCACTCCATTTCTATTAGTTAAGGAGTGCTTTGCTCGCCTCTATTTTTGCTCAAGCATAGAAGAAAAGGGGGAAAAAAATGCCTGTGTCATATACTCTGCCTGCAGTTAGTGAATGCCACACCAGAGCACATTTGTCACCACGGATGAAAAATGACGGTAGGTAGCCTTTCACGCAAGCTGCTCCTGAGGACCTAAAGGGAAAAGAATTTCGAGAGCAACTCCCACATCATTCACTCAGAGCGATGGATTTACGTCCTCCACCCTGCATGAGATCCACAGAGCGACTACGACTCCATCACAAACTGAAATTCAAGGTAGAAGACACATTTAAAACATAAAAACATACTACAGTACTACCACCGGGAAAAAAAAAACCCAAACCAAAAAACCCCCCCAAAACCCTACCACTAATCATCACCCCTCAGGAAACCACTCAGTGTTCAGTCTTTCTGCTTCAAGTCCAGAAAATTAAATTTCCCCTTTCTAACAGTGCTGCCTTTGGGTACGGACCGAAGAATAAATGAGCACAAGGCTTACGCCACGATGCAGCAGGAAGAGGGTCTGCGCCTATCAGTGGAGCATCTCTGGTCACAGGAGGAAAAAAACACACCATTGAATGCCACGACCCACATCACAAGCCTTTTGCCCGCTCTCGCTGATGAGCAATTAGTCGTCTCATCCTGCTCACTGATACTCTTCATCTTCATTGGGGTCGGGAAAAAGAGCTTTGCGTTGGGTACCAAGTGCTCCTTTTCCACTTTAAAGACATATCCCTCTCTCTCTCTCTCTCTCTCTATTTACACTTTTCTTTGAAGCCTTAAAGACCTGAGGACGAATTGCATCATTCTAGACGTGGATGCTATTTTCTAATTTTAGAAGTGATCCTTCCCCTCTCTACGTGTACTTCCGTCTCGCTCTCAGGCCTGCATGACTTCAAGACCCATCTCACTGCTTTTAACTTGGCTGAAGACGAACGTACATTTAAGCCGCGGGTTAAAGTGTCTCTAATGATAGTGCAGTTCATAATAATAAAACTGTCCTTCCCCTAAAACGTGCTTTCATCCTGTTGAAAACTTAGTAAGCCTATTAATTATTTTCTTAAAGTCTGAATTTCAAAACGTCACTGCTGACATTTAAGGCTCATAAAAAATGCGACTCTATCTTATCTGCGAGAAACAAGTCCATACAATCTATTTTAGGATGAAAATATTTATCAAGGGAGATGGTTGCCAATTATGAACGCAAACAGAAACAAAGCCACTCACAGCAAGTTGCTATTTCTTTTACATCTCAAGGGTGTATTTCTCCCCGGCAGCAGAGTGGTGCACAAAATAAGTGACATCTGGTGGCTATATGCTGTAATATAATAAGGTAACTCATATCAATGCCGCTAACCAGTTCGATTTTTAAGTTTGCTGCTTCTTAGCGCAGCTTCTTAGATGTTTTATTTATTTATTTTGACACAGATACTTGTGAGACTCCTTGGCATCCCGGTCCCCACGCATGGTGACAACTGCTGTTGCCTAATTGAAGTGGGATTGCCATAGTCACATCAGGAAAACCATGACTCCAAAAAAGGAATTAACTAGCAAGGCATAGCAAAACGGCGCTAAGATTTAGCTGGGCAACACCAGTGAGAATCGTACAGAGCCAGGCTGTCAAAACAAAAAAAAAAAAAAAAAAAAGCTGCACAGAATTTTGCAAAGGAAATAAGGAAATCCGCCGTCACATGCCCAAAGCAATTAATATCAACTCCGCCTTCTCTGAACTGTTTGTCATTAGACTTTACCTAAACGAAAAAGAAATAGCTGTGATTCCCATTCTGAGCTTAGCAGCAGCCTTCTCCAAACGTGAAACGGCCTTTCCGCTCTTCGTACCTTATTGATCCGCAGCGACGGTCACGTGTAACCCATCCAAGCCCTTCCGCACCTAAACCTGCATAAACCCAGGCATAAAGCAATTACAGCTCCCCTTCCCACTCCCACAGCCCAGAAATCAAGGTCTCTCCTAGAAAGCTATAAGTCTCCCTGGGATAATTAATAAATATACTGTCAGTCAGCTACAGTTGAAATTACAAAATTGCTAAGCGCTGCAATTTCAAGGCTTGTAACGCCAATTTCTTCAGTAATAAGTATTTATGGAAGAAAAATCTCTAAGCACTGTCTAACAGAAATCAGATGAAATATAAACAGAGTCTAAATATTTATCAGCAGAGGAAGTTCAAAAATATCCCTGCAAAACTAAAGCGGATGGCAGGCTAAATCCAGAGCCATTGAGCGTTCTTCGAAGGGTGTGCTCGGAGGAACTTCATCTTCAGTTTGACATTGCTAAATCAAATTAATTCCTTCCTCCTATTCAATGGCTACGTAAAAAATCCTTGATGTCAAAAGGACAAAGCTAAAAATGTCCCGAAAACCAGGCCTGAACGCTGCACTTGGCGCAAAAGACGGCCCAAACTCCTACCCACACAACGCAGTCATGCAATACTTTAAATGAGGGTGTGAGATTTTGGGGCTTGCCATCACTTTTAAGGCCTAAACATCCTTAGCGGGGTCAGCTTCCCTTAGCACTGAAACGGGCGCACACACCTGCGGCGTCCCAATAAAAGGGGACCTCTGGGATGACACAATTACTGCTATACTATTTCAAAAAGAGATATTATTTCCTTTTCACGCACCCTCATCCCCACCAGGCGTTACCTTCGCCTTAACGCTTCTGGCTGAAGTAAAGAACAGACGCATAGAAAAGTACAGCTGAACGGCTTTGGCTCCAGTCACTCATCAAGAAGAAAACTTTTTAAGATCCCATTTCAATTTCGTTTTGTTTTATTTTTTAAATCCTGGCATGCTGAAGTCAGCAGGAAGGCGTTTCATTGACTTTAATGAAGCCCGAGGTTCATCCCAAGAATTGCTGTTTGGAATGAGCACAGCATTTATATTACCTCATTTGAAACCCTCAGGTTTTTTGTTAAATGCAACTTAACGATATTGGCTCTTCCAGAATTATTTGTTATCTTTAAAAATACACAAAAAGGTTATTAAAATACTGCAGTGTAAAATTTTTAGGGATTGTGGCTGGGATATTCTTGTTTCAGTAAGAGGCAAGTATTTATGATGCAGAAATATACCGTGTCATAAAGTTTCAGTTCATTTTCTAATATTGAAAATCTAGGAATTGTTAAAGTCCAACAAAAATCACTGATGATATTTACACGCTTACCTGTATTTTCGCAGTACATTTTTAATGGGTTTGGGTTGTTGGGGTTTTTTTTGGTTGTTTTTTTTTTTTTCATTTATTACCCAACGTACTAGAATAGCAAGATAAAAAAAAAAACTGGAAAACGGAATAGATTGCTACACTATGCCCACTTAATGGGTACCATTAACAGACAAAAAGCCATCAAAACTCAGCAGAAGCTTTTCATGCATTCCCTTGTATTGCACCAAAATGAGTTATTGCAACTCTGGTATCACACTAAGAAGAACACTCAGTTTTTAAGGCTGTAATGCAGAAATAAGCAGCAGGTGATTTGAAGCCATCTAAGAAGGATATTTTACCCAAAGAGTTACTGAAATCTAATTTATTAAAAAAAAAAATAAAGTAGTGGGGGGCTCAGCTAAAAGCTACTCACCGTGGAGCGCAGCAGACCGCTGCTCAGGTGTACCGGCCCCACCACCGCAGCCGCACACGCCGCCGAGCAGAGGGCTCCGAACTTCTCCAAAACAACTGGGAAATATTTCCAGTGCCCACAATTCGGAGGAGCCAGATTCTGGTCCCCCCTTACACCAGTGAGAACCAAGAGCCGAGTTACTCTTGATCTACCCTAATGCAAGAGAAATCCACATGGGATTTCCATGGATACCAATATATAATCTATTTTACTATGCCGTGTATTTTTAATTTTGCTGATCTCCTTAGCGATATTCAAAAATCTTCTCTGAAGAGTTAAACACTTCAGTACTTAAAATAGCCTGATGTTAGACAAATGAATCTTTGCTCTTTCCTACAACGAGAGGAATGAGCTTAGGTTCTCCCGTTCCCTTCTGTTCACCTCTCACATCTCATTTCTTGTTGAAACTGTTTTAAAGCTGGTATAAATAGCTTTGCAAAGTAATTCTAATACTAAATGTCAAGAGCGATAGTGGTTTCATTCTGATTTATCCTTGTCTGTTCCTCAGGCAAGTTAATCCTCAACCTGAGATACTGTTTTCATAGCTCTATAATTTATGAAATTTTTCATCTAAATTATTTACCTTATGAATGGCTCCGATGAGTTCCTCAGGGCGTAAAGCTGTAATACTCGACGCTGAAGTGCTCAAGAACGCGTTTTTGTCTTTTTTAAAATGAAGAGACCACCACTGTATCTCGTCTTGTAATTTCTAGGGGTAGCCTTTAACGCACAGCAGTGTTTCTACCCAGGCTTTTTATCTGACCTCTGCACTTGCAATAGATGCAGTTACAGCCCAGATATCACGGGGTTATCCCAGGCTAGAGCTCCAGGGAGCCACAAAACAAGCGAAGAGTCCCTGATCCTGAAGCACAACCTCACAGCATGAACCCATCTTCCTTCGGGGACCCGAACTGGCATCAGCTGGGACATGGGCTCGACACCCGATGTCCACGTGCAACCTGCTCCTCTTCCACGCCAACAAGGCGGCATCCAAGAGCCCTCCCAGAAACGGCCCCAGGAAATTTCCTCCGGCTTCAGCAACCAAACCAGAAGGATGAGCTGTAGAGCAGCCGCTCTACAAACGCACTAACCGGCGACTGGAGACAGAAGAGGACCACGACCGCTGGCCTAACATGGTGAAATAGATCTATGAAAAGCTGAGCTTTCAGAGCATTCCTTGAGGAGCCTAGAAATTTCACATTCATTATCCATTTCACTTATTCAACATTAACAATATCTATTTAACATTATCTATTTCATATCTACATAGCTCGGTCGGAAGATAAATTTCTCAACTAACAAGTAGCCAAAATCAAAGAGGCTGGGGAGGAATATTAGATAAGGCGTTTGATGGACTTGCAAAAAAAGTGTTTTTAAGACCTGGTAAAGGGTTTTTCAGGAGATGAAGCTCCCCTGTGAAGAGCTGGCCCTGCAGGCAAGCCCGTCTCATTAGGTGATACACACTCCTAATAATCTATTAAACT
Source organism: Chroicocephalus ridibundus (assembly GCF_963924245.1). NCBI lineage: Eukaryota > Metazoa > Chordata > Aves > Charadriiformes > Laridae > Chroicocephalus > Chroicocephalus ridibundus. Next base: position 4,568,203 of record NC_086289.1, on the reverse strand, counting down.
ACCCTTCTCCATTTCCTCCCATTTCTAGCTTTACACAGTCAAACCTCCTGGCTGCACCAGTCAGAGTCCTTCTCCTGCTTCGGATTAATACATTCTGGCACTCACAGGCCATTCTCTCCTAGCTTAGGCACAGCAAGTTTAGCACGGGGCTCTTATATTTTCTTCAAATCACATGCAAAACCTTCACGAATCCTGATTTCTGTTACCAACAAATAGGAGAGATCTCAGGAAAAAAAAGTATCTCACTACTAACTTGGTGCCAGATCTAAAGCACTTTCATTAAGTGCTTTTTTTCCCCCCATCCTGCTCCAAGACCTGAACTTTAACTGGGCACGTGGAGCACATAAGGACATTTTCATCTTCAATCACCTGAAACCATCCGATACTGCAAGCTCACGTCTAACGTGCTGCCCGCTTTCACGGCACTCTCTCATCACTACCATCTACCGGGCTTCTTCCATCCCCTAAGTACACGTTGCAGATAAATCTTCATTATTTTTCCTATGTATCTTACAGAAGTTTGCATTTTTTCAAAGGAGTCTTGTCTTCTTTTCTCCCTACCTCCTTGAACTTCACATTTTCTCTCCACTCTTTTTGTTTCATCTCCCAGTTCTTCCCAGTTAAAACTCCCCTGTAACACAATCACTGCTGGTATTTGAGAGAAATGTCCTTCCCTATATTCCACGCAATCCTGAGAAGTCACCAGGTCTAACTTAAACTTGGCAGATTTAAGCCACGCACCAATATATGCAAAAAAAAAAAAAAAAAATAATACAAAAGTCTTTTTCAATCTCATCAGTTTTTCTAATTTTATGGTAAGATAGCAGGGTACATTCACCCACACTGAACATCAAGTTTTTTTTACAGGAAAAATATCTCCTTGTGAAACATATTTTTCCCTACTGGAAGGCGTGAAGCAAATGAAAAATGTCAGTTTTAGTATTTTGCTATTTAGGTACAGATCTGCACCTTGTACAGTGAGGAACGACCTACCTTAGATACAGAGCTGGCATTAAAAAAACGCGGCTATTTATAAAGCGGTGGGCATATTTGATGAGTCCAAATGACGGCCCATTAGGTTTTAGAATAAAAAGTGTGTATTTAGTAGTGCTTGGTATATAAAAGAATAAAGGCCTGTGTCGCCTCCCTATCTCTCCATCACCACGTTTCTTCACACGACTGCGTTCATTTCAAAGGAAGCCCATCGCGCAGAAGGCAGCACCTTGGCAGCCAAGTGGCTTCCGCCATCCTTGGTGCTGCAGGGGCTTTCGCTGCTCTCTGCAAACCAAGGGAGGAAGGTTTCCTGCACCACGAGCTCCACAAATGTTTCTGGACCTGGGTTAGCTTACGCGTACTACCTCATTTCTGGCAAGTTCATAGGGAAAGCAGCAGGCTTGCTACTGTAGAGGTTTGGAAAACACGCGTTTCAGCCTGGAGAAGACTGAGAGGGGATCTCATCAATGCTCATCAATATCTACAGGGCAGGTGTCAAGAGGATGAGCCCAGACTCTTCTCACTGGTGCCTGGTGACAGGAAAAGGGGCAACAGGCGCAAACTGGAACACAGGAAATTCCAACTCAACATGAGGAGGAACTTCTTGACTTTGAGGGTGGCAGAGCCCTGGCACAGGCTGCCCAGAGAGGTGGTGGAGTCTCCGTCTCTGGAGACATTCCAAACCCACCTGGACGCGTTCCTGTGCCACCTGCTCTGGGTGACCCTGCTCTGGCAGGGAGTTGGACTAGATGATCTCCAGAGGTCTCTTCCAACCCTGGCCATTCTGTGATTCTGTGAAACTATTGCGGGAATTTTAAGAAGCTGGATCTGGGAATGGGAAGAGGCAGGGCAATGGGTTGGGGTTGGTGAGTCCATGACCTCTGGTGTGCTACCAGAGGGGGACAGAAGTAGAGCATTAGGACAGAGCCTGCCATGGACCACTCAGTCCTACTCACACTCATCATGACATCTGGTCTCTCACCACCACCGCTGCCTTGCCATTGCCATCAGCCTCTGGCACGCAAGTGGACATCGTTTTCCTTTGTTCCTTCTCACTAGGTATCAGGCACATCACCTGGCTATCTCCTCCTTCTACAGGATGCCACGCTCCTTAAAACTAGTGCTTACCGGCCATGTTCAACAGCTGCTGGAAACCAGGTGTAACATAAATTAATAAATATTCCATGGCAAAGCTACATTAACTGCTTGCCCCTAAAGTGCTGTTTAGTGGCATGTCAGGCACAGCTGTGTAATCAAAGGATTACAGAGCTCCCATTGCAAGGCGCCTGCCGCACTCCAGCTCCGCGGTAGCTTTCCCGTCTCCCTCGCATGTAAAAACCAAAGCAATTAACCGGGACGGAATTGTAATCATGTCTTTCAGCCCAGGAAACACAAATGAGAAGGTCGTAGGGACAGACAGTGTGACTGTACGACACGCTTTCTGTTAGATACATGGACAGCCCTACGTATTTTTAAGGGAATGGGTCAACAGTGCTATACATAATTAGCTAATTTTAGTGGAATTGCAGTGTAAGTGGGGAGATCGGTGTAATTCAGGCTACTTTGAGATAAGAACTTGTAGAAGCTTACAGATCCCTTCCCCTCGCGTGAATAGCTGTATTTAGACTCCAAATCTGGCACCGCACTTCGTCAGTAAGGAAAACAGTGCACTTCACTAAAACACATAAATAAATAAAAAAACACTAATTTGTGGGGGAGAGCAGTGAAAAAAAGCTCTCTTACTGGAAATCTACCTTCTTTTTCCAACAGCACTTTGGATTCTTCCAGCTGAGCAACACAACTCCAGCCAAGCAGTAGGGTGGGAATTCAGAGTTACCCCTCGTTGTGCGAGGCAGGGAGGAAAACATGTGGGTTTAGGGAGGAAAATGGGTGGGTTAAGGGAGGAATTGAAGCCTGAAGACAGCAATTAAGGAGCCCGGCTCAAACCGGGGCACAGCTCCTGCAAACTCTATAGGATGTTGGAAACTGGGTGATGCGCGTCACCGGGGTACCCAGAGTAGCACTGAATGATTTAATAGCACATTTCCACAGAGTTTCTCATTGAGGGATATACAGCCTTTAAGGATACAGTAACTGTCAGGGTAATTAAGGCTTGGGAGGGGGAGGGAGTATATCAGCAAAGATTTAAGTAAGTCATGTCTCTCCTCACCTGCGTGATGTATCTGTACCGAAAGAGAAACACAGTTGGATGCTCTCACTTCCTAAATCAATATGTCATTTAGGCAAGATCAGGCCACTGCTGCTGGCTTATCTCTACAGAAGGTATGTTGAACAACGTTCAAAACATGGAACGTAATGGTAACACAACGCTGAGTCACAACTCCTTAAAATTTTGCTCCCATGAACACAGGAGGAAGCGCTCAGCATAGGAAAATCGGCAGAGGAATTTGATAAATCCTTACTGTAGTATCACGGCTAGCAATACCTCATGGACTTTGGATGAGTTTGCTGTCATCCACCTAACAAATTGACCTGAAATATAAACAAGTACTTTGAGAGATACTTTAGTATTGGGGCACAGCCCGCCTTTAAAAACACGCGCGGTAACACTGAAATGACCTGGGCTACAAACATAATCTTTGCCCACTGAAAGTCCTGGTTCTCATAGAGCTCCAGCCGCAGGTTGCTTACGAAAACGTTAAAATACAAGCGGTATCTTATTGGCACCTCTATGATTATGGGTACCTAATCCCATCCTCGCTAATGCTGCCAGTGGATTACGTAACTTCAACGTGAAATAATCCGAATACGAGAGTCTGCTTCAACCTTCTCATTTATACAGTTTCCAGATATCTACTTTTAGTTTAGCAGTAAGATAAAATCCATTACTGTCTTCCATTGCATTAGCGGAATTGTGTTTTGTCACGTAAATCTCCACTGTTTCATCATGCTCCCGTGACAAACCACCAAATAAAACACTCTGAATTTGAGATTAGTCCTCCTATTACAAAATCCAAACCATAAAAACTATTTTGTTATTGATTTCTGAACGGCACCGTGACTACACTTACGTGGGATCTAAGTGCCATTTAAAAAAAAAAAAAAAAAAAAAAAAGGTAGTTTCACTACTAAATCTTCATGCAAGTGGTTTCCTCTTTTCTGCATTCAGATTGATTTTCTTTTTTTTGGCGTGTGAAGAGCCAGATGAATCCTTTGACTCAATGCCCAAGAGTGAAATGGCACCAGCAGCAGCAGAGAAGCTCTCAGGGCAAGAGATGTGTGACAACATTTGAATCACAGACAAAAAAAAGCTTCAAGACAACATTATTCCATCAGTATTTACTGTTTATAAGTGAGTGTATATGTATATGTGTGACTGTACATATATCAATGTATATAAATAGCATAGATATAAATACGTATGTACAGCTCATGTATATGTTGTGACCACTTATTGATGGAAATTTCCCTTTTTGCCAGAGATCAAGTAGTCCCCACTTAGCATCAAGCCCAGTGCTGTTCAATTAGGCGTTTGCTTACACAAACGAGCGCTTATGATTTTCAGGCAAACCTGAAAAATATTTACTCTTCACGAACAGGTCCAGCAAGCTTTGAGTTTTAATCTGTAATCTGCTCAGTTGACTGCTTGTCCTTTTTTAGGCACAAAATACAAAAGGCACGTGTTTGTTCGACGGGAGTCGATAGTGATTTTTTTTGTCTGGCTAACAATCCAAGAAGTGAAACCATTCTAATGTCATATGCAAGCACATGAAGAGAACTTTAGGCCATAGAACCACAGAATAAAAAAAAATTAAATATAAACACATTTCCATATCTGAAAGTTCAGTAGATGTTTAGATGCACCATCCTAGAAATACTATCATCCATCCTATTAACCTACAAACGTAGCAGCGTCTGAGAAAGTCAATTCACTGCAGAGCACGGCTGTAGTATTACAATGAAGCAGCACAAGAAAAAAAAAAAACACATCAAAACCAAACATATATGACACCACCAAAGTTCAGCTGGTGAATTGTTGCTTAACAGACGCTAACCATAATAACCCGTCACTGAACCTTGACTGCATTCTCAGCAAAAGCATGCCATGAAGCTATTTTTAACAGCCAACAGCTTGCCTTTAAGAAATACCCCTCTTCACCTAAAAATATGCATCAGTGAATGGCAACATCCACATCCACGGCTCCATCCTAGGTAGGATGCGCTGCCGGAATGAAATGAATCTTTGGGAGAAAGCCCTTTTCCAAGTGCCTTCTCTCCCAAACCCCCGTGAAAGCAGCCCCTGCGCGGCTCCCCGGCTGGCGGCAGGACCTGCCCAGCGCAGATGACAGCAAATGGCATTATCTTTGTCATCTTTGTCATCATTCCCTCCTCCCCGCAGCTACTAACCTGTTCAGGGGCACGTTCCAAAGCCCTGTGTCCCCCCCACCCCTCTCCGCTCACCCCGCTGCCGAGCACCGGGGGATGCTCCCCCCGGGGACGCCCCGAGGACCCACCCGCCGAGCCGGGGGGGGGACACACTCCCGTCCCCGCCGCGCTTTGCCGGGGAGGCACGGCCAGGCTTTACGCCTGGAGTACGGCGGATGGAGGAGGCGGGGGTGGCAGCCGCAGGGGGTTTCCGCACCTCCGGAGCCCGGCGGGAGCACGGCGTTCCCGGGGCCGACCCCCCCCCCCCCCCCCGCGCCGCCCCGGGGCTCCGCTCCGCCGTACCGGGAGCCCAGCCGCGCCGAGCCGGTCGCCCAACTTCCCGCAAAGTCCCGCCGCCTCCAAACTTGGGGTGCCGCGGCCCGGGGAGCCCCCAACCCCATCCTCATCATCATCACCCCCCCCACACACACCCCCCCCCCAGCGCACCTACCTCCGCCGGCTCCGTCCCGCTCCGCGCCCGCTCGTCCTCCCATCCGCCGCCTCCGCCGGCTCTGCCCTGCGGGGGGGAGGAGGAGGAGGAGGAGGAGGAGGAGGAGGAGGAGGAAGAAGAGGGAGGGAGCAGCCCCGGCCGCGCTGCGCAGCCCGGGAGGCGGCGTGCTGCCGCTCGGCTCGGCCCCGCCGGCTCGGCGGGGGCGGGGGGGTCCCCAGCGGTCCGTCCCCCCCTCGTCCCCCCCGCTTCATCCCCGGGGGGGGAGGGTCCCGGCGGGCATCGCCCCCGCGGCTCGCCGGTCCCGGCAGCACCAGCTGGTTGGGAAGCTTTTGGGATAGAGATGGGCCTCTCCTGGGCGATCCTATGGGAAATACGAGCCGTCCCAAGGAACCAGCATCCCAAATCGTGGGGGGAGCCGGGGAGACACGTTTGCTCATCGGCTGCCGGGTCTCCCTGGCTTGAGCAAGTCAGACTTTCACGCCGGGCGCCTGGCAGAGCACATGCAGCACCTACTGCCGTGGTCCGGTTTTGAAATTGGCACGAACACAGGCTGAGATGCCAAAACCCTCAACTCAATAAATGCAAGGTTCACTCAGCCAAGAGGATCCTACCATGCATACATAAATATATAGACATGTAAATGTATAGTCTGCTTATTAAGTCGTCCGTGTGATGTACACACATGCCTTCTGCGATGCAGCACACGCCGTTTCACACGGAGGTTTGATGCAACCCTCGCAAAGCTGGTGGTATCGGAAGTTGTTGCGCAGCTGTGAGTGTCTGCGGCTGGCCGAGGCTTGTGTGAGCACACTGGAGGAGGAAAGATCTTCATATTTCCCTCCTAACGCAAAGTGAACCCGCTGTCAGGCTTAAACCCGCATGTTTAATATTCAGCAATGTTATTTCTAAGAAGTTGAGGCTAAGAAGCATGAGCTAAATGTGAAAGAGCAGTGAATGCTGTATTTTAGTATTTCCTTTCATTATCAAGTCCATCGTTGGTTATAACTTTCAGAAGCATCTGAAACTTACACAAGTCTGTGGGAATCTGTTTTGAAGTGAAACCATATGTAACTTAATAGTAAAATGCAAACCAGAAGCTTCCAAATTACACAGCTGTGATTGGGAGCCAAACAGTTCAGGAATTTCAAAGGGGTGATTATACACCTGCAAGACCGTATATAAATAACTAAGAGATTGACTTAAAAAACCCCAAGTTTCCTACAGCACACCGTATGTATCTCTGTTCAGGTCACATCTGATTCTCACCTAGTTCTTCGCTAAAAAAATCTCACAGAATAAAACACCTGACTAAATCACTAGGTGAAACCTGTGATTTATAGAATATTCACCCATATTCGGTGTTTCTGGTCTGGGTTAAATATGCTGCCCTCCAAGGCATTTTTGGGCCTCCTGGGATGCTCTGAATAGCAGTTATGCTTAGCCAGATTTCTGCATAATTATACTCCCTTCCTTTTTGTGTGTTTTAAAAAAAAAAAAAAAAAATCAAAGAAGTTGTCATGAAAACAAGATCTTTGTTCCCTGGGGAAGTCTCTGTTCACGCTATTCCTCACCAACCGTCAGCTGGAGTAAATACCTTGATGGCCGTATCCACACTCAACCTTCCAGGGTTGTGTCTGCCCATCTCATGGACATTTACAAACTATCTTCAACATTACCTGGTGAGACGGGGAGGGAAAATACAAAATTTTATGGCATAATAAATCACTGTCCAGGAATTAATTGTGTTACCGTGAGCAATGATAGTCAGAAAAAGAACAGTCATAATGAATAGCCTAAAAAAATCTGAAAACCAAGACTGGACTTTAATTCTCGTTATTCAAGACGTTGAAAGAGGGAAGAAATGAAGAGATTTCAATACAGAAATTATAGTAAAACCTTCTCTGACTGGATTGGTTTTCATAAAACGAAAGCTCCCGACCTCCACCTCTGTAAATATGATTTCTGCTGGTTGCCGCACTTACTCTGCAACATATAAAGGATCATCTCACTTTTAAAACAAGTTTGTACATAATTCTTAGCTCTAAGCGGGTTTATCTAATACAAAAGAGGGGAAAGCCCTTTAGTAGTGTTGAAAAGCAGGCCCACGACTAGGAGGGCAAGTGTGTGAATTTTAAAGATGATTTTTTTTTTTATGCAGGGGAGTCTTATTGCTGCTGACCGCGGTTGGGGGCAGAAATCTGGGGAAGAGGGCCGGCGGCTGGGTTTGACAGCGGCAGAACTGTGCGTTTATCGCCAGATTTCACCCTGGGATAAACAGATCGGATCGCGTCCTCAGAGCACCGCTGTAATGGGATGCTAATCCGGGGAAATGGGCTGCTCTTCCTCCGCCTGCCTGTTAACAGCATCAGCATCTTTAGGTTGTTCTCACAAAGAGGGGTTACACAGGCAGATGCTTCTGCTTTGGGTTTCTTCCCTCCCAACCCTAAAAACCGGAGGGAGAAGTTCATCACCCGCAAGCACCCGGGAGACTCTTTCTTCCCGCTCCTGCTGCTTTTGGGGAGCCCTTTTCCCATGACCTCCCGTCACCAGGCGCTGCTTTCCAAAGCTTTTCTCGAGGGACGTTGCTGCAGGGTGCCAGCGTAAACCGATACCCTTACGTCAAATTGTAATCTCACCAGAAACGGATGTGGGCTGGGGCAGGAAAAGACGAAAACTTCCCCAAAGCATCTCTGTCCCCCTTCTGCAAGGAGAATACAGACCTGCCGAGTTCCCCAAGAGAGCCGCCTGAGCGAGCAGGTTCAGGATTCCCTCTTTGCCCAGGAAAGCAAAGAGGGAGCTGGAGCTGGAAGCAAATAATTTGCTGGGTGGGGAGCTCTCAATTCAGCCGGGGAGTTTCCATGCAGTAAGTCTGAAAAACCACAAGGTGATATATATGTTGTACTTAACAGTTTTAGGGCTTACAGCGCCATGCCGCTGAGCCGCTCCGCTGAGCAGAGGCACAGCAAAGTCCGAATTTCACGCAGGCGTTCCGTCCTGTTGAATGCACGGTGGCTTTCTAACACGGGCTGGGGTTGGGATGTGCATCTCCCGGCCCCCGTGGAAACTATTTTGTCTCTTCTTCCAATGCTGGGCTCTGAGCTGTGAGTTGGTCCTCCGAGAAAATTGCAGGAAGATTTATTCTTCTTCGTGGTCTGTCCTCCCATTAAAACATTGGTATAACTCTCACTGGAATTAATGGAATGTGTATGTTTAAAAGAAATGCATTATTACTTTTATTTTCCCCACGGTATCCTGGCAACAGACACGTCCCTAAAATACAGATCGCTAATTTCATATCTTATACATCCTTCAGATCTCAGTAAAGGTATATCGACCTTCAAATACTCGGAATGCTTTTTTGCTGTTTTCCCAGCTTGGATTGGGAATTATTCTGCTTGGCACGCACATCCCTTGAGTGCATCTGGGAGTTCATGCTCAGTCTTTAATTGAAGACAATGCCTTTTTTTTTCCCAGAATAGGCAAAAATTAACACTGAAACATGACTAGATAAACGTGTCAGAATTTGGTTTCCCACAAAAGGTCTGTTCGATTTTAATGATGTGCGTCGAGAGCCAGTTTCCTTTTGCCTAACGCCATCCTTTTATCCCGCGTTGTATGTCCTTCAGCACCTTAAAGACTTCCTTTTTATTTGTGATATTTATGCCCTCCAAGTACTTGTTGAAGGGTATCGTTTCCCTCTTAGTCATCATTTAGCCAAGCGCTACATACTAAGTTCCTTTAATCTTCACTCATAATTCAGTCTCTGCAGACCCTTAATCATTTTTATTGCTCTTCTATGAATGTCTTCCAATTTGCGTGCATCTCTCCGGCAATGAGGTACCCAGAATTTAATGCCTTATTTCAGGTGTGATCTCCCTGCAGCAATACAAAAGATGTTACCTCCCGCTACTTTTATTTACCGCTGATTTAACAATATTCTGGAATCATGAAGTAGCCGGGAATCAATTAAAATAGAATTTAAATGGTTCAGCGCTCGGAATTACCATAATGCTTTTGTGGCACCACACGCAACGAGAAGGCTTGAAGCCCGCTGCTTTTGGAAATACATGTGTGGAGCTCCTAGGGCAGGCAAAGCTTTTAAACCTGCCGCACGCACAGCTCCGTGATTCTCTAAAGGAATGTGGAGGAGGAGTTACGATTTAGAGGACAAATGGAGATGGGTTCGAATTGGCACCCAAAACAGCCCGCGGGTGCTGAGGGCCCGAGGGCTTCACACCGCTCCTCCTGTAACTCTTCCATATGTGACACCAACCAAGGGCTCACCACAGCAACAGGAAAACTACATGAGCCAGCAGCCAAGGAGCTTGACGTTCAGTTGGTTCAGGCTCTTATTTAAATTGTTGGCTTTAATAAAAAGAAGTCGTTAGAAATCCATAACACTTCATGAGCTTTGGCTAAAGAAGAGCTTGAGAGAGCTAAGAAGGAGAATAAATGGGGAAAGATGTGCTAAGAGCTCTCAGCTGAAATGATCAGGTAATGGGGAAAAATGCTCTAAGGCTTCTCAGATCTCTGCTACAATGATCAGGCGGCTTCTCTGTCGCTGTTGCGTGTGGTTCCTGATTAAAGGCCCACAGCGCTGCCACTGAAGCCAACGGGAGCTCTGCTCCTGGCTTCTCCTTTCCCGGATGAACAACCCTCTTGTTGCCTGTTGCTCTTGTGAATAAGGAGGGAAGAGTGTCACTCTTGGAATCATTTAGTTTCTCTTACAGAATAATCTTTTCCCCTCTGTGGCATATATTTGAACTGTCACTCTCCAGATCTATTACGTATGTTAATATATTTCCTCTCTGAGCCACTGGTAGGGAATTGTAGGTCACTGGGCCATTTCGTGTGCTCTCCAATGCTCGGAGTTTTTACTTTCATGTCATTTATTACTCCTCCTCCAGCTCCTGAATTCAAAATGAAGCATTTAAAATTTGATCAGGGATGTGTTCTAATGAGTGCTTGGTTTATATGTGTAAATATTTCCTTAACTAATTTTTACCATTCTATCTACCTCAAGAAAAATCAGATTAACTGTATTTTATAAGCTCTTCTCCCCGCATACTCTAGTCTCTCCTCTTTCCCATCTGTTTCTCCTCATTCATGCCCTAACATGAAGTTCCTTGCAAATCCCAGCCTTCAGCAGGGGCTTCACAGTTGAAAAAAACAGGTTGTGGCATGAAACAAATACACATACGATACGTGTGCACGGATGTGCATGCACATGTGAATCTTTCCTTAAGAATTATTTACGCTCTGGATAAACACCTCACATTGCTGGACATAAAATTGACTTTTTAGCCGTAATGTATCAATATTTCAAGTACCAAGGCTGATTTGTTAATGTTGAGTTTGTGGGATGAGTGCCTGCCATAAGGACTTGCCATTTGTTGCGATAGAAATTCATGTATGAAGAGCAAACCCTTTACCTGCGTGAGAAGGGATCAGAAGGGGACTTGGGCGTCCCTCACGCCTGATGAGAAGCTGCTGCCTGGCCAGTATTAGGGCAGGGAGGGACAAACTCCGGAGCCCAGCGATGAGGTCCCACTCTGCCATGCTTTTGCACGCTCCGTTTTAGCCCGGACGGTACTTGGTTCAGGGAACGGCATGGTCAGCAACTCTTCCCGTAGGTATGAAGTCACCGATGAGGTCAACACATGAGGTCAGCCTGCTTTTAAAAGAAGAGGGTTGACTTGTGCCGAGATGGCCCCCGCCATGCTGCGTTCCCTCGGGACCAGAGGATGGGCCCTGAGTAGATACAGCAAACTACCGAGCCTCAAGACCTTTGGGTTTCAGCCGCAGGACTGCAACTGTGCGATATCGAGCAAGTCCCTTGGCTTCTCTTGTTCTCATTTTTCCTGTCATTGGGATATCTGCCTCGTTCTTAGGTGTACAGCTACAGAGAGATGAATTTCCAAGCATGCTCGTGCTGGATTAGCCTTCCTTTTAGATACACAAATAAAGTCATTTAACTCGCTAGGTGTTACATGAAAAAAAATCACGATAGATCAACTCTCTTTACCTTCAAAGTTATGAACACCATTATTACAAAGATAAATGACATACCTCCTCGCTGACATAATGATAGATGTTTTCTCCAAGTGTTATTCTTTCTGCTAATTTCAGAAAAAATGAATATTCCTTTCTTCTGCCCTTTTTTTTTTTTTTTTGCGAGCTCAGACTTCGTTACAAAGTCATTTCAATTTGCAATCATTCTTCCAGTCCACCTGCAATGACAGAACTGATAAACACTTTCTTATATTATAATTTTCAATGAAAACCGTAGTTGGAACAGAATTTTGGCTTTAGGAAAAATACCAGAGATGGCAGAAAAGAGAGATAAAATCCAGTTCCCATCATATCAGCTGAAGAAATAGCATGGGAGGGATGAATTTCATACATATATTATCTATTCTTAACGCCTTTTTTTTTTTTTTTTTTCTGATAATTTTCTACTCACTCAGTTGAAACACTGCCATACTTGAATCTGGAAAGTTTCTCCTTGTGCTGGCTACTTTCTCTCTCCCGGTGCCTAAAAGCTGAAACATAAGAGCCGCGCTTCTGCACACTGCTAATATCTTGCTGAATCAGGCAGTTTGGTACAACGCCAATTCCTGTGACTCCTGTGGTCTCGCATGAGAAATTACTTCTCTTGAATAAGCGTTGACCATTTAATATACGGCGCTCGTGACTCACCATATATTCCGACAACACTTTGAGATATTTCGATACTGTCTCTGTATTTTTACAACCTAAACATATTCCCTGGAGATTTATGCCGCTCTGCATTCTTCTTCTCGTACACGTTTCCAGGGGGTTTATGGGGAAGCAAAGCGGGAGCCTAACCGTTGCAGGCAGCTCACTTAATTTAGCGCGGCCCTGTCCTTTCCAGTTCACCCACCTGCAAAATGGGAATAATAATAAGCACTTAGGGGAGAGGATTCGCACGTCTAGCTTGAGACCTCTAATGTTAGGCTCTCTGCTCTCAGCAGAGAGAAATAGCTTCTAATTCAGATGCTTTGAATGGGCTTCTAATGGAGCCTGCTTCTCGCTGCTGGCAGTAAAGGGAGACCACGTCCTCAGCTCAAGCACCCCTACATCAGGCACTGCAGTGACATGCCGAAAGCCAGACACCATGAGCATCTTCTTTCGTACCTCATCCTGCCACCGTTTCCACGCTCAGCTTTCCACTGTGGAGCAAAGTCTGGTCAATCGCTGGTTCTCCCCATGTGCAAAGCGGAGCGGGTGGCACGAGGAAGACCACGCATACCCACAGTGATCAGCGAGGGCGAATGAATTAGTATTCCAACAGCACTTTACATGCGTTAAGCTCAGTGAAAGTGCTATTAATTATCAATATGGTCAGTCATTATTATTCATTAGTGGTTACAGCAAACTACTGAGCCTCAAGATCTTTGTGCTTCAGTCTCAGGACTGCAACTGTGTGATATCGAGCAAGTCCCTTGGCTTCTCTTGTTCTCATTTTTCCTGTCGTTAGGATATCTGCCTCATTCTTAAGTGTGATTTGAACCTTAATTAGGCTTGAAAAGAGCTTTGAGAACTTCTGGTGTAAAGTGAAATATGAACGTCCAGCTTTACTGTACAGCCGATGAGACAGAGCGATAGTCTCATCCCCATTCAAAGAGCTCGGAGCGGTGCCATGGAGCACTTCAATGGCTTGTGAATTCTACCCAGAAATATCAAGGACAGGGAAGCACACCGAGCCAGTTCTCCTCAAAATGAGAGCCAAGAAGCACCACCGGGGAGTTCAGATTTGGAAAAAGCAACCTCTCTCCTGCTTTTCTTCTAGTTGCGCAGGCAAACTGCCCATTGGTACACAGAAATGGATATTTAGGCATCTAAATACCCGCTCCTGGACACAAAAATACAATTTGTGTGTTTCACGTGGAAGAACTGGCACAGAAATCAATCTTTATTTCAGAAAAATCTTGTCTTTGGTGTTTAGTCTTTGTGTTGATTATATGAATTAGTTCCCTATTACAAATGAGCCGCATGTCCCAGAAACTAATGTGTTTTGCTCAAGAACCAAGACTTTCTGCATTTCATCATCATTCTGTTCGTTAATGATTCGGCTTTCCTGGCACTGATGAGAAATGTTTATTTCCCTGGAGTATTTCTGGATGGTAAAATTATCGTGTTAGTTGTGGGCAATTGATGCTGTATTAACTCGCCAAGGTTATATTGCCGTATTTAATCACGCTGTTTGGAAATGTGGCCACCTTTCTTCACACCTCCGGTTGCCACGATCCCCTTTGGCCATTATTAATTCATTCCATTCACTTTTATGCTTAAGACAGCGGCTGCCAGCTTCTGGCTGCTTGAAATCGCAATAACAAGACAAAATGAAAACATGACAGTGACATAAACGCTACCCAGAGGTCTTAGTCTGCATTTTAAGGACTGTTGTAAATCAGCGCGGTGGAGAAAGGCAGATTTGCAATGCCAATGTAGAGAGGTGGATGTGCCTGCTGGAATTTGCATATTCCTGCAAAAAGCATCCACATTTCCTTTATACCCCATGCTAGTAACACCGTCAGAGTGGTGCGGAATAAAGGGCTATGCTGCTAGCGAGGTCAAGCTCTTGCACAGTTCCTTAAGCTCTCCAGGGGTCACTGGCTGAGTTAATGCAGGTTCTCACAGTGATAAAGCCACGTTTTCTTATTTACATCTACCACCCTCTTTACATCTCCCAGTTAGAAACAGAGCACTGCGTTATTCTGGGCTGTCGTGTACAATAAACTCTTCATCACAAATGTCTCGTTAACTCCTGTCTCCAGGCGCTTGCTGATACTCCCCCTCCCGCTTTAAAAACCAGCTCCCTTCCCCGAACTGGAAAGCCAAACCCAAATATCCAAGATGAGGTGAGTTACGTATCCGCACATATATACTTTTGGTCCGGATGTTATTATCGGTGAATTTTTGGGATAACGTAGCAGCAGCATCTAATGCAGATTCTCTGCGAATTTGACGCTTCCCTCCACCAAAAGGCTGCACTCAAGAAAATTACATTAATGCAATGTCAGGCTTGAGATCTGCCATCTGCTAAAGCCGGAAACCTTAAAGTTAAATTCAGTCTCGGAACCAATGCTTGGCTGCTCTGCAGTTGCCATCTGTAGTTTTTTACATTGCTGTTTATTCTGTTAGATTTATGCCTCCGTGTGTAAAAATGTCCACAAACTATAAAAGCAAATGAACAATGTGACAGGTTCAGTGCAGTAAAGACAATAACTTTACAATTATCAGATTTTGTAAACTTAAAAATCTCAAGGCCTAACCTTACGTAAAGCTGTGGGTTTTAAATTTAAAATCTCTATGCTTAGTATTCAAAAGTCTTGCAATATCCTTATTCCCTGTGCCTGCGCTTTCGGCAAACTGGCATACCTCTCATGGTAGACTAACAAAATACCATATGTTTGAGAGCTCTTTGTTCAGAATAGATTATTCTCTCGCTTGCAGAACATACTACTACTGGTATCGATTGCTCCTATAGGAGTTTTTAGGTCAGCACAGCGTATGGTGTAGTAAAATCATGCAAAAAGCTTTACTGCTCAGTTTCATGTGCTCCCGATCTCAAATTCAGCCTACATAAGAACAAAGAAAAAAATGCTTGCGAAATATACAGGGATAGAAAGTGCCCCCTATCTGATGGTGGACTTGCAGGTTACTCTTTTTTTAAAAAAGCAAAGTGATGCAATAAAAGAGGGAGCAAACATCTGTGTGATTGACTCATTTATCAAATGAGTTCTCCAATGTGTTTTTCCCACGCACAAATCCAGGCTGGGCAGAGAATGGATGGAGAGCAGCCCTGAGGAGAAGGAGCTGGGGGTGTTGGTGGATGAGAAGCTCAACACCAGCCGGCAATGTGCGCTGGCAGCCCAGAACCCCCCGCAGCCCGGGCTCATCCCCAGCAGCATGGGCAGCAGGGCCAGGGGGGGATCCTGCCCCTCTGCTCCGCTCGGGGGAGACCCCCCTGCAGCGCTGCCTCCAGCGCTGGGGCACCAACAGCAGAAGGACACGGAGCTGTTGGAGCGGGGCCAGAGGAGGCCCCGGAGATGCTGGGAGGGCTGGAGCCCCTCTGCTGTGAGGACAGGCTGAGAGAGCTGGGGGGGTTCAGCCTGGAGAAGAGAAGGCTCCGGGGAGACCTTCCAGCCCCTTCCAGTCCCTAAAGGGGCTCCAGGAAAGCTGGGGAGGGACTCTGGAGCAGGGAGGGGAGCCATAGGATGAGGGGGAATGGCTTCAAACTGAAAGAGGGGAGATTGAGATGAGATCTGAGGCAGAAATTCTTTGCTGCGAGGGTGGTGAGCCCCTGGCCCAGGTTGCCCAGAGAAGCTGTGGCTGCCCCATCCCTGGAGGGGTTCAAGGCCAGGTTGGACGGGGCTTTGAGCAGCCTGGGCTGGTGGGAGGTGTCCCTGCCCAGGGCAGGGGGTTGGAACGAGATGATCTTTAAGGTCCCTTCCAACCCAAACCATTCTATGATTCTGTGATTTGCTTCCACAAACTTTTCTTCTCTGGTGGATTTTTCAGGGTTTTCCCCACTTGTCCAGGATTTCCAGTGGTTCATACCAAGCAGCGAGACCACTGGAAATGTTGGATGTGTGTCCCACAGTAACACAGATCAAACGTACAGATCGTTCATGGCCAGTCCAGTGTTCCTGGGCCGTCCCAGGCCAACTGCTCTCGCCTCGCACAGATGGGCTGGAGGCGTGCGGGAGGTCTGACGTGCCTTGAGCTGCCTCAACAGACCGTGCACTTGCAGATCCCCCGCGGACAGGACGTCTGCGCCTTCCTGGAAGCTCTCGGCTCCCTGGGCATGGGACTGTCCTGGGACATGACCTCTGGCTTTGCTTCATTTGACGGTGCAGGAACAAAATCATGTGCTAGCACGGTCAGCCCT
Source organism: Chroicocephalus ridibundus (assembly GCF_963924245.1). Taxonomy (NCBI): domain Eukaryota; kingdom Metazoa; phylum Chordata; class Aves; order Charadriiformes; family Laridae; genus Chroicocephalus; species Chroicocephalus ridibundus. The sequence continues at coordinate 4,551,455 of NC_086289.1, read as the reverse complement.
GCCAAATCAGCGGTGAAGCTGGTCTGGCATGTCCTGGCTGTAACTGCGGGTGCTACAAGCTCAGCCGGTGTACAAACCATAGGGAAAAACGACGGAAAAGGAAAGCTGAGAAAATACAGAATCGCCTAGAAAGGCTGCTATAGCACTGCTGCTTTTTTTTTCTTTTACTTCTGGATCAAAAAAGAAATGTCAGCCTGACCCATATGCTGGGATCATGCAGAACCCCAAAAGACCGATAGACGCACTGGAAGACAAGTGCCCATATGGTGTCTTCATTCATTCAGTGCAGTGCCGGTAGGCAGGAGAAATACCTCAGGGAAGAATGGAGGCTGAGAGGATATTTTTAATAAAACAGACTGCAGTGATCTATAATAGGAAATAATCATTGAGCCTTTTTCGCAGATATCTAAATTTCTGTCTCATATACTTTCCCTTCCAATGCTGGCAGAGAAAAAACACGAAAGAAAGCTTTCTTGTACTACAACACGCTGAGAGAATTTTCTGCTTACCGGTGTGCTACTGTATCAAGGTTACTGTTAACTTTATTAATATTCATTTTCATTTACACCACTGCAAAGTCATTAATGTGATAAGAGTGTTATTCTCGTTATAACAATAAGTATTTATTAAAAGCATGTACAGTGAAAATTGGTAATATGATGAAGCATTGCAAAATAGAATGCAATGAATCCCTTAGGAAGAATAATAAAGATTTCTGGCTCTTTTTATTCCTCCCAACAACTTCACACTATAAAAAAAAAAGCAAAATAACAATGCGGGCTTGAAGTCACTTATCAGAATGCGCGAGTGCTCTGTTTATCCTCGCTGAGAGCTGGAGGGATCCATTTCTAGAAAATGATTATTGTCTGCCCTTTTAGCAAGAAACTGTCTTGCTGTTTCTGTTTAATTAAACTGCTGCTGTCAATTACTATCTGCAAATAACATAAAAGTATTGAATGGTGAACTTCGGAAGGCACTCGGGAGTCTCCGGGGCGTTGTGAACTCCCTTTGCACTCCCTGTACATTTATGGAAGGCGGGAGGCCTGTTGTGGGATAAAATTCCCCATTTCTGTCCGTTTCCCACTTCCTTCAAGGAAGTAAAAATGATCCCCAGTTGATGTGGCACCGTTGATTAAAACATAGAATCACGGAATGGTTCGGGTTGGAAGGGACCTTAAAGACCATCCGGTTCCAACCCCCTGCCCTGGGCAGGGACACCTCCCACTAGACATCAGCGTTTCCATCCCAAGTTGCAATATTTGCTTTAGTCCCAAGCGCTCTGTGTCCGTGGAGCCTTTCCTGTTGTCCCGGCGAGGGTTTCCTCCCAGGGGGGCTGTTCAGGATGCTGCCCTCTCCGCTCCCCTCCGCTCCTCTGACTCCCACCCAGCCCCGGCAGCACTGCCCTGGCCAAAGCCCATGCTCCTCTTCCTCTCCCTACTGGCACCTCCTTCTACTTCCAATTCTGAAATCAAGTTTTTATTCCTGCCTTTTCTTTTCCCGCCCCCCCCAGGAGAAAAAGTGTTAAGCTTTACACTCCGCTATTTACCCAGGCTCTCGGGCCGGCAGCTACACGAAGGTAGAGCGGTCCCAAAGCAAAGGAAAACAAAGAGCCGTCCCTTCCGCCCGTACGCTCTGTTCCCTGTGGCTCGGCTGGAGACTTCCTTAGGCAACAAGAAGTCCCACCGCCGGGCTGCAGCTGAGTCTGGCAAGTGTCGCTGCATGAAGAAGGACAATCTATTTCTTCTTTTAAACCGGTCACCAGCTGAGCAGCGGCTCCTGGTGCTTTCTGCTGCTGGCGAGAAGAAAAGGTGACCTCTGATAAACTTTCTGGGCCAGCACCCTCTTACACTCACTGCAAGTGTGCAGGGGGGCTGAGGACTGCAGCTTGGTTATTAGCTGCTCCAAAAGTCCTTCCCTTTATTCCAAATCTCCCCTTTTTTGGCCCAATCCTAACAAAAAAATAAAAATAAAAAAAAAAGCGTGAGGACAAGTGTTAGTGACCTTTATGGTCTTCATTGAATTGGATGCCATCTCTGACCAACGTAACTGAATTCTCAGGACAATACAACCAGCGAAGCTCCGCGGCCAAGTTCTTTTCCTTTTTGGAGTGTAATTTTTCTGTAGGGAATTCTTCGTGGTAGAGTTGAAGGATTTGTACTCTTTCTGATGGCCATCCATAAAAAGATTGTTCATCATCAGCTTTGAATGTTGAGGATAATAAACTCTGGGGTAAGATTTTTCCATGAAGTATGTGGGCTGTACCAGTCAGGATAATGTGTACCTGGACTTTGGGCTCTATTTTCAAGGGGTAAAGAGACATGAAATATCATTACAGTAAAGTGTAATGTTTTTTAGGGTCAGTTTTTGTCCTGTGTGGTTGGCCCGGAAGAGTTCACTGATTTTATTTATGGATTGATTGTACCAATGTTCAAGAAATACTTGAACATTGAATACCCGCTCTTCCCACGTACTCATAAATCTTTATTTTCAGTAATTTTTGTAATGTACTCATCATGGGAGGAAATCTAAAGTCCCAACCTGCTCTGTTCTAGAGGTGTGTTACTGCCCAGTCATTCCCATGCTCTCTCAGGGTTTGCTGTGCCCCCCACCTGGAATCATAGAATCACAGAATGGTTTGGGTTGGAAGGGACCTTAAAGATCATCTCATTCCAACCTCTGTTTGCCTGGCCTGAGACACCCCCTGCGCAGCTGCTGAAATGGCACTTTATCCTTTTTAGAGAGCCTCCCTGCCAGCGCTTGCAGATCACAAAGGCCATTTTGGTGTCTGGGCTTGCAAAAACATATAAATAAATCATGGGCTCCTGTGAGCTTCTGTGCTTGGAGAGCTGACGGTCCCCACCAGAGATGGGCATCAGGTGCAGCATTTCATAGAGTCATAGAATCATGGAATCACAGAATCACAGAATGGTTTGGGTTGGAAGGGACCTTAAAAAAAATCCAGTCCAACCCCCCTGCCCTGGGCAGGGACACCTCCCACCAGCCCAGGTTGCTCCGAGCCCCGTCCAGCCTGGCCTTGAACCCCTCCAGGGATGGGGCAGCCACAGCTTCTCTGGGCAATCTGGGCCAGGGGCTCACCACCCCCACAGCAAAGAATTTTGTCCTAATATCTAATCTAAATCTCCCCTCTTCCAGTTTGAAGCCGTTACCGCTCATCCTGTCACTCCATGCTTAGTTTATATTGGAGATGTTACTTCCAATAATAAGAACGTGAACGTGATATAATGTAGAGGTGAAAGAACCACAGCTAAAGCGACACATTTATTTTATGTCCCAGATGCCTTCGCTTTTTCCTTACTATTTGAATTCTCTCTTCTCTCCATATTACAGATTTAACTTTGATCCATCCTGGCAGAATCAACAAGCTTTTGTAAAAGTTCTTTTCAGTATGAGCCCTTTTTGTGATAACAACTAAAACAGTACTGAAAGAAGATTTGGATTATATTTGTGTGTGACTAGACTGTAGATATCACAGCCCGGGAAATGAAAAATAAGGTGAAATGCATGTGATTTTTAAATTTGACCAGGAGGAGGGTGTCAGTATGAAACCAAGCACAGGTCAGTGCGGAGTGTGATTCTGCAGGGACTCCAACCACCTCAGAAAATCAAGTTGCAGCGTTTGCATGACATAAATTCAGCTTCTCGCACTTACTGGGGACCTGGTTTTCCCCAGGGAGAACATTCACAGCCTTTTTAATTTACCTGACTCTTGTTACCTACCCGCTGTGGAGAAACGGCAGTGCATTCTGGCTTACAAGGGATGATTCCTGTCTTGAACTCCTCCGTTCCTACCCCTCATTCCCCAAAACCCAGCTTTCATCCCACTTGTTTGACCGCGGGCTTTCCCCCGGGGAGGGTGGAGAAGGACTCGCAGCAGGTTCCTCTCCGAACTTCAGCTCTTCTGCGGTGAAGAAAATGTGTGCCTGTTTCTGGCAGAAGGTCCCGGCGTCTCACCGCCAGCTGCTCCGACCTCTTCTCATCCCAACGAGCACTTGGCTCGTCGTAGCAATCATGAGGCAGATTGGTCTGAAGGGAAATGCTGATGCCTCTCTGACAGCGTGCTGGGAATTTTTTCTTCCTTTTTCTACCGTAAAGCATCCTTCCTTCCCTGGACTGCCCTTAAGAATCTAATTAGGGGCTTAATTACGCCCAAGCTGACCTGTGCTGGCTCTCAGTCCGCCTTCCCTTGTCAATATAATTTTATGTCGTATGTCAGCAAGGTCAGTGCTGCTTCCTCCACCCATCCCCACGTCACCGCGCTCTGCTCAATGCTTATATTTTTATGCCGTACCCAGAGAAAATTGAACTGTGAAAGGACTGTAAATTTTCAACCTCGAGAGGCTCTTCATTAAGCAGCAAATAACTCTCTGCACCTCCTTGATATTATCCTCCCGTTAGCTGTTCGTCACGCGACGTGCCTTCCCCCCCACTCAGCCTGCGGTCTCAGAGCCGCCGCTTGAAAATAACTGCGCGTTATATTACGTTTTCTGATCCTCTGACTTTAATAAAAAAGCAACAGCGCCGGTTTTATCCTGGTCGAACCCAGTCCAAAGGCTCGCGCTATCTCACCGTCGCTATCAGATGTCAGCAAGCAGTATTTCACAGGAGCAGATCCCGGTGCTGTCCTACAGGAATAGCTTTTCATGGCTTCAACCCCACTGCCGTTGCTAATGGCATTTCCACACAAAGAGGTGCTGTCCCAAATAATGAGCTGCATTTCATGCGTGGACGCTCTGTTCCCGACGCCGTCCCACCAGGATGCCTGGGCTGGCTCTACGGCCCAGCTGCCCCACGTCTTGGGAACGCTTTGAGCTCCAGCTCCTTTGCGAATCCTACCTGCCCTCGGGGCAAGCGATACCACAGCTCTCTGATCGGTGCGTTATTAATTTTCAAGACACAGTGCGTCTAAAAGCCAACCGCCACCCTGGGAAGTATATCATAAACAAATATTCCTTTCCTGCTGAAATGCATTATTAAAGCCTCCACCCCATAAATCCCAAGTAGATAATGCTCTCCATGGCACCTTGTAAAATAAGCAATTCTCTGCTACCAAGGAAACAAATTCTTTTTCTCAATCCTATCTAAACTCCACCAACATGGTGACAGACACAACATTGCATCTGAGTTTGGTTTTGACAGCCTCATACATTTCAAACTCTGTCAGCAAGAATAAATGTATGAAGCTTTTCACTTTAAAGAGCTTTGGAGCAAAATGGACTTTCTGGGAGCTGCTTCACCCTTGTCTATACCAGACTTTATGCCCTAAAGTTTCCCACCATTTCTACCACTGCTTCATTGCAAGGGTGAGAGGTAAAATTTAAGTGCCAAGATCAAATCCCAGACTAAGTTGCCTTTTGAACTGAGGGAATGAGGCTGGGATTAGAAAGGCAGGCGTCGTAGATTCCCAAAAAATGCTTTTTCACCCCCAGAACATGTCAGGACACAGCTCACTGTGTATCACAACCCCTCAAATGTTGCTGGGGCAGGAACAAGGAAGATCTGCTTGGTGTATGAAACAGTTTGCTCTGGCATGGGGTATCATAGAATCATAGAGTTGCCCAGGTTGGAAGGGACCTTTCAGATCATCTAGTCCAACCATCAACCTAACCCTGACAAAAACCATCACTAAACCATACCTCTAAGCACTGTGTCTACCCGTCTTTTCAATGCCTCCAGGGATGGTGCCTCAACCACTTCCCTGGGCAGCCTGTTCCAGTGCTTGATAACCCTTTCAGTGTAAAAATTTTCCCTAATATCCCTCCCAAACCTCCCCTGGTGCAACTCGAGGCCGTTTCCTCTTGTCCTGTTGCCTGTTCCTTGGGAGAAGGGTCCGACAGTCACAACCGTGCATAGCGTGGCCGTCACAGCCCTTGCTAAGACAGATGTGGAGCAGAGCCTGGAGAACTGCAGTTCTGCAGCAGCAGAATGTTTGAGGTCACATATCAATTTTGACAACATTTTCTTGTTTCCTAATGAAACTGCCAAGATTTTGTTTCAATAAGATGTTAGCTTCGTTGTTTTGTTGGTTTGGGGTTTTGTTTTTTTTACTATAGCACTACAGTACTGTTTCTTCCTGATTATTGTATCAGCAAATGTTAACATTTTATTCCAGTTTGAAATGAGAAGAAACGAAGAAATTCCAGCATTTGCCTATAAAATGAAACTGCTATTTTCTAAAATGCTCTAATCAGCTACCAAGAAATCTGAAAATAATGTCCTCTTTTCATCCATTATGAGCCTATGTGGGTGTACAAATGTATTTCTCAAGAGTGAGGCGTCTGCGGGACCATTCATTTCGGAAAGCTATGTAATGTCTCTCTCCTGTGTTCATTTCTAGAGCAATCGGGAGAGTTAACTTAGCAGTTCATTGCTATTTTTCTGTTCTTTGGTGCACAGAGTGTATCTCCCGCGTACTGAGCAGCTGCCAGCGAAGTGTTCAACATCAACAGACCGTACCACGGTCCGTGTGTGACCACAGATTTTAAACACAGACATTTCCTTTTTCTTTTCAAGCTGAAGTTCAGCTCAAGAAATCTTTACCTACGTTATCATGCGTTCAAGGAGAGGCCTGGAGTCAAAATAAATTTGTTTCATATTATGGGTGAAAAAATGGCTTGTTCTCCAGTTCAGGAAAGACGGATCCCTCAGCGTAAATCCCTCGTGTTAAAGCCCCTGCTTCTCGCTACCAATACAGAATTTCCAATAAGAAGAAAACGTACTTTCCTTTTCCTCCTCATTCTCACAGTTCGCACGAGGTGTAGCCTATGCATTTAAAATCATTTCTATTTCAATATTCAAAAAGCAAAGCTTAAGTGGATATCTACTGCAGCAGGCTCCTGTAGCGGTGAAAGGGCTGGACTGGAACCACTCTATGTAATTATACTGGGATATTGGGGCAAATTCACAGTCACCTCCAAGTCCGTCCTGCCCACGAGAGACCTGCATAAATATTTGAGTGAGATCTTCAGGGAACTGATCTACCCATTGAGAAGGGTGACAGCAAAGAGCTTATCATATATCTACCAAAGGAGTATCTTCGGTCATGGGTCTGAAAAAATGTATGAGGGACCACACTAACCTGGAGGTGGCACGGAGAGCGTTCAACTAGGTAGAGGAAGACAGTAAAGTATGCCAAGTCTCAGAATTGACCACTCTTTAGTGTTGTTTTTCCTCTGAAAAAACTTCTAACAAGCTACTTTTTGCGTGTGTCTGAGGAAGAAACGCAGCGCCCGTGTCCGTGAGAAAGGACCCACAGTGTCTCTCAGTCCTGCCGTGAAAACCAACGAAAATTCCTTCATAGGGAAACCAACTTTGGGTTGGTTTTTGTTTTGGGTTTTTTTGTTTTGTTGGTTTTTTTTTTTCTTTCAGACTGCTGTTATAAATAATAGCGAGGAAAAACAAAGTTTTTAATTTGTGCAAATGCTTTGACAAAGTTGTGCTTCATCCTTGTGTAAATATTGCTCCTGTAACACTGCCAAGGAAGGGCCTTGAGCGCCTGCAGCCAAAAAACCCAGACCTGCTCCTATCTGAGTCCACATATAATTCCTGTTTGTGGCTGGTATTCCAGCTCTTCAAAAATTGTCTATGAGCCCCCCCCAACCCCGCCGACTGGGAATCCAGGCTGCCGTTCCCTGACTTCTGTGTAGCATTTCAGGGGTGGCCGTGGCAAGTTTTGCAAGGGAAATATTTTTATTAGACAAACTGACAAGGCTGGAGAGAAAGGGCAAGCTTTCAAACATTTGGACTTGCGTGCCTGGGTGCTTATCTGTTCTTTTACAGTAATCCAATAAAAGATAAACTCTCTCCCCCTAAAAGCCATTACCCCGCTTAAACCCCAGCCCATCATGGCTAAAATACCATGGATAACTACAGAGATGATGATGGAGAAAAGAAGAAGGGAATCTGTTTAACTAAAGAGGGATAACTTTATACAGAATGAACAGAAATGTGATGGCTCTGTTGCATAATCTGGCTGTATTCCCCATTTCGGCTTCTCCGCTTTTTGCAGCCCGCATTCGAGTGGGGAAGGGAGAGGAGCTCCAGGCAAAATCCAGTCGGAGGTGGTATCTGTAGGATGTGTCTCAGCTCTGAAGTTTCCATTGAAGCTCTAGCTCCTGTATCTCCTTTGACAGCAAACCCTAGTGGTTAGGCACAAGGCTATTCCCAGTGCCTCTGGAAACCAGAGGGTTCAATTAACTTGCATGAAAAGTGAAGTGAGAATAAACAGAAATTACGTGGTTTTGAAAAACACAGGCTGAAGCTTGAAAACCTGCAGGCACTTTATGATTCTGCCGTTTCATAACCCGTGAGCTTGCAGATTTTGGAGATAAAAATTACAGATGGAGCTGCATTTGAAAATCCCATAGGATGAGCTCCTTGCTTTTGATGAGGTGTCCAGACTAGACTTTTCATTCCAAGAGAGCGCTTGCTTACATTCCAATCTAAAACTCATCTTTCTAAAGCACCCTCCTCCAGCTCATCGCTGCTTTAAAAAAGATGGGTTTGTACAGCAGATACATGCGAGTTGCTCATTACCCTTACAGATATCTGCAGATGATTTTGTGATCATAAAATCTTGAACACAGAACGTTTCTGAACATGCCTTCTGGTGCCAAGAAAGGTAAATGCTGGGGAGCAGTGTCTGCCAAGGAATTTTTAGTTGCTCCGTTATAGCCAACGCTTTTAGTACATCTGTTAAATAAGTCAATAGACATTGTAATGAGCAGAGCTGGCATAACAGCATCTTCCTGCATAGAAAAGTTTGTGGGCACATAGCGATGTGGGGTTCTTTTTCCAAATCTCTGTTGCTATCCAGGTACAGGAAAACATCTAGTTATGGTTCATTAACGCTAGATGTAAAACTCCTGAGTTATTTACAAATTTGGGTAGTCAGAACTACAACAGGCAGAGAAAGAGAGAGAAAAGGAGAGGGAGATCTATTTATAATGGAAATCCACAGGAAATCTGAACTTAAAAGACAAAATCTTATTTTAAAACACAAGGTATGGTAGTTAAAATGCCCAATTATTTCTTTGTTTTCATATGCAACCCAGTCTCACTCATGAATGCTGTAATATCCCAAAGAATAACTTCCCAAATGCCAAGAAGACAGAAGATTTCATCGCTATGGTCCCTTAACTGGTTTTCCATAGTAGTTGTCATTTTCTGCAGAAGCAGGAGAGCAAACACAGGTCTCCACCCCACAATCACTTCCATGATTCACGTGGATAATTTTCTCATGCCAACTGTAGTCCAGGGAAATGCGAGAACTAAAATTGTCAGGTTAAATATCTTAACTTTTCTCCAGTTAAAGCAAGGTGTAAGGAATGTCTTCCTGTGAGTTAGAAAGCTCATATCCATGTACAATAGTCAAGGACAAGTACCGTATATACAAATATAGAAAAAACAGTGTGAGATCTGATTTGTCTTTCTAATCTAAACATTTCCATGGACAACCAACAGCTTCGTTATTTAGACTTGCTCCTCACCATCTGTGAACACCTCCTCCATCACTGACCAGTAAAGATTAACACTCATTGTGGACTGAGGTGACCCAAAAGAAGGAAGTTTCACAGTGAGAAGTGTATTCTGGCACAGGAGACACCCCGGTCTGGTAAAAAAAACGTGGCTCCTCTGATTATGTATCACTTTTAGGGTCCTTTTCAAAACTTCATTTGGGTTGCAAATGGTTTGGATTTTGCTCTTCCAAGATTTAGCCGTGCTAGCAGTAGCAAGTTCTTTCTCTCAGGTCTTTGCTGCTGGCTACACAATACAAAACAGCAAAATATTTAAAAAGAAAAAAGGATTGAAACTCTTGGCAACATGAACCAAAACAAAATAATAAAGGAAAAACAGCCTGAACCACAGGTGCTTAGACACTGATTTTTTATTTCTTGAGTGTACGAGGAAGAAAGACATAGACCATGCTTAAACAGTTACTGCTAGAGACGGGTATGTGCTTTTTCCCTGTCCTTTATGAGTGTACTTCCCTCTGCACAACCCCAAATGCTGAGATAGTACTTCTGTTCACCCAAATGGTTCAATATACTGGTTTATGTTCTACATATCTCTTCGCCATTTAAAGCATCTGGTAGGAAAACCTAGTGTAATTCTAGTGAGAAAGCTATGCTGACAAGCTTAAAGCGTGGGCAAGGCCTCAGCTCCGAGTTATCAGCAGACATCACTATGGCCAACCAATTGAAATAGTTAAATTATTCTGATTTTTAAGGTCAGGAAACGGTGAAACAGTGAAACTGTTGCAGGAAAGCATATTTTACATAATGCTTCTCTCAACCCTCAACCAAAAACTCTGAGAATAGCCCGGAGGAGATCATCGCCTTTCATCCAGTTCCAACAGAGTCTGGAAACACTCACATTTAAATTTGTTAACCATCCTTTAACCTTTTCTCCCGTTTTCTTTCCATCTACTGTGGTCTCTCCACATGCGCCTCCTTCCTGTTTATTAGTTTACTTTCTTTTAATAAAAGACGGGGAGAGCGCTGTGGTATCTTGGCCCAGCCTCAGTCGCTCCGTGATGAGTTTGCTGCAGGCAGGAGCCCCTCGCTGGGAGCTGCCGCTGTGACTCCTCTTGTTGACATGGTGACCTGCTAGATGGTTTCTCAATAGGTATGAAGTCCTCTCATGTCACCCTTATTGCTTATACCCGCTGCCCCATGAGCAGGATCCTGATTTTGCCTCCTCTTCCCTAGTGCAGCCTGGCTAAGCCGTCCTTGGGCAGGGATTTTATTGCCTTCGGAAAAAAATAAAAACACAAAACCCACAAAACCATGGCTCCCGTGCTGTCACTTCAGCTGCACATCTCTGTCCATCCAGCCGTCCCGCCAACACCCATCTCAACATGAGGAGGAACTTCTTTCCTGTGAGGGTGGCAGAGCCCTGGCCCAGGCTGCCCAGAGAAGTGGTGGAGTCTCCGTCTCTGGAGACATTCCAAACCCGCCTGGACACGTTCCTGTGCCACCTGCTCTGGGTGACCCTGCTCTGGCAGGGGTTGGACTGGATCATCTCCAGAGGTCCCTTCCAACCCCTGCCAGTCTGCGATTCTGTGATTCTTTAACCTGTCCGCTTCAGTTTGCCCGTCTCTTTGAAATCCACTGAAATGTTTTTCCTCTCTCTTGACAACGGGGATTTGTACAATTTTACAGCCTAAAAGACTGTCTCCCTGCAGGGCTGCTCAGTTAATAAGGAAATCAATAAGGTACGGTCAAAAACAGTACCCAGGTGTGGGACTCTCTCTCCAAAATACAGGAGTATCTGCCTCATCTGTGGGTCACAGGGCTAACCCAGGAGAGGGGAAAGTTATCATTTCAGAGCGCTTTCCAAGTGAAAAAAAAGTATTTTAATATGAGCAATACGTTCTTGACACTTCTATGGTGTTTGCTGTCTCCAAATATTTAATTTTAATAAAAAAAATGCTTAATCCTCTTAATAAACTCATTACGTGCTGAGTCCCATGGTTTACAATTGGAAAACTGGAAGAAAATGAAGAGCAAAATTTGGTCTTGTCCTTTCTTGAGCTCCTGGTGCATGAGGAGGGTACAGCAGCCCCGGAGAAATGGCCGGGCTGGTCCAGCGGCTCTGTCCCATCTCCATCCCTTGACACCACCTGGGTCTGTAACTGGTCTGAGCACAGGAAACAAGCTGCCAAACAATAGAGAAAATGGAATAAACTTTGATTTTCTTTATCATGTAAGTGTGCTTTGCTAGGCTGACAGGAGTAAAAATGCATTAAAAAGTGGCGCAATGTTTGAGTGCGGAGTTGTAACTGGGTGTACAAGAGGCACAACACTTTTGAGAAAGAGATGCCACCTCTTGCATAGCTCCAGCACTTTAGCTAACCAGCTTATTACGCATGCTGATGTTGTTGCCCTTGTTAATGCATTTTAATTCCACTCTTAATGTTTTTGCACGCTCATGCATAGCCAGGGACATTGCCCTGAAGAACTCTTCATGGGGAAAGGGTGCAAGAAGCCAAGCCGACGACAGGAGGGGGAGCACGAGTTTCCTTGTAGAATCAAGTAAACAGCAATAATGCCACAGAGTGTGTAATTACCCCTGCTCCCTCTTTGCACTCGTTGTCTCTGCGGGCTGGATTCGTTCTACAGGTGGAAAAGAGAGGGAAAGGAAGGGAAGGGAAGGGAAGGGAAAGGAAGGGAAGGGAAGGGAAGGGAAGGGAAGGGAAGGGAAGGGAAGGGAAGGGAAGGGAAGGGAAGGGAAGGGAAGGGAAGGGAAGGGAAGGGAAGGGAAGGGAAGGGAAGGGAAGGGAAGGGAAGGGAAGGGAAGGGAAGGGAAGGGAAGGGAAGGGAAGGGAAGGGAAGGGAAGGGAAGGGAAGGGAAGGGAAGGGAAGGGAAGGGAAGGGAAGGGAAGGGAAGGGAAGGGAAGGGCAATACCTGCTCTGCCGACTGCCCATCATCCCAGCCACCCAACCTAACTACGTCCAACATGATGGCAAAAATAAGGGGGCAGCAGGTTCACAGAGCTGTGGGGACAGAGTTGGAGTGAGATGGGGAAATTCGGTCATATTTTTGACCTCTCCCAGTGGGACCAGTCCAGGGTGAGCGGCTGTCGGGCCCCCGGGGTGGGTGCTCAGCCGTGTAGCACAAAGCACCGAGAGCCAACCGTGCCTCCATCCTGACGGGGTGACATTCCCGGCGGGACATCGTCTCTTGTGCCGAAAGCTGGAGGTTTACTCTTGTGCTGGAGCAAGGAAGTGCGCTTAAAGAGGGTCATTGCCATTGCGACTGATTTCAGTTCGGGGAGGGGAAGCAGCTTGTGTCTTCCCCAAATTGACTTTGGAAGGTCGCTGCCGGGTCAGCACAGGCTCCTTTGCACTGGGGCAAAGTGCACCGCGGGCAGGCCTACCTATAATTAAAGACCTGCAGTTTCCTACACATGTATTCTTAAAACATCTGTAAGCATAATTACAGTACACCACTTAAACGGCCTCAATACGAGGCAGGCGTTCTTTTTCACCGGGAGATTGCTTTTAACGACGCCGTGTACGGTAGAGTTTGCAGATAAGGCCAGAAGTGCACCTAATTATCTCTCTGCTGGCAGCAACTCTACTTAAACTTACATTTTCATAGCGGTACACCAGGCTTTCTGTTTTGCTTCATGATGACTCCCATTCCACTTAATGCCTAATTCTCCGTGCACCGCTTTAAAAATTAAGGCTACACCCCCAAGCCTGGGCTCCGTCTATCCAATTAACGGCGAAGAATGCTATAGAGCTCAGTGCCATTTCCTCATGTCTTCCCTCTTCATGGCTTTGACGCGTGCTGATAGCACTCTTTTGTTAGCTGAGGAGTATATTTAGTATCTCTTTTGCAGGACTTAGTCTATTTTTGCCAAAACGCGCACTGTTTGCACGGGCAGCGGTGTCTGTAGTGTGGCAAAGGGTATTCAGGGGGAGACTGAATGTAATTCCTGGCCGCGTGACAGCTCCCGTTTCCGCAGCGTTCGGCTTTCCCCAAGACTTTCAGTAAGGCACACTTGTGGGGAACTGTTTGATGTCTGAGACACGGCTCTCACTCGGGGGATTTTTTCAGCCTGGAAAAAGAGATTAAAGAAACAAATTAAGGATGTCTAAAAATCTGAGCTGTTTTTCAGGGACTTTCTGTTTTTGACTGGTTTTCGTTTCTCTTTCCTGCTTGCCTGAAGCGTCACTCCATCTCAGTTGGGTGTTTGCAACCTTGTGAGGAAGCTGTAGGTTCATAGCACTGATCTGAGGTGCCTTTACAATGTAGGACCCAAAGCTGAGGACCCACCTGGGGTTCTTTTTTTTGGAGGGGAAGGAATCGAAGTTTTTCAAGACAGGAGTCTAGTTTTCACCCCAAATAAAAAGACTGGAAAGATCTATTGGATGAACCAGGCAATCCCATGGGGGTGGGAGGCTCTGGAGTCTCTCCCTTTGCTGGAGAAGGCGCTGCTAGGCTTGACAGTGAAAAGCAGGACTGTGAAGTTTTCTGCCGTCATGCAAAGTCTGAAATTTTTTTTTTTTTTTTTTAGCATAGTAAGCGGACAGAAAGAGAAAAGCAGCTGCCTAAATAAGGAACTGGCTTAGGAAGGAAATGATTTATGAACAAACTGTTGTCTTGCAGGAAGAGGTCAAATCTGGGTTGGGGAAGAAGATACAGAGAGAGTGAAAAGTCAGAGAGGCTAGATGTTAATACGATTGAGAGTGGAGAATGAGAAATCAAGAAATCCATGCTTGCAAAAAGCCAAATGGAAATGCCCGGAGAGGTTAGAAGGAGAGGACACACATGGGCAGAGGAGCAAGGCTGCTCATATTTTGTGAGGCTCCTTCTCTCCTGTTTGCCTGCTGGTTGGTGAGTGCTAGAGGAGTAAAACATTGATATTGCTGCTTTCCGAAGAGAGGAGCCCATCACAGTCCCCAGCAGCTCCCTCCGCCTCGGCAGCGCAGGAGCTTGGGTTTAGATTTGCAGGTTTTTTTGTCTCTCGTGATAACAGCACTCCGTCTCAGATGATCCCCTGCGTGGCTGCGTGAGCTTCCTGGGATGAGTCCTCTCTTGCGTGTGCCTTCCTGTGTCACGGCCGAACTCATCATCACGGACACCAATTGCACAATCCAGCCCCTATTTTCCAGCCCACAGAAAAGCAGTCCGTGTCCAGCTGGCTTACTAGTCACAAATGTGACCTGTGGGAACTCACAGATCACGCAACTTCCACTGCCCCACTGACTCATGGACCTCCTCCCCCGTCTCCCATGAGCAAACCAAGCCACCGGCTATGATTGCAGCAAGGGTTGTGCTAGCAGCTTCTCCATCCAGTGAAGACATGCTTGAGATGGGACACGGGAAACCTCCTGAAGACCTCCCTGCAGCTCTCTAACTGCCCATGGAGGAAGGCACAAGGGACCACGAGGCTGTCAGCACTGCTGCTCTTCTGGTTTGCGATACACACAATGCCCCAGCGGACTAGATTTTGTCCTTAGTGAATCCTCATGGTCACGTCCAGGCAACCTGCTGCAGCATGGTGACTCTCCCATGGCATCGAAGGTTGGGAGAGTGACAAACGGGCCGGATGGTCGTGGTGCCAGCTGTCCGACCTCTCTTGATGCTCAGCAGAGAGGAACTGCCACCGCGCATACACCTCTGTGTGTGATCTTCCCTGTGTCAGGTGATGAGCGTTCACCCAAGGCTTTGGGCTTAGGCTTCTTTTAGAGACAATGGGGAGAAAAGGATGGCAGAAACTCCCCCAGGGAAGTTTCTCTCTATGGACTTTACAGAGAGCTTAGACAGTCAGCTTAAATGCAGATCAATAGATTTAAGGTGCTTGAAGCCAAATAATACATGTGTCTCTCTCAGAGGATGTGCTTTGAGTGTTTACCTTGTCCCCACCCACCAAAGCCTGAGAATGTATGTGAAGGGTTAATATCTCCCCTGGGCTTTTGAACGTCAGAATTGCATCCTAGTAGTCCTACTGGTAATATTTCTACACAGCCTTACAAAAAGTAAATAAAAACGTATTCTGTTTCACTGAAAGATTTGGACTCTCAGAAACGACACTCATCTGCGTCTGATGGTGAGCCATATTTCAGTGTGGTCTTCTGAGTAGCAGAATATAAATAGACTGTATTTTTGTACTAATCAAATTGGGGGGCCTCTTCATCCAATTATTTTTTGCCTGTAAGACCAGTGAGAGCTGGAAAGCGCGTACATTTGTCTAAATAACTGTAGCTGCACTTCGTGTGGATTCTGTTTGGAAGCAGATGGTTATGAAGACAAGTCTCAGCAAGTATTTTAAAATAATATAATAAATACTGTATAAATAAGACATACCTAATATCTTGCTGTATTCCTGCAGGATCTGGATTCTGTTGTGGTTCGAACTAAAGGCAAACAGAATTTCGCCGAAGAAGCTAATGTATCTTCTTCCTCTCCTACTATAACTGGAGGCAGAAACTCTTTTAAAAGCCACTTTTCTTTTTACTAATTCATTAAACATGAGTTTTCTCTGCAAGTATTTCTCTGTGTCAATTGGCCCATAATAAAATATGACATTCTACAGCTATGAGTCCAGTTCCTGCTCCCAGGAAAGAAGTTTATCAGTTTCAACACAGGTCTGGCCTTCAAGTGGTTTGGATCTGCTTCTGTACCTGCCTCTGTCATACTGTGTGACCTTAGATAAGTCAGTCTCCAAAACTCAGGTATCCTCCTTGAAAAATGAAGATAATTCCCTCCTGCCTCCCAGGGAAGTTATGAGCTTTAACCAAGCAGGGTGAGTAGATATCAGTTTGAAGAACAGCGAAGAAATACCAATAAAAGAACAAGTTCCATTCTTCATACTCTGGAAAAATACAGTATTTGCCTCAATATCTAAGAAACGCAGAAGGGAAACTCCTGTTTGCTAAAGCAGATCAATGCATACGCATCAGTAGACAATGCCGTTTCAGCGTTATAAAATGCTGAGTATTTTTCAAGGACGTCTTTTGTTTTCTGTCCCATGAAACATATTTTTAAAGGCTTGTTCACTACTATGGAAAAGTAACCTGGTTCTACTTGCGTGGTTTCGTTCAGCTGTATATGAAGAAAGAATTAGCATCCATCGATCTTTCTCAGCTCTCTTTGATCTGCGAGCTGCAGCGATGCAGAGCGTGTGCCACCGACATTCTGCTACAGAAGGAACAACGCTCAGTTTTGCTAGGGATCTGGGGTTTTCATCATTAGACAAGATAATATTAGCAAATTACTTTCAAGATATTTAAGGCTGTTGCCCTTTTGCTGATCCTCATTGGTGTCACCTAATAAAACACTGACCTTTAGGGCTGAGTGATGTGATGGCTGCCCAGCGTCCAGCCAAATTACGGCAGCACCAGGACACTGGCACAAGGCTTAAAAGAAGAAATTTTTGTCACTCGCTAAGCAGAAGAAACTGGCGGGCGTTAGAGCAAAGGGGGGGCCTCAGTGAAGGCATGGTGGGGATGGCATGGTGGGGATGGCACGGTGGGGAAGGCAAAGGGAGCAAGGAGATGGTGTAGACTCTTCGCTAATGAAGAGCCTCTGGGACAAAGGTAAGACACTTGTGTCTGATGGATCGCTCCGGAGAAGAGTCATCGGCTGTGATGAGATTGAGCAGCACACTGAAAAGAAGACGCTGGGTGCAGCGAACAGTCATGAGAGTGACTGCTGTGGTGGGCAGGAAGCCACGAGCAAAGGACGAGGAGGGCGAGAGGAAGAGGGACTCGGCGTTGCAAACACATGGAAAAAGTCAGACAGCACTATGGCATACCAGGAGTAGCTAAATTTAGATTCGGGTCAGTCTTGCTTTGGGAATGAGTTGACCCTCAGATGGACTTTGTGAGCATGTTACTAGAAGTCTAGTTATGCGTGTCTTACGAAAGGGAAGCTGGAGAGCAAGAACAATTTGGTACAATTGCTTGAGCACTCTGACCTATCCAGGGTAATTGTAGCTGCGAGAGATTTTTATGTTACTGTGCAACAGTTTATTACACAAATCCTTCTAGGTAACTTCGAACATATGTGGAAACTGCTCAGTAGGATATTTTATTGGGGGAAAAAAAAAATCGGTATGAATTGTGTCTGAATTACGAATGTTATTAGAAAGCAAATCATATCACTGTACGTGGTATTGCAATGAACCATTGGATTACGTTACCCCAGTCAATGATTCCAGCTGGGAAGTGATTAATACAGCTCACGGACATGGAGATGAGCTACATCGGTGCTTGGCTGGCCAGAGGGTGAGCTCTGATACCAGCTGCCATGGGGTAGGGCACAACTGGCTCTCCCAGTAGTCGGTTAGGTAAGATAATAAAGATTTCTGAACCTCTTTCCTTTTGTCAGAGTCGCAGTCATTCCTCATCCTGACCCATCCAGAGAGATTTTATTTGTGACCACACGTTTCACATTAAATATTGGAAGTTATTGCATTACAGCACCGCAGTATGAAAGGTCAGCCACAGAGTGGGCAGCTCTGGTTTTCTTGTACGTCCACACGAGGATGGATAATCAGATAATTGCTGTGTGTGATGGTTTTCTACTGATTTCTACTCTAGCAGTACAAAAATATCTGTGCAGTTTAGAGCAATATTCTAGTGCTGTTGAGAAAGCACTTAAATAAGCCCTTGCTCTAAAGAGCACCTAATATTTCCATGCAATTTTCCTTTGGGTCTGGAATGTTCTGTGGCTGTGGAGGTTTTCTTGGAAAGCTGAAGGGGAAAGCAAATTTAATTTGACTGTTTCTTGGTTACCTGACCTTTCATACTCTGCAGCATTGGGACTTCCCAAGAGTCTAGGATCTTAATTAGCTGCTTCTCTCATAATTACCATTTTTCTTTTTCGATCCACCTGCAATCTCTTTGGTTGCTTCCTGAGAACTGGAGATGAGATCCACAAAAAAAACCCAAGCCAAAAACAAGTGGGATAATCTCGTCAGCTGGGGTAACTTGTGGTGTCACTGCTGACTTCGTTCTAGTCTAGTATTGAAAGAAAATGAAAAATTCTGAAAATCCAGCTGAAAACCTGCAAGTTATCACGATTTTTACATGTATTTTTCTTTCAAATTCATTGATGGGCAAGGATGGTCTGTACACTTCTTTTGTTTCCCAAAATTATTTTTGTTATAGAAACAGATCTAAAGGACAGGGGGTTTTTTTATTGTTATCTTTGTGTGCAGTAATAGTTTATCATATACTCCAATGGCCGTTCTGTTGGAGACAGGACTTAAACTCTACAGAGGGTAAAAATCATTAATTTTTGACTTAACTCTGCCTTTTATCTTGCTGGATTTTGCAAGCTTTTGTTCCTTTCTGAGATGGTTTCCTCCTATGAAGCAGATTTTTTTTATTTTTTTTTACCTCAGAAATTAAGCTCCCATTCCAACTGCAGACAGTTTTATTTCATATGCTAAATTGTCACAATCAAAGGCAGAATCTCTGCTGAACAGGTTTGGAAACATCTGGCTCTTTTCTTTCGACTTTTGAGTCTAATTATCTCAGTGCAGATTGTGATTGCTAAGTACGAAATTAAGCTGCCCAGGCTCAGCAGTCTTGGAGAGTTTGGGGCTTGGGTGGGTTTTTTTCCTCCCCCTCTGTAACTATTTTCCCCACAGCCTTAAATCATGCTGAAATAGAAACAGTAAAAATATGTACCCAGAGAGCAGTCCACATGTGCTGGCACTTTGAAACACCACCACAGGAATTTCTTGCTGTGTGTTACAAGAACCGGCCGCTTTGTGCGGAGAGCGGGGACCGTGGAGGGCTGGGGTATTGCGAACAGCGAGGGAGAAGCTGCGCTCATGGGGAGACCCTGGCGTCAAAGCCGTCCCCATGGGCAAGGGATGGAGATCAACCCAGGGAGGTGGACCTCCTGGTGCTGCAGAAAACAGCGGCTGTGAAGGTCTGCCCTGTGCTGGATGGAGTATTTCTGATCTGCTGCATCCATGGTGGTCGTGGGGGGCACTTGGAAAGCCCAGGTCCAATTCCCTGCTCGCTGTCCTTGAGCGTGTCACCCAAGTCCAGATCTGTAAAGCGGTGGGCACAGATCTCATGGGAGAGAATCTCTGTGATTTACTCCCTGTTCTTAAAATGAAGGCGAGGAGCTATGTGGCAAGAAGAACATTAAAAGCCTGTGACACTGAAGTTAGAAAGTGAAGTACAAAAGGAGATGGGACCGAGTTTCTTTATTAAACCCGGGGGTAGGAAAACATGGTCTCCAGTTTCATCAGCTGCTGAAACCATTGCTCCTGTCATGTTCGTTATGGGAGCGTTGCTTCACTTTGGCTGTCTGTTTTGAGGGCAGATGCTCTGCTTGGCAGCACTGCCCTGAGAAAATTCAAGGAGAATGGATTGAAAATGTGTCAGCTTCAGAGAGACCAGGTTTTGGGTTTTGTTTTTCTTTCTTTCTCCCCTTTTCCCCAAAAGGAGCAGAGGTGCCGAAGGGTGAGCCCCAGGAACAGAGACTGTTCCTTTACCATGCACAGAGGGTCTCACCCTGCTCCAGCTTCAGACCCACAACCCAGCCTCTCCTCCTTCCCTCTGCCAGGTAGTGTCTAACACATACGCCCACGCTGAGGAAGGGAAAAAGGAAAACAACAACAATGGATCACGGTGAACCAACCAATCTTTCCACACAGCTTGGAAAAGTCCGGGGTGAGACTGCTGTTACTTGTGTTTTCTCTGAGTTTTCTTGAGGAGTGCAGGGGTGAAGGCGAGGACCAGGTGAGAGCGAAGGTCCAGAGAAGATGGGAGGGAAATCCCGAAGGAGGAAAGGATCTGCTCCCTGTGGACAATCCAAATAATGTGGTGGATGCAGGGTCAGTCAGGGCAGGGTTTTCCCAACTTCAGCAAGATAAGTGCATTCAGCTTCCAGGGATAAGTGCATTTCTCGGGCAGAGGCACGTGCCAGCGACGCTCATTATTCTTGTCAACAGACAGCTGACGTTTTTCTGCACTACTTGATTTATATATCCCAAATTGTATCCTGGGAACCAGGAAAGGCTTTCTGCCGTGGAAATAAAAAATAATAAATTCTAATAAAGGATGAAGTTAGTCGAAAAGCCAGCTTTCTTTGTAAATGACAGATGGTGCTTGGCTGTAAAGGGCAAGGGGAGTCATCCATTAGCACTACTTCTTATGCTGCGTTCTTTGTTTTAATTATGTAAATGCAGTCAGACACCACGGCATAGATGCAGGCTTACGGGAGAAACTATTATGTCTTCACTATTTTACTAACGTTCACCATCACTCTTTAAGATATTAAAAAGCCTGAGTTGGAAGCAGTTTATGGGAATGCAGACATAAGCATAAGGAAGGGACCCGGCCCTGGTGGGACCGCGCGTATCGAGGCATCGTGCTGCCTTCAGTCTGCCCGTGGAATTTGCATATGTGCTCTACTGTTGATAGATGACACCGGAGCACATACGCATAAACTTTGTTTAATCCCACGTGCAGTTTAAGGAAGTCGCTAGCAGCATTATGTGACGTCACCCGTACCTTCTGAGTAACTCTGGAGGGACTTCAGTGTTTTTACTAATCTCAGAGTATTTCTGAGGCCCCTCTGGAGCCACTAAGGCAAGGTCAGATTACTTCGCCACGGATCCACACATGGAGATTTGCGGTTCCCAGGTGCTGTGCACGCAACCTTCGGGAGGGAGTCAAAGCTCCTTTATCCCTTCCTCCTCCCAACACACTCCCGCAGTCTCCACACGCATCCCCTTGTTTGTACAGCACGTCATTTCAGGCTCAAATATGCTTCTCTTGGGCTGACATCAAGGTCTTAGAATCAGACATTCAACATTCATGGCTCTCCTGCTAGCCCTGCCTGCAAGCAACTGCCTGGAGAGCTAACCACAGCTCTGGTTGTGATTTTGGGAGGAGGAGATCCCGTCTTCTATGTGGCTTAACGTTACTATGTTTGGCATTTTTCATTTAAGCTGTGCAATTACAGGAGGCCCCGTGGTACTTTGGGCGAGAGGTTTGGGATTTTCCTTTCAGTGAACTTTTGGGTCATCTTTAAAGACAAGTTAATTAATCACATTTTAAATCAGAGACTGTCTTCATCAGGCCTCAAGTACAAAATGACTGTGTCCACATGTCATTATGTGACTCTTTGCAGATCAGATTCTGCTTTTTCCGCTGTAGGTGTCTATGTCTTGACTGGCAGGTGCTTCCTGCTGCAAGTGGAAGTCAGCTCGGAGGTCTGCTGGTAAGAGATAACGGAGAAGGCTTTAGCTGAAGACTGTTAACTGCTTTTTCTTAATCTTTGAACACTCTCCATCCTGTCAGCACGTAGAGGAATTGCACACTTTGGTTGTGATTGTACCTGCCCAACCATGCGTTACTATCCATTTGTAGACACCTGCATTCCCTGGTTGGAAGCACACCCAACAGACCCCAGCTCAGTAACTTGCTCAAGTTTGTTGACCTTCTGGAGAGGCTGAGTCCTGCGACGCCGGTTCCCAGGAGCTGAAGTTGTGCACCAGGGAGAAGCAAGCAGGAGATGAAGGGGAACCACAGTGGTGATAATGAGAGAGCAAACCCCAACGCAAATGCCCTCCTCAGGTCATCTCTGTGGAAATTAACTTATTGCGTATTTCCTTAATGAAAAATTCCTCCGTTATTTTTCCTCTTGAAGGACAAGTGGTGAATTGTGAAATGGTCGTGCAGAGGGATTAATACTAAAAAGTGTTAAAGTGACATATGCTCAATACAGGGGAAGCCACGTTTGGTTGCTGGTGGGCTACAGGGATTTTGCAGTGCAGAATCCCTCAAAGGCCCATGCATTGTCGAGGATCATTCCTTGGTACAAGGCACAGCAAACAATATGGTTTTCAGGTCATTAGTCAGTGGTGACTTGTGCAACAGACCATCCTTCCATCATGTTCTGACTTTCTGCACTGCTCCACATTGACAGTGTTGTCTCCATCCACACACCTTTGAGGTTCAGATCCACCTCTCCCTTCTCAAAATTCAGTTACAGCGTGACTGAGTGGAGGTGAGCAAACCACATCTGCAGAGGATAAGGACAAGAATGAGGATGAGGATGAGGGGAACTCATCCCCCAGCTGCAGGGATGCACGAACCCCAGTGCTCCAAACCCAACGTGCTCCAAGCAGAGGTGGGAAGAGCAGAGATGTAACAAGTGGCCCATCTCTGGCCAAGTCTCATCTCTCCCCCAACAGCTGCTGTTTCACAGGCAAGAGGGAAGCATCCAGGGGAGTTTAGCCACCAGGAATCTGTGCTGGCTCCACATTTATTTGCCCATGGTACCTTCTTCTTGCCAAGTACCACAGCCATTGGCGCTCTGCTGTGCATGTTTATACAGCCAAGCTGAGAGGAGGCTTAAGAATAACGCACAGGAGACCTATGGTGTTTCAAAACCTTTCAATGTCAATCCCAAATGATGTTTAATGAGGTTTCTGCTGTGAAACAATTTCCAAAGACAGGTGTCCTAAGTTACAGGACACTCAGTATTTGGGTATAGGCTTCTAATAGAAGGCCCCGAGTCAATAACAGAAACCACCTCACTACCCACCATTTAAAAACACAAATACCCATTTAGCCCATGAGCAAGCCCTTAAAATCCTATGTGAATTAATTTTTTAAGATCCTTTTATTGCCTGCTTCGTTCATAATTTCAGCCACTTACAACACTAATTTCATAAAGTCATCATCGTTATTGTCACAGGGTTTCTGCTTAGCAAATAGAGCAACGCCCTCTCACTGGTTGTCCCTTATCACTGCCCTTGATTTTCCACAAAAAGCATGACGCCAGCTAGTCGAGGAGGGTAGTGTAAGCGGGCACTGGTCTATCAGAATGGCAGGAAGGGCCTAAAGTAAAATCAGCAGAGAGTTTCAAGTCTTGCAGTCAAAGCCAGCGGCTTAACCAACTCAGCTGCTTAAGTATCACAGAGAAAGCCGGGAGATTAAAGACCAAGAAGGATATGATAATTTTCTGTAAAAATAATCTAGGGATAACCAGAATAATTACCTGAGTGGTGGGTTAGTACAAGATCAAATGGATATATATACACACGTCTCTGTGTGTGTGTGTATATATATACACACACACACATATATATATATAGGCCTTGAATACATTTAAGTGTGGAATTAGAAGGTCTCTAATCACCACGCTGAATTTTAGAAACCCTCCATCAAACACAGTGGTGAAAGAAAGATCCTATACTGTTTTAAGATGGATCTTGGCAGCTTTCTGGGTGGGATTTGGTAACAGAAGAGAAGGAACCCTCAAGTTAGAAATTAAAGGCTTTGAAAGATGGTTTTCCCCACAGGGAGGCGAAAGGAGATTTCTTGAGTAGTTGTTGATGAACTTTGATCGAACCAGAGTTATGCTATTAATTAATTCTGTCCTTCTTATCACTGGTCACTTGAAAGACCACAAAGGACTTTTTGACTTTGA
The DNA here is from genome assembly GCF_963924245.1 of Chroicocephalus ridibundus. NCBI lineage: Eukaryota > Metazoa > Chordata > Aves > Charadriiformes > Laridae > Chroicocephalus > Chroicocephalus ridibundus. The sequence continues at coordinate 4,527,515 of NC_086289.1, read as the reverse complement.
GGGGTTTTGCTTGCCTTCTTCCAGATCAGATGGTCAAAGCTACCCAGCCATCAGATCCCAGCTCAGGAAGGAGCATCTCTTCGGCTCCGCCTGGCAGGGGCTGCCTGGGAGGGAGGGAGGTCCATGCTTAATATCAAAAGGGCATCTCACACCCCAACTTCTCAGCTATTGCGGGCATCCTGGGACACTGCTATTGGCTTTGTCCTCTTCCTTTGGTATGTTGGCATTTTAGTGACTTCAAGGTTTTTTGTTCTGATCATAATGGGTTTTTTTCATAGGGCCTTTAAAAAGTTCATAGAAAGTGTAATTTCCAGCTCCTCTCCATTCCCCTGTAGGTGAAATTGCTTGCAGCAGACAAGACACTGAAAGACAAATGTTTTAATTAGATCCATTTTATGTTGCATTTTATTTAAAAGAGTCTTTCATTTTCATTTGGCATTCACGATTTTTACTATTACATTGATTTTGCAAGAAATAAGTAGCGTTTGCAGGACCTCAGAATTTTAATTATCTGTTGCTCTATAGTCAAGACTATCCCAAGACAGAACAAATCCGGGGGGGAAAGATACAAAGAAAGAAGAAGAAACATTACATTATCAAAATAAAATAAAAAAAAGCTAATTTAGACATTATTTGCTCTTCTTCCTTTGGAGTTATTTATCTCTGCAGGGTTGTACCACTGTGCTAATAAGTTTCTGGGAGAGGACTTGGCAAATCTAAAATGAATTCCAGGCCTCAGATAATGAAAAAGGCTGCGGAATCATTTGCTTACAAAAAAAAAAACCAAAAAACCCAAACTTTTAAAAAAATCTCCTTAGAATAATTTGTTTTTTTAAAAAGCCACGGAGAAGTCAGACCTGCCCTCAATGAGGTTAGACTGAAGACTATTTATAGAATTTCCATAAGACTTTGTACGGGTTGCTAAAAGTTCGTTGCAGGGAGTAACTGCTCCTTTCAGCTTCCAGCCTTCTTAACAATCTCAAGTTATTAAACTTCAGGAAAGAACAGCCTTTCACTTATTTTTACAGTTTGCCCTCCTCGAGCTTGACAAAGATGAAATCATAATGTGAATTACAAACTGCATGTATAAAGCTCGCGGCTCACTGACATCACTAAACCAGTATATTTTTATAAGATGAATTATAGTTAGAACGTTTATTATTTTCTAGGATTTTAAAGTTGCCTACAGCTTGTTTGTTTAACATATAACCAAATTAAATTGCACCTTGCTGCGAGCAAAACAGTATAAGCATTTGAATGTGGGACAGAAGAGGGTCAATGTTGGAAGGTCAACAGTTAAGAGTAGAAGCGTGGTATTATGTACCCTGCCCTTGAAAATCTGCTGAAAGTCTGTTTTCAAAACTCGGCATGGAAAGAATTGACCTTGAGATGCACCAAAGGAATAAGGAAAATATGAAAAATTGATAAAAGTTTGTCTCTCATCTTTGATGCGCATAATTGGTAATTTTACATTCTCCTTCTCTAATCCGTATTTACTCCATTTACATTCAAGGGCTCCTTTGTGTACTCTTACTGCCAATTTCAATCTGGTAATGCAATCCATGCAACTAGTTTATTGCTGTTATTTTGGGGCCATATGAAGGCCCATGATTTCAGCCCTTTAGGAGTTACATGTGTCTTCCTGGAAGACTTCAGAGATGCACGACGTTTGATAAAAGATAGATTAGTTGTCATTTTCACTTCTAATAAAACGATTTGTGCTTTCAAAGTACATCTAAATTTTCACAACAGAGGCTTATTTTGGCTCTTGAGTTTTGAATACAACATGCCAGAAACCCTGTGTTTTCATAATACCGGTTAAAAAAAGCATACATTTTAAACATTTTTCAGCAACCAAGTGTGAAAAGTTGAAGGAATCTGTTAACATATTGATTGCTTTCAGCACTGCTTTAAATTAGCTTTCTGTTCCTCTCCATATGGTTTTCCATTAAATTTAAATAAATTAAAGTTCAATTATCTGGAAGAGAGGTACAGAGCCCTCCTCAAGCTGCGGGATGAATTACCACCCAACCTTCTCTGTCAGGAATTCATCAGGACGCCTGCCTTTGGGTATTGTGGAACTACTGCTTTCTCTTTTAGACAAGTTTCCAAGGCAGGTGCCGAGCACGCGTTCAGAAATAGCCCTGCGATTGGAAGTGACTTTCTCTCCGCACTATTATGTGAGTCATGCCTGTAAAAGAAAAAAAATAAAAAAATAAAAAAAAAAGTAGTTCATCAACTGGAGAGGCTCCGCGTTGACACACACAACAGTTTTCAGTCTGCAGAGATGCAGCAGACATAAACAGGAGGATGTGCCACAGATGGCGTCTTTCATTCTGAAAAAAAAGAAAAAATAGTAAGAATTTAGCTTGTATCTGCCCATTGGATGCTCAGCATGCAGAGGAGGGGGAAGGAGAAGGGCGAACAGCACCCTCACTATTCACAGAATTGGGGTAAAACCAACCCGTTCCCAGCCAGTGTAGGTTTGGGGTACATGCACACATGTTTTGCAAGAGCTTTGGAAGATCATCTGGAGGATACAGAGTGAGCCTGGGATGTCCTGTTTCGTAACACTCTGCCCTGGTGAGGCCACATCTGGAGTACTGTGTCCAGTCCTGGGCTCCCCAGTCCAAAAAGGACAGGGAACTGCTGGAGAGGGGACACCAAAGGGCTACCAAGATGATGAGGGGACTGGAACACCTCTCTGATGAAGAAAGGCTGAGGGATTTGGGTCTCTTCAGTCTGGAAAAAAGAAGACTGAGGGGGGATCTTATCAATGCTTATAAATACTGAAAGGGTGGGTGTCAGGAGGATGGGGCCAGGCTCTTTTCAGTGGTGCCCAGCGACAGGACAAGAGGTAACGGGCACAAACTTGAGCATAGGAAGTTCCACCTAAACATGAGGAGGAACTTCTTGACTTTGAGGGTGGCAGAGCCCTGGCACAAGCTGCCCAGAGAGGTGGTGGAGTCTCCGTCTCTGGAGACATTCCAAACCCGCCTGGACGCGTTCCTGTGCCACCTGCTCTGGGTGACCCTGCTCTGGCAGGGGGTTGGACTAGATGATCTCCAGAGGTCCCTTCCAACCCCTACCGTTCTATGATTCTGTGATTCTCTGTGAACACAGTTTGTCACCTCTTTGCCCCACATCCTTGCACGTCCTTCCAGCCCCAGCCCCTGGCACTGCAGCCCTGGCACCAGCCAGCTCGTGGGGAGCATGAGGAGGTGTTTGGTCTCGTGAAGAAAGATGGAAGCTTCATTTGAGATCTGTTGCTCTCGTTCTCTTTTTCTCTCTTCCTTCTGCAGGAAAGCATAGAACATATCCGTCTCACAACTTCTGTCAGTAGTAGAGATGATCCCTGAAGGCAAAACCTCCTCATTATAGTCACTGCCTCAAAAGTTTCATTTGCCTCGGAAAAAAAAATATGCAGCTGTGAAAAGCATTATCAGAAGCGAGAATAACTTAATGGGAGCGTGACGTAGGAGAAAAACACTGCCTGGAGGAGCTGTGAAGCAAGCCCCATTTGCAGGAGGTTGGGCACCCGTGGTGGCAGCAAGCCCCGAGGCCAGGGTGACGGGCTGGTGGGGCAAGCTGGGCAGGTGGGCTCCACGCTGGGACGAAGCTGGGCTGTGCTGCCTGCTGTGAGCAATGGGAAGGTGCAAGCTAGAAGGGCTTGGCTGTCGTTTGAAACCATCAGAGTGCCGTAAAAATAGCAGTGCAACAAAACGGGGCCGGCAGGAATTTTCACACAGTGGTCGTCTCTATAGTATAGCTCTGTGGCCGTATAAAAAAAGGAGAAAACTAAATTATGGAACACGCACTGTGAGTGTGCTATGTTGGAAATGAGGCACGCTCTCCTTATATAGAGATATTGTAGATAGAGATATATCTATATTGTGCCCATCTGACATATTACTTGATTTTTTTACAAATCGCCGTGTATTTGTATGAACACGCAGTGAAATTTTTCAGGATGCAGAGGAGCAGACTGCTCAGCCCCGCAGTGCTGTGAACTATCCATTTTCCTCTTCCCTTTGCCTAAAATGGGATTCTTGGCTTTAAAACTCTGCGCCCTACTATAAAACCTACCGTACCTCCACCTCCTTGAGACTGGCCTCCAGTGGCCCCAGAGTGGTTGCGCCTTTCCCTGAACGTGCCATTCATCCCTACCAGCGGCTAAACAGTTTTACTATGTGAAAATACATTAAATGACTGAATTATTTGTTTTCAAACAACTGGCCGTGCAATCGCTCTTTTGACAAGAACCCTCGGTGCCTTGCAATTTGCTCGGCACACGTGGCAGCTTCGAAGGAGCCCTTCGCAGACGGGGGTCAATGAACAAAACCCCCCTTTTAGTCAGCCTTGGCATATTCACCCCCGAAGAAACCACAGAAGCTATTGTCGATTGTGTCGGGACTCTATATTTGTGTAAGAGGGAAATTATTCATAGTAATGGGTCTATCCAGTTGATGGCCTCCATTTTTAGAATTCCCAGAGTATGCGTTTATTTGAAGAGATAAGACAATTAGAGGGGTTTTAAACTGGCTTTTATAGGACTATTAAATTTCCCAGTAGCACTGTAAAAATTAATAAAAATCAACTGCTGCTGTTGTACAAAGAAATAAACAGACCTAGCATTAAGGGCTGGGGATTTTTTTTTCAAGGTTTTGTTGCTGCTGCTGTTTCTGCACCGATAGGTACAAACGGGTTTTGTCCCCTGGGATGGGTCTCACTGGCGGGAACGGGGCTGAAGCCCAGATGCTCTCGGCTCCCTCCAAAGCCCAGCAGCGAGGATGGCCATGGGGCGTGGGGCAGGAGGAGACCCAAAGCCATGAGAACAACCAGAACCTCAGCGCTGCAGTAGGCGTACATTGATCGTTCGGCCCGTAACTCAAGATAAATGACGCTCAGCTTGGCTGATGTACAGCATTGCCACTTCTGCCCATCGCAGCTACACGGATTTATGTTGTGAAGGTGATTTGTCCAGCTGGGATCCGTGAGGTCTTCATGTCGAAGAATCTCTCTTCGGCTGGCTTCACTGCCGTTCCCAAATATCTGTATCCACTGCTTCTCCCGCCCCACGTAGCTTTATTTAAATCGGGTGGATGGCTGTGCGGAGATGGACGCTGGTCTTCTTGTGTACTCCTGAAAATGAAATTTTCCATTCCTGTAATATAGTGCTAAAATTCTAACTCGGTTGTAGGAAAGCAGCCCGGAGGTAAAAGCTGTCTAAATCGTGCATCGCAAATTCTCCCTTACATTAGTGGGGGAAAAAAATCCTTTCACGTTACCTCAGTCAAGCTGCTTTAATCAATAGTTATCAGTCATTTCATTTCCCTTGATAAGTGCTTCTTCCCCTGCAACCTTACTGCTTGCTACTACTGAGACGTTTTCAAGCTGTACTAGGAACAGAACCTATTCCCTCCAGTGTAATTTTCATTTTAACCTTTCCTCAATGGCTCAGAAATAATAGGTTGCTGAAGGTACTTTAATAGATTGGAAATTTAAACCTTGTAGAGATAACCACCTAGACGAAGTTACAACTCAGTGATAAGACGAAGAATAACAAATCTTAAAGGTTACTGAACTAAGACTTACGTTTTAAGGCTGCAGAAATACCGGGTGTTGTTACATCTCGGCAATTAAATAACGTCACTCAGTGTTACGGTTCCACATGCTACTCAGAACCCTCCTGTCTGAAATTGCTTTCTTTAATGGTAACTCTGAGGGCAGTAATTACAGATGGAGGAAAACAAATATTTTCAATATTCCCCCGTGGCCTTCTCAATGCTTACAGCACTCTAGTGCTCTCTCCATAACCTGCTGGGCGCTGGAGGAATCAGGGCTTTCAGTCAAAATCTTCAGGCTAATTACGTCTTCATCACTGGGAGTTGCGAATGTACGCCATGGCAACCTGTTTAAAAATTCCTCCAGCTTTGGTAACAACCAGAAAAATCTCTGTGAAATGCGGGAAATTATGGGGTTTTCCTTGCCTCTGTAGTACCCAAAGGACTGTTTCTTATCGAATATTTCCTAGAGAATTGCTGATTTTAATCCCTAACACCTCATGTGATCAGGTCCCCACCCCTGCTGTCTACGGTAGGATCCTAGCAAGCTGATAGATTTTGTCAAATTGCGTTGAAATTTTAAAATTATTAACCCGCAGTCCTATTTTACAGTGGTCTGTGCATAACTGCGTGCATAATTTGTTACAGAAAGGTGGTGAATTTGGGCATTAGCTTTTAAATGACCAGCAAGGCTGGGAATGTGGAGGGCCCAAAGGCAGAAAAGTGGTGGGCGGCGGGGGACCAGCGATGGCCGTGCTGAGGAAGGCTCTTCAGTCTCTAGCCCATTCACAGCTCCATCTTCACCCAGGACTGAACCAGAACAGCCTCCCGCTCTAAGTATGAAAATTGGGAATAGACGTCCAGAGAGGCACTCCGGGGAGCAATTCCAACCACTTTTAAATGGAGGTTTCACACAGATTTATGGACACACATGCCTCACATACAACTGGCCCAAACTTAACCACAGTAGTAGTGTCATAGAATCATAGAATGTGTAGGGTTGGAAGGGACCTCTAAAGGCCATCTAGTCCAGCCCCCCTGCAGTGAGCAGGGACATCTTCAACTCGATCAGGTTGCTCGGAGCCTCATCCAGCCTGGCCTTGAATGTCTCCAGGGATGGGGCCTCCACCACCTCTCTGGGCAACCTGGGCCCGTGTCTCACCACCTTCATTGTAAAGAACCGCTCCAAAAACCAAGGTGGACCTTCGGGTCCAAACCTGATAACTTGCCCCTCTAAGAATAGGCTCAGGTCTGGTTCCTTTAGCATCCATTCCTGGAGTATTGCAAAAGCCTGACTTCTAATGGGCTACTTGTGGTGCAAAAAACCTTCTAAAAATACTTGGTAATTTCAGTATTCAGGCTGAAACTGCATGGTGCTAAAACATTCCCTCTGCGTTGTGTTTTTCACTGTTGCAACCAACAGCTACAAAGGCCCAGTAACAGCCTCCTGTACTCAGCATCTCTGTATTTATCTGCATACCATTTATTTTTAGCCATCTTTTCTCAGATGCCAGCGGGGAGATACTGCATTGTGCTGCACTGTGCTTTCCTTATTTATCAGTCCTGGAATCGTGGAAAATATCATTTCATTCAGTCTATGTACTCCTCCCATGTAAATGCTTTAGCTTAGATATCTGAAAGTGATTTTTTTTTTTTTTCGGTTTCCATGTGGTATTTATGACAAACCATTTCCAAGATTTCTCGTCTCCATCAGCAGTTTTCAAATGTTACTTTCCAACTCGGGGAAACAGCGTTGCTCTGAAGAGAGTGGAAAAAGAACCACGCTTTGTTTTAAATCTATTTACTTTGAGTTTTTTAAGAATCTATGGTATTTGAGGTCATTAGTGACTATTTCTTCCAAACTTCCTCCCTGACACAAGATTAACAAAAAATACCGCACCAATTAACCTCATGGGAATTAACTGCGAAGGAAAGACTAATTGTGCACAGCTTTTAAAGCGATCACTTACCGCCCTGCCAGAGGGTTGTTTATCGGGGCAGGTTCCCACCTTCCCATCGCTCTTCTCCACACGTGTCCAGCGCAGAAAAGGCGCTCGGTGCAATAGCTGTCTTGCACCCAAAACCAAAGACATGTGAGGTTTTTTCCTGACCCTACAAGAGAGGGAAAGCACCGTAGACGACTGAGAGCTGGGGCTTCCCAATCCCAGTAGTGTGTCCGTGCCATAGGTGCGGCCCCTGCCTTGTGCAGCTGCAGAGCTCACCCACGTAGGGTGGGTTACGGCAGCTCCTCAGCAAATGTTTGAGACAATTCAAATATAGCGTTCCTCATAGCAGCCTTCCAGTACCTAAAGGGGGGCTACAGGAAGGATGGGGAGGGACTCTTGATCAGGGAGTGTTATGATAGGACACGGGGTAACGGCCTTGAACTGAAGGAGGGGAGATTTAGGTTGGATATCAGGAAGAAATTCTTTGCTCTGAGGGTGGTGAGACACTGGCCCAGGTTGCCCAGAGCAGCTGTGGCTGCCCCATCCCTGGAGGGGTTCAAGGCCAGGTTGGACGGGGCTTGGAGCAACCTGGGCTGGTGGGAGGTGTCCCTGCCCAGGGGAGGGGAGTGGAACTAGATGATCTTTAAGGTCCCTTCCAACCTAAACCATTCTATGATTCTGTGATTCTGTGAAATATGCTTCAAAACCAAGCTGCTGTCCTGTGGGGTTGGCCTCTGTAGAAATCAACCGTGACTGAATGTCTTATGCAGACACCACATGGCATTAACTCACCACAGATGTGACAGGAGGATGAGAATTTTGCAGTGTGTTTTCTGCTCTCTGGACATCTTCAAGTTAATTAAACTGTCACTGGGACATGCATAGCGTGAATCACATTTTTAAAGTGAGTTTCAATTCGGTGGGCCCAGATCCTTTCCAGGAGAAAGCTTAGCTGTTACCTGTGCTACTCCATCCTCCATCTGCTGACCGGAGCTCACCAAACCCCCCGGTGGCTGTGGGGCATCCAGGCGTGGAGCCATCAACCACTCTTTGTGCCAGCTCATCTTCCAGGCTGCGGAAGAGCTGCCAATGTTTCTGCACAGTGAAAATCCTCCCCAGCTGTAAATCACACAGCCCCAGCTATCTGAACAGACACCTGTGGTATCTGATGACGTCTGCTTGACAAATCCAACATGCTGGGTATCTCATGCTCAACAACTTTACAAATGCTTTCGCAGCTTTGCGATAATGGAAGGCTGTCAGTCATAACTCCCCTACGTCTTTCACTCACATCAAATTCTTGACTTTATCACAAATAACAGGGAGTTAATTACTGCTCTGATGTGATCTACTCCAAAGTTGCCCCAGAAATGTCACTGTTGCTAAACTGATGGCCCGGGCATGCTTCTAGTCCTCATAACTTTTATTTTAACCTTGTCCTTAGCGCACAAAATTTACAAGCAGTGCAAGTAGACTCTCCAGTAAGTAAATTCTAGTTCAAGTAAGAAAAAAATACGTCTTGGGGCAGGATCCACCCACACTCTGAGTTGATCTTGAAACATCATTCTCATCAAGTTTTGGCACACAATGCAAATCCCTGTACGATAGTTGCAGGATATCAGTCAGTGAGGCTAAACAAACATTGGCAAAATTTCTCTTTTTCCTTCCACTATGTTTACCTCAGACATAAAAATAAATGCCTCTTAGCCTGCAGTGGAATACTGGAAACATGTAAAAGGTAACAGAGCTTCCCATTGCACTGTTCAGCCAAAGAAGGATAAAGATGGAAGAGTTTCATCACCGCTCTCCTGTTCCTTCCTCAGCTCCAGGGACCATTAACCCACTGTGAAGGCTGAGTTTTAAGGAGTCACGCGTGTCCAACCGCAGATGAACGTGTATCATCTAACAAGTCCAACAGCAGATGAACGTGCATCATCCAGTGACACCACGTCAACCCCGCTGGGGATAAACTGTGTTTCCCCTAAACGCGGCATGCACCCAGACAGTGGAGGTGGAGATCATAAGGTCAAAATTCAGGCTGTGGTTGGAGGGGTGAACTTGCGGAGTCACTGGGAAACCTGGCATTAATTTCCACCTTGGATCTGCTGGCCCCTTTTGAAAAGCAATGCTTTCTTGGCACACGGACGCACAGAGGAATACGGCAATGCCGTGGGTGATCGCTACGCAACTTTCAATGGCGGTGCTGTCATTACTCCAGAAGCGAGCTTTTCTCGTTGAGAAAAGAGCCGTAGCCGCCCGGTGTGCACTGGAGAGGGCTGGCAGCAATGGAGCTACTGACCTTGCCTCCCTAAATATGTTGTTCTTGTGAGTTAAATGAAATATGTGAACTGCATTTGAACTATTCCTCTACTCCTCCTGCAGCGTGTAAACCTTGCCCTCATACATCAGTGAATATTAAATCACCATATTCTCATTTATATGTACACTCCAAGATGCTGATGGAGTCAAGTACTGTTATGTGTATGTATATCAGGATCTAATTTTACTCTGTGTATTATTTTATAGTTACCAGGCTAGATTCTGTTGACTTGATTTTACCGCTATTAAAAGAGACGGGTGGAAGAGTAGTGCATTTTGCAGTTGTTTGATGGGTGGAAGGAAAACGTTCTGTCCAAACCAAAACTGCATACGGAATTCAACTATTTGTAAACATTTGTCTTGTTTACTTCCAATAACAATAATCCTTTTAAAAAAAAGGGAATTCTTCCAGAACGAAACCCAACAAGCATTTTTGCTAAAATGTTACCACATTTTCGTTGGTTTGGAAATCAGCAGCGCTTTGTTTCCAAACAAGCAAATTTGTAGGTAATTTCGCTTAAAATTAGCAAGCCAGGAACCTGCCTTTTTGATCAGAAAGATTTTGGCGTGGGCGAGCAAAGCCGTACAGACAGGCGGTGAATCTGTCCTCAAGTCTGCTCTTGTACCGGCAATAAACACCCAACCGACTCACAGGGGTGCGCCAAATCAGCTGCTGCCTTGTGTAGACCGGTACTTAAACCAACATTTTTCTCACCTTTTGGTGGTTCAAGACAGCCCGGGAAGTTTTATTGCCGCTGAGGGCAGCGAGCTCTATCCGGGGGCACAAAGCAGAGGACGGTGGGCTCTCGCGCAGGGTATTGCCTGGGGGGAACCTACACAGCTCGATTTGCTTGTGGGTATGCGCTAAATATTAGGCATATTCCTGACCAGGATGCTTTGTACCCACAAGAAGCAGCATAAAAAGGATGAAAGCCTTTGGCTGAGGTCTGGAGTTTCGCTGCAATTCAGACAGATTCCTCTCTTTTCCCCACTCTATCAGATGCATTGATTTTTTTCCAAGTTTTATATTGCAGAGCTACAGATTTTCTGCTGACAGTTATTTCTGTCAGTGTCTTTTTTGCTGGAATTAGTGCCTGATGCGCAGGGTGGGGAACCGATACTCGGAGATGAAAGCTGCCGGCTATCTTTGCTGACCAAATCCCAAAGCTTTTGATATTTTTGGCTTAAGGTGCTCCAAACCTGTCTGTGGGTTGTTATTGTTTGGGGAAGACTGTGGGATTGCAGAATTAACAACTCTTGTGACTCATTTGTGAAAGGGGCAGAGCCCCCACTGCTGAAGCAGCTTCGCCATCGGTACTTCAGGGCTTGATATCATAACTTCAAGGCCCAGGCTAAGCGCTGCCGGTGATTTATGTCGCTGGGACTGCCTTAAGCAACAAGATTTGGATGGCTCCCAGCACCTGCGTGGGTGAGGAGTCGGTGATTGCGGAGCTTCTTCCTCTGCCTAAAAGGCGACCTACGTTGATTTAAAGACGGAAGGCTAATTTTGTGATACCTTTCACATTCCAGTGGTGGATTTTTATATAATCTTACTTTTCGGCTAAGGTGGAAAGCCTTCCTCTTCAGACAAATCCACTTCAGTTAAGTAAAGCTGGAAGCCTTTCTATTCTGCCTGATTTTAATACCTCTAATTTATCAGTTGGGGACTTAGATATAAGTCGCGCTGTAGCTTCCCTGTGGTCTAGACAAAATTTAAATGTTGAAAAGTTGCTGCATGCTGCCTTTAAAAAGAACAGATTTTAGGTCCTGCTTAGAATATTTCTTTTTTAGATATATATATAAAAAAAAATGACATAAATTATGATTCTTTGTTATTTTGCAAGACAACATGCCCTTGGCTCGTCTGGCTTGCAGAGACTCCCCCTTCTTTCTGTGTTGCTTGCTTTGGGGCAGCCGGAGGATGTGAGCAATGCAAAGTGAGTGTGAAAACCACGCACAATCCTTTTGTCTTCTTTGTGAGTCATTCCAGCCTTTTTGCTTTTCCCTTCCTGCATCCCAGAAGAGTGGGGGAAGGCTGGCTACAAACCACACCGGCTCCAGCCGGTGCTGCTGGCTGCAGGAGCAGGTAGCCAAGCCCAGCACGCCCATGGGCACACGTGTGGCAGGTTAGGGGATGGGACCTGCTGAAAGGGGCCATGGGAAGAGGGAAAAGATCCAGAGAGCTCAGAGCAAGGGCTGGGATTCCCCGTCCAGAAGTGGTTAGCAAAAAAAAAACAACTGCAATTGCAAGCTGAAACCCTCTTTTTGGTTACGCTGCCATTTATAGCAGCCTTAGTTATGGATGTTTGTTTTAAGATGCCGTCCCTTTGGCAGAGGAGGATTAATCCATTCCATTTGCTGTGGAAGGGGAGCCGCTTTCAAAGCCAGCGACGATGTGCAATCACCGCTGGCTCTCTGGGGTTGCTGGAGAAGCACCCCCAGCGCCAGCCCGGCGAGTTATCTTATCATGGAGTATCTAGCTGCCCCTCCTCGCAGATGGCTGGCCTCGAACACTGCAACGCATCTTCATATGGTGTAACGGATGGAGAAAATTGCTTTTGATGTTCTTGTTCTGGTGGACGAAACATTGCACCACTCGTGTTTGTCTTTTTTCCTTGATGGGTTCTCGGGATCGCCAGGTGCATAAATGTTATATCTCACGATCCACAGCCTTGCAGGAACCTTCCACTCTACCCTCCATGGCCGGATGCAGTTTCCCTCCAGCCAGAACATCAGTGGAAGCCCTGGGTGATGCTGGGAAGGTTTGTGCTCTCTGCTATTCTTGCAAATTTGGAGCATGCAACCCTAAAACTCTCTGTAAAACTTTCATTACAGAAAAAATGATGTCCCTTAAATAAAGACTGTCCCAGGAGACAACAGAGCTGACAAGTTATTTTGCTTGTCTAGTGGTCTAGAACTGTTTGTCATAAACAGATGTGTACAGTGTGTACAGCAGACACTACATCAACACTTGGAGATTAACTTGCGTTAGGACGTCAGGCTTTAACTTGTGCCCTGTTGCACAGGAAACGCGAGCCCGGGCTGACTTTTTGAGCCGGTTGTTGCTGCAATTGTTCCTCATCTTGAGCTCAGCCATGCCAATGCCTTTGGTTGGCTTTGCGGTGGTGCAGGTGGCTCCCGGTGGTGCCGCAGGGTCCCGCTGGTGCTGGGACTGGCACAGGGAGGGCTGGGAGCACCCAGCCAGGGCAGCCCCTCGTCCGTGGGTCCAGCCTTCCAGCTGCAGTTTCTCAGGCAGCCCTACCTGACCTGAGAAAGGGAAGTGTCTATGTTTTCTCAGCCTCTAGAAAGCTTGCAGACAAATCCAGCATGGCACAATGGTGCTCTTGCACAGCACTGGGTGGTCACACTGTGACAGTGTGCTCCCCATCCCCCCCCAGGCACCAACCTGACCTTTATCTCCGGAAACCCTGCCCAAGCCATATCCAGCCATGGTGGTCATCACGGGTGCATCTAGTTGTGATGGCTCCATCTGGCTCAACGTGGTTTCCGGGAGATGGATAACACAATAGCCAAGGGCTAACTTGAGCAATGCCGGTACTGTGGTCGATATGCAAATATGACTGTAAGTCAATCGTCTCACCCCCATAAACAGCGAACAGCCCAAGAGCCCTTGGAGCTCTCCTGCACGGCAGCAGGCCGCATGCCAGGATCTCCCCTTGGGTAGGGATGGCTCTCAAGGTTACTTCTCGAGATTCAAAGATTCTCTGCCACAACAGATTCTCAGTAAGTCACTAATAGCATGCTAAACTTTGAAATCTTAGCTAAGTGATATAAAGGATTGATTGCACATACATAATCCTTTAGACATAAACGATTGACCAAGTCTGGGACCAGGATTGGATCCGGCCGCACCCAGACTCCTCTCTGAGGAGGAGCTTAGAAAGCCAGGGCGCCCTTTCTGAACCTCGACTCAACGGGAGGGTCTCCCTGACAGCTCTGTCTGACCCTGCCCTCCCTGCGGCAAATAACCCAGTGTGCCTTGCCATCAAGCCTTGTTAAGTCACTGTCGCATTTCCTATCAAACTTTGTTAAATCCCTGTTTGATATCAATAAACACAGCACTGCTTCTCTCTACAAGTGAAGCGCATCACTCCATCTGTGACACTCACGCTTGCCGGCAAGGAGACATTTCCAGTCTCCCCCATAACACAGTCTATGGAAGGCCATCACAAGCACACGCAATAAAGCATCTCCCTTCTCATTTAGCAGCTTGTCCATTCCTTTCCACTTTTGCAGCCAGAAGGAAAATGACCCTTGCCTTAGTGATTGATGGCCCAAGTAAAGTGGTTTTGTGGTGCCTGCCCTTTCCTAGCAGATAAATGTCTCTGCAGCAAAGGCCACCCCCCCATCTTTAACACTTGCAATGGAAACCACCAAGAAGAGACAGATCAGGATCAGGACTTTTCCTGGGGTTTTTGCAGGGAGCCTGACGTGGCTCAGGCTCATGTCGCATGTGCTGGTGTGATAAAGAGGACCTGGACCAACACAGCTGACAAACCCATCTCCTTGTGCAGCTGCTAAATTGAAAGCTAAATGTAAGAGGGAACAAAAGAAGTGACACTACTTCTGCATCTGTGCACACTACTCAGTACAGTGATTATAATTATGCCCAGAAAAGCAATTAGAAAAAGAGATTATATGTTTTTATACTCAGCCCATCTTATTCCTGCGTGTGCTAGAGCAAAATCTGTCTGCTGTAGCACCTTGCAGACCAGCTTTGCAGAGTATAATTCCCCGTCAGAGAAGTCTGAGGTGTTGAAGAGAGCCAGGTGCTTGTTGTCTCTCGCTGGGCATGTTACGGAAGTGTTTTATCTGAAATTAAAAAACAAAACAAACCAAAACGATTCTTCATATTTTCAGAGCAGCAATAAGAAAGCTTAAAAAGGGTAAGTGCCTTTGGAACCGGAGCGTGAACCTCAGCCCAGCAACAGCTTGCATCTGCAAGGCTGAGCCAGAAGCTCAGGAGGACACTTTTTGGGGGTTTTAACGCCATCAGCTTCCAAACGCACCCAAAAGCAGCTGGGCCTTTCCCCGCTGGTCCTGCAGGTGCCTTTCCATTCTTTGGAAAATTGCTGGATTCAAACAGAAGAATTGTCAGTTGAAGAATCCTTACTGGCCTCTTCACTGGGGAGAGGCTGAGATTGACAACTTTCTGCTGCACCGCACAAGAGGAGCCTGGGTACAGGCGATAATCTTGGAAATTACACCAGCTTCACGGGCCAGAGGCTGCTCCGCAGCTTGACTGAGCCAGGCAGGAACCCATACAATCCCTGTGGTTTTCATCCTTTCAGCTACAAAACAAGGTTTTCTCTTCCATAGCGGTAGCATTTCTTCTATTCATCCACTTTTCTCACCTTTCCGTGTGTTCCACCTTCCTCGTGTGAGTTCACCCTACTACATGGCTGTGCCGTTATGTATAGAAAGAGGCTGAGAACAGTTTACAGGGGTTTAAGCATGCTCTCTTGCTATGTTTGTATCAGATTCAATTATTTTCTCCTTCTGTTGTCCTTACAGCCCGACTTTTCACCACTTGCTCACCACACTGAATGATGTTCTGAATCTCTCTGGAAAGCAGCTCTTGCTATTGCTCTCTTTAGTGGTTTTGGGGCTAAACAGTCCTTTCTGCCACTCCTCAACGATTCTTTGCGCAGCACGTCGTGTCTAGCCGTAGCCTATCTCGGGCAATCTCCGCTCACGCTATCCCTCACCTTAATTCTTTCCACTCATCACAACACCCAGGTGTTGGACTGAACCCAAGTTTTGCTAAGTCTCTCTCTTTAGTCTATCTGAATCCCCCAGCTTGTTCAGCAGGCATTATTTTTAGGTATTGCCATTATGCACTTGTACATGCTCTTAAAAGAAACATTACTTTCTTTTATTTAGTATTATGATTTCAAATTTGCCTCCCAAGACCAGATTCTCCCAGCTGTCTTCTACAGGGTGACTCCGCAGGCTGAAGCTCTCTTCTAAAGGCTGATTATTTTTCTGTTTTATTTTGTTGACATCTAATAGAATTTCATCCCTTGAAAATGAGATCATTTGTCTCAGTCTACTTGGGATACAGTAATCCTGGGAAAAAAAAAAAAAAAAAAAAAAAAGAAAATAAAAAATGCAAACAAACAAAAAGAATTAAACACTTTGTGAAGCCTGTGTGTGAATAACGTAATTCTGAAGCAAATCCACCTCCTCGTCCCTCCCCACTGGCTTCGGTATAGCTTTGTATGCATATGGATGACTTAACACAGGAGGTACATCTCTTTCCTGATGTGCATGACTGCTTCTCCGTGCAGCTTCAAACAGAAATCACACTTTTCCCTCATATAATTCAAAGCGCCCTGCAAAGGAGCAGACCCGTACCTTACAAGTCAAGAAAATGAGATGCTGAGAGCTTGCTGGGAGATGGAACGAACGGCAGAAGTGGAAATAAAACATTGCTCTCCCGTTCCTAGTTTCCTATCCCAGTCGTATTGACCATACTCCCAGTGACCCTACCAAAAAGCTACCTGTTTCTGTACTTAAAAACCCTCCAACTAACTGTTGTTAGCAAAGGCTACCTGAACTGGGAGGCAGGAAATCTCGTTTGTGTCCAAAATGAATGATTTCCAAGTCGATAACGATAAGGAAGGGCACATCTCTTGTTAGGTACATGGGGGTGGCCTCACCCCCAGCTAAACTGATGCTGCAAAGAGCTGAGTTTTTGTATCTGGGTTCAGGCACTGGAGGAGGCCGTGGGATTCTGTGCCTCTAGTCCCATGTAGATCCGGTGAATCAAAAGTCCCCCATTTTAACATGCCTTATGAATTCCTTTCTTAGTTCCCTCTACAGACAAGCCAAGGTCTACTTCTGTGTCCAAATTTTGAGGCTCATCATGCAGGGTTAGATCAGGAGCACCATGAAAATTCGTGGAAGTAATGCTGATTCACACCTGATACAGACCTACAGTTTTACATGGGAAAAGCCCTCTTCGTGTTTCTGAGGAAAGAAGTCCTTGACACACAGGATGGGGCTTGGTCAACAGTTCTCCAGAGCCCAGGACCTTGAAGCTAACACAAAACCACACCACGGCTGATGCTGCTTTTCCATGCTCCTACCCCTTAAGCTTAACCCTCCAGACAGGGTATGGGCATCAGCGCGTACCTTACACCATGACACGCTTGCTTAAAGGAGAAGTTCTCCAAAATCTCTTGCCGAGGACCTGTGTGCTCTACATACATGTATGAAGGCTTGGCGCTGATTATAATTTGGTCTCCAAGCTTTCTGGAGGCAGGAGGGCTGGGAGCTGTGCTCCCCCCACCCCAGCTGCAGCACCGAGCAGGGCTCCACACTTCTGAGCTCATCACTAATACTTGAAGTTTCCCACAAGGGACTTCAAAACCTTCCCCTTTCCATTCATTAGCTGTTCTCCCACAGAAGTAATTAGCTGACTACAAATTGAATTTTAAAAAAAAAAAAATTAAGTCGCTTTCAGGTTATTCATAGGGAGAAACAAAACTGAGAAATAGCAAGTTACTTGAGGGAACATGTCAAATACAAAGCATTTTCCCATTTTCTCAGCCCTCTGACATCACTGGGAACCGGGAGCTTGCATCCTTAATTGGCCATAACTTCTTCTTCTTATAGAAAATGGGGGATTTAATGCAATGCTCTTTTTTTTTTTCTGAAAATCTTCTTTGGGATGTAGAAATGAGCGTTAATGTATGCAAGCCCATTACTGAGAATGGTAATGAAGGAGTCGTGGCCAATGGTTAAGCTTAAATTAAGCACGCTTCAGAAAACAAACACAACTCTTCCAGAATTCCTATTCAACTTTTGTAACAGAATAAGAGTCCTAATAAAATGTTTTCCCTGAGAGGCAATAAATTCTGAAAACATGACTGTATTTACTTAGACCTTTTGTAATGAAAAACTTTTTCTCAGGCGGGAAAACTGCTCTTTACAAGAAAACCCAACAAATACAATTATGCAACTGTTTTCTCGAGGCTTGCGCAAACATGTGCAGTTGCAAACGCTCTGCAGGCCGTGCATTACAGTCCCAGTCCCACACATACCTGTGTGTTCATCTGTGAGAAAATATCGCTCAAGCACCAAAAACATGTACGTAGGTTTCTCTTTCCGTACCGCATTTATATAATTAAAACCCCTTTCAAGCCCACAGCAGAGACCTGAAAAGAATTGATTTGTTTTTCACTGGAAGCGAGTCTGTTCGTGCCGTAAATCTTCTGAAACGAAATGTAACAAATTTCCGCTTGCAACTTTTTGAGAAATGCTACATGCGTTTTATTATTCCATTTATTTATTTGGCGGAAGGAAATAAATGGATTCAAATTTATGATTTAATCTGGAAAAAAGGCATCAAGTATCATTACGATTGATTTTTTTTTTAAGTGGATGCCGACCACCTAAATGCTCTTATTGCCTCCAGAATTAATATCCAATACGCAATTCACGTGCACCCCTGAGCCAATGATGTGAGGCGTTTTGGCGTTGGATGCTGGAGTCACGCTTCGAGCGCGGTGCTTGTGACTACATTTAAGTGAGGTGTCACTGCTTGCCTCCTACCACAGGAGCTTCCACCTCCTCAGACCGCTGCCTCGTATCCTGTGCGGTGTTTCAGAAAGCTCAGAAGGTACAAA
This sequence comes from Chroicocephalus ridibundus, assembly GCF_963924245.1. Taxonomy (NCBI): domain Eukaryota; kingdom Metazoa; phylum Chordata; class Aves; order Charadriiformes; family Laridae; genus Chroicocephalus; species Chroicocephalus ridibundus. Next base: position 4,509,032 of record NC_086289.1, on the reverse strand, counting down.
ATCATCCTGACGGTTCTTTCCTTCACTTTTTGGAGGTCGATGACCACGGCCTTTGCAAGGATGCTCGGGCACCTTTGCCGAGTCTTGAAGCAGGCTCCCTGAACAGCACTGAATTTTGCTCAGGGTAATGCAAACCTATATCTGAAAACAAAAAGGCAGCGATAACGAGACATCTCCCAGCGCTCCACAGCACTGGATTCATTGGTATGCTCTGGCCGGTCATGCAAAGCAGCGCACAAACCTCACGTCTCTGCGTTAAGCCAAGTTTACGGCTGCTTCACGTTGCCAGCGCAGCGCAAAGCAGCTGGAGAGCAGCAGTGACTTTGATCCCAAACTATAGAAGAAATCCTGATCACCGAGCCGATGTGATCCCGGACAATCAGATGTTGCTTTAAACACAGAAGCAAGCACCTCGCAAGGAGTCTTTGCCCTGCCTCCTCCAACACAGACTGCGTTTCAGAGGAATCAAAGCTCAGCAGTTGCATTTAGGCGGAAAATAAAGCTAGCGGCCCCCGTGGTGCACCACTGCCCCCTCAGCTCCAAAGGCTTTGAAGGATTTCTCACTACATGGCTGAGCTCCGTACCACAACAAGCATGAGATCAAAGCACAGGCAATACGGGAAGGCATCACGTCAGCCCAGAGATGCTCCATCTAGCAGGAGTCATGGGAGGGTGGGTGGTGGATCTTGGAGGACCTCTGAGACTGTGACGGTCAAGGTGTGATGCTGGAACCCCCCCTACAGCCAGCACTAGGATGGAAAGAAAAGTCACCCATCCCTCTGGGGCTCTCCAGGTACAGGTGATGACCCGATGCATGGTTTCAATCAATTCAGTCTCCAAAGCCCATTTTAGAGGAGGATAAATAATGTAGCAAAGATGTTATTTGACATCTCTGTAGGGAATGCCATTTCTGTTTCTTCTGGTAATTTCTTACTTCACCATTATAAAAATGAGGCGAAAGAATTATTTGGCGTTTGTGGCATTTAGATAGGTAAGTTCTAAAATATTACCCAAACATGAAATCATTTTGTTTGGGTTTTCTAGTTCAAAACTGAAGCCAAATGAAGATAAAACAAGAGAAAATGAGCTCTGGGACAATGATGGACTGGAACGGTGATACACTCTGCAACTCCTGTTAAAACTTTGGCTCGCAATATGATTTTCATGTATATTTTATACCTCTACTTGCGTCTTTGAGATTTAATTAGTTTCCTAACAATATTCAAAGAGGGCGTTTCAGCTCCTGAGGCAATTTGGAACAAGTTTGGCCAAAAGTATCTGCATTACTTAGGGATGATGTTTTTACCCTGAAACTAAAACACCTTTATTTCTCTCCCAAACACCTAGCTATCCAGGTAATCAGAGTGCCAGTCTAAATATAAATGCTGGAAAATCCATCAGTTAAAGCAATGTAATGGATATTTTTTATAAAGTATACTCTAGATCATGTGCATTCGCAAAGGCAAGAGACTCATTCCCGTTTCTCCTAACTCTGTAATTTCTCACGTTTCATTAAGCTTTAATCAGAAGACTTAAGTCTTAATCTATCCCAAATTAGCTTTAAGAGGAATATAAAGCACAAGTACTGATAATTTGTAATAGCTTATATACCCTTAGATCTGCTGAAGAATGAACTGAAGGAATTATTGTATTGCCTTCTCGCCTAGTCCAACAAGAGCAAAGGCCAAAACTCAAAATTTACAAAGTGTACTCAGCCATAAATATATTTAACATCTACCTAGGTCCTCTAAAAGCTATAATGCTACTGCAGGACTTTGAAATTTATGTCAAGTGTAGTGTAACTTATAACAAACGCAAGCTGCAAACTCCAAATTAGCTGGTTTTTCCCACCTCAACCTTCCGACAGAAGGTGATACGATTTGTAAGCTTTTGTTTCAAAAAGTCCTTAAAAGATATAAAGCTTAGAGGGAAGGAAAACCAGCTCCTTACTTCATGTTGTGAGCAGGGTCGTTGCTGAATTTACTTCCCTTTTTCCTCTCCTAGAAATAAAAAGACCGACTTTCAAATAGCAACACGGCCAGAATATTAACAGCCAGCGTGCAGGCGCACACACGGATTGAAAGCCCCATAACCAGCACCCACCGGGGAGGCTATATCTGCTTTATTATTTGTCTGCAGCTGATGGTGTGGACACAGTGCATTTTGTTTAAGAACCTGTGGCTGGCAGCAAGAAGGGAACCGACACCAGTTTCTCCAGCTGCTGCCCTGGAGGGAAGGGGAGATGGCAGCAGATGAGACTCTTGGCCAGGAGAAATGGGGCCAAGGGGGTGGAGAAGGAGGAGGAGCGGGGCAGGCTGGCAGGGTCCAAGCACCAAACACCCACCCAAGCCACAGGGGCATCAGAAAATCCGATTTCTCCTAGGAGTCAAGAGGTGACTGCGTGGGGCTGGCGTAAACCAGGAACCATGAAAAACAGATGGACTGAGAACAAGATTGGAGGGGAAAAGCATGGCCGACCAAGTAGGGGGGAGATTTCTTTGCAGATGACCTTATTTCAGTCTATCCCATGGAGGAGATCTGGGACGTTCTGATTTTGTGCCCTACCAAAACGCAGCTTAAGAGCTCGAAAGCCCGCATGGCAATCTTCTGCTCCCTTTGAGGACTAGCCCTACCACAAACTGAGCCCTACACAAAACATAACAAGTCTCTCCCTGCAGCCCATAAAGGGCTATTTTCATTTTTTAAGCTTACAGATGACCCCAAGACAGACAGTTCCCATAAGGCACGTCCACGAGCACACCTTTGATGGATCATCATCACCTTGTTTGTACCAGCTCATTATAACATCCTCCCCAGACGCAGCGGAGCCCTATTGCCTTCCCAGCTGCAAAACCGATATTACCATAATTTCTTCATCGTGCTGATGAACAACGGGCTTTGGAACTCTTGGCAGACGAAATCTGCAGATGCTCCTGCAGGATTGCTCCCAGCAGCATGTAGCATAATGGGTCCTTATGCTGCTTCCATGCTGGTCCTGGGGCAAAGCAGAAGCTGGAGCCTCCACCTCCCGATACAGAGACCTCTCACACGTGAGATAACATCAACGGCTGTAAGCCCCTAATTTTTCCTGAGGGCCCGAGCTGCTGACGTGTTTGCTGGCAGGGCCTGGGAAGGAGCACAGCCATAAACGAGGCACTTCAGCAAGGGAAAATCTTCAGAAACCATTTAGATCCATTTAAACAAGAGAAATGTTCTTTTCCTGGACTGTGACACGCTTTCTTTGTCTCTCTGGCATCGAGTTTAGTAATTCCTCCAAGGAATATGTTATAGAGGAGTTCTGCCATGAAAACAGACTCGCTTGGGCTTCTCCCATGTTTATTGTACCGCAGTGATTTGCACATCATGGTGCTCCAGTTATTTCACCCGGATCTGCACATAAAATTGTTTTATTTTCTCAGCATAACCAGATCCTAGAAACCAGGCGAGAGGAGTCCATCACGATGACCTCCATGTCACCTCATTGTATCTGAGCTGTTTTCGTTGGTGGAAACTTGCTGAAGGTTTGAACAACACATAAAACAAGCAGGAACCTGATCACAGCCTGGGCTGGGCCGTCTCCAGAGAGCTAAAAGACAGGAGAAACCTCCTTGACATCCCACCAAACTGGGGGATGAACACTCACCGCTTGCAAATGGGATTGGGCCCTACCCATACTGGTCTTTTCCACAGCAGACCCTCAGGCTGGGATCGCCTGAGTATAAAGCAGACAAGGCAACTTTCAGCATCAAACTGCAGATTTGTTCTTTCTCTAAAATGTGATTATGCAGATAATCACAAAAACCTTCACTGATTTTGTGAGATTATCATAAATCATATTTTAAATTTTAATATTTTTAATGAACACTCTCAGGAAGGGAGGGAATTTAATGGGCGTTCTATCAGCACAAGGGAGAAAACCTGCATACGGCTGAAATCTGAAATTTAAGAACCAGTGAAGCAGGAAAACAATAAAAAATTGTCCCAGATGAGAAGAAATGAAGGAGGGAAAGATCTGTCTCCATCAGCCGTGCCAAGGCTGTTAGGAGACCCATAGGGAAAGACGTGTTAGCTCTGCAAGAGAGAGACGAAGGGAATCAGAGAAGCCATGTCTCAGTTTTGTCCCATCTCCTACAGTGGTTCCTACCGGCAGTTCAGGTTGAGTTAAATCTGCCTGTAGGAGGAACAGTGCAGGACTGCTGGGCCACCACAGTCCGACGTTAGGAGACAAAGGGGGGAGGCAGCGCCAAGACGGAGGACATTCAAGTACAGTGGAGATGCCGTACTCCCCGTGCTACACTGCTGCTCACACCAGCTGCACCAGGACGTTGCCTACTGGCGAGACTGGAGGAACTTCATGATGCGCTTTAAAACTAGTATTCGAACCTCGAATTTGCCAAGGAGAAACTAAAGATGTTGTGGATAGAGGTTCACGGAGTCCCCCTTTGAATCTAGGGAAGTCTGTGGACACGATCACTTATCTCTGGGGTGAAGCTCACAGAGCAGCAGCACGGGGAGCGATTGCTGTCATCATCTCTTCTTGCTGCATCCAGACAACATGACCTCCGCTGGCCATTTCCGCAGCTGGGTGACGCACCCAACTTCAGACTGGTTTGTGGTGGCCTCCAGCATCACTCCCTCAAATTCCCTGGGTGCCGCAAAGCTGGAAATCAGGGTCAGGCCACAGCTTGGCCAGGAGGGGAACGTAACTTCAGCAGAAGAGAGAAGCAACACTTCAGGTTCAAAATCTGCACTTGAATCGGTTTATTAATCCCACGGTGCAAATCAGGAGAAGAGAGGGGAGGAGGGGAAGACATGAGGAATTCAGAGAGTCCAGGACAAAAATAGCACTATTAAACACTTCATTTCTTTTTTGGACATTTTCCCAATGACTTTTAAATCTCCCTAGATTTATAGAGAATAAAAAAAAAAAAGAAAAGAAGTTTATATCCTTTACCACTCCTTTATGTACGGTCTTTTGGAAGACAACCTTGTGTCGTGCTGCTGCAGCTCTCCCACCCATCCTCAGGTCTGGGACCTCAGCCCCCGCCAGCGCATCCCATCTTCATCCCCCAAAAACAGGAGCATGAGTGAGGCTCCAGGGCTCCAGTTAGTCCTGCAAAATAAAGGAAGGGAGAAATCCCACTCAGAAATAATCCTGACGGGAGTAGGTGGGGTGGGGATTATGGTAGCTTCAAAAAAAAGTCAAAACAAAACGAAAGAGTACGCAGTCCTTTGTTCATCACAGGGGAAAACGCTTATACAGCACTTTTTCCCAAACTTTGACAGCTCTAGCAGGTATGTGGTGTATATGAGAAATACATGCAATTTTTCTGCCATTAAACAAACCTCTGCCATTAAACGTTCATTACCTGACAACCTAAAATTCACTACCTGGTTTTCATAGCCCCCCTCTTTATCTCTGTGCTTGCCAAGTGTAAATTAACTTCTATTTGTCTCTTTTACTGAAATACAGCTCGAACCGCGCGTTCTTGTGTTATAAAATATAGTGATTCCTTCGCATACAGAAGCAGATGCTGTTTTCAGTGTTGAAAAACATACATAAAACAGAGCAGGAAAGGAATAAAGTGACTGGGATGTATGTTGATAGCTGGGTGAAGTGAAAGCCCAACTTCTGCAAAAGAAGCTCTGCTGGAAAGATTAATTATTATTGCGCATCAGGTTTCAGATTGAGATGGCTAATAGCTTCAGCAAGATGGGTTTTCTTGGATGTCCTGGCAAAGCCCCTTTTGTTTGGTTTCCATAACCTGAAAGAGATCGCTCGGGTGGCTGAAATACGATCGGATGATAACAGGAATGGGAGCCAGCACCCAAATCGGATTTGTGCATCATCATCCCGGGCGACTGAAGCCTGTGAAAGCTTTTAAAGGCTCACATGATCCTAAATGGTTGACATGAAAGTGTAAGTGTATATATCCATAAAATGTAGAGTTTATTTAAATAGCTACCTCGTAAATACAGTTAGGCTGGCAGGCTTGGATTGCAGACGACTGGTAATGGACTGGAGGGTCTTTTATTTATAGAGCTGCTCCAGTTCAAATCCAGTTCAAGCCATCAGTAGCTATAAGCTGGGTTTTTTTCCCTGTGGCCTGCATGAACTCGATCCAAGGCTGCCAAGCCGTGAGCGGGCAGGAATTCCTGGCCCAGAAAGCATCACCATGGATGGGATTTGCAGGGATGGAGCGTGGAATTTTGCAGGTTTAAAGCCTGGAAGAGGCAAACCCAGCCGGTGGGATGGGGGCAGTGGCACAACCTCCCCCAGAGATCCCATGGCTGGCAGAGGGGATGGTTTTTAACCCCGACCATCCTCCCTGCGATGCCTTCGAGGGTGCCCAGACCCAGCCCCTGCAGGCAGCGCGAAATACTGAGCGTACCTAACATCTTCGAGGTTTTAGCTTAAGGTGCTGTTTGCACAGTTCACATAAATACAGCCCCGAGGATGTGGTTTCACACAGGAGCGGGGCAGCGGTAGCTCCGTCCTCTGGCCCGTCTGGCGTTGCCGCTGCCTGGTGTGCAAAGCCTCCACGCCGCCCAGCCACGGCACCACAAAGACCACAACCCTCCGGAGGTCAGGGCTCTTCAAAATCACTGTTTCAGCAAGCTGCAAGCAAAGACAAAAGAGCAAGCTAAATCTGTCCTTGGCAAAAAAAAAGAGGGAAAAAAAAAGGAAAAAAAAAAAAGAAGGAAGGAAGGGAAAGAAAGAAAGAAAGAAAGAAAGAAAGAAAGAAAGAAAGAAAGAAAGAAAGAAAGAAAGAAAGAAAGAAAGAAAGAAAGAAAGAAAGAAAGAGAGAAAGAGAGAAAGAGAGAAAGAGAGAAAGAGAGAAAGAAAGAAAGAAAGAAAGAAAGAAAGAAAGAAAGAAAGAAAGAAAGAAAGAAAGAAAGAAAGAAAGAAAGAAAGAAAGAATTTAGCTCTTGATAACCAAGAGCCAAATAACCTCATGACTAAGCTATAATCTCAAGGCTAAGCAATGCAGAAAGACACAGGCAAATGCCACTGTATGGAGGGGGGGGCATATTAAGCATTACATGGGGCCTGCGTTGGTGGGAGTACACTACAACTTACCTTGAAAATACCCAGGAGCAGGGACAGAAGAATTGGGATCTAAGGCCGGACCTCTTAGCTAGAGGAGGTGAGTAGAGGGGACACAGGAGGGATACACCAGCTCTGGGGGCTGGAGCAACAAGAGGCAATTTAACCCATCCAGGACAAGTCCAGGACAGAAAAGGAGGACTGTACCACCTATTTGGCCAGCAAAAATTTCACGGGGTGAGGAGGACTCAGGTTCAGAGTGGAGAAACACGAAAAAGCTGGAGGTCTGTGTTGGTGGTGAGGGCAAAGGAAGACGCAGGATTGGTTCTTCTACAACCCCCTACAGACCCAGGGCAGCCACCCAGCCGTGCTGATATCCCACCATCTGGAGATACCCCTGCAGCTAACGGCAGCATTTCTGCTAGACTGAGGAAGGTTACAGTAAAAATACTCTGCAGTTTTGCAAAGTGAGTAAATCGTCTTCCCTTCCACCCCCGGACTCAGCTCTCACGTACTTTGGAGGCCCCAGGTCACCCCTGACCTTGGGGAAGGATGAGAAAGGCGGCTGGGGTGCAGGAAGGAGGCAGGGAAGGGACACGGCAGGGGCAGAGAGAGGTGACCAGACACCCAGACAGCTACGGTTTCCAGTATCCCTGGTTTGAATAGAGCTGACCAGACTGTCTGGTCACTGTATATATAGGATGGAGCAGAAGCTTGCAATTACATTCCCTTTATGCGGTTTACATATAGCTGGGCTTTATAAGCTAGCACACATCAAGGCTGAGCATTTCAGCGGGCTTTTTCCAGGGAGTGGGGTTCTTATCTCCTCTTAGGAAATGAAAACATGGGCAAATTTGCTTTTCCAGGTTGAAGAAACCACAGAAATGTGAAAGACATTTGTATAAATAACATCATGCACCGAATTCCACCATTCCTTTTTTCACTTTTACTTACGGTTCCAGCTGCATGAAGTGAAGTGTTTCTTATTGGAACAAATGTGTCTTTATTTTTTTTTTTTTATTTTTTTTTTAAAAAGCCCTGAAGCAGATTTACAGCAATTCTTCCTATCAATAAACAAACTAGTCGGAGCTCCTGATTCACGGCTTTGTCGCAACCAGGCACGATGGCCATCTCGTTTGTGGCCAGATGGTTTGAATTAGGGCTGATCTGTTAGAGGAGCTGAGCTTGAGCTCCCACCTCAGCCTACACGTGGGACTGACCGATGTCCATGAGCGCTGCCTCCTGCTCCTGCTCCTGCTCCTGCTCCTGCTCCTGCTCCGAGGGCATGAAGGTTACAGCAGGAAAACCAGAATGGTGCATTAATAAAGGCTTTCTCAGTCCATGCCAACTGTAACTCGAATGTTCCTATTTTCAAAGGGTACAAGACGTTTCCTAGCAAGGCTGGAAAACCAAACTAATAGTAATCCTTCGAAGTGGAAAAGACTTGCAGTTTGAGTCAACAAAGAAGGCGAGAATATTGCCTTCTCTCCAGTAACGTCACCAATTCCAGTTGCATCCATCTCCCGGTGGAAGAATGTAGCTTTCATATAATAAATAGGAAAAAATACAAATTACAAACAGGAGCAACAAGTGAATATAAGCCTTTCAGTACTAAACACATCGCACGCTGGCATCGCAAGACCCAGCTACATAACGCACCATTAATTATTTGCATGGCTTTAAGTACTGATTTTTCAAACCAAGCACATGAAATCTGCCGTGTGCTACAGAGCGTGAGCTTCTGCAACCCGGCAGCTTTTCCATGAAAACAGTTCAATTAATTTCAGCAGGGGAATGGACGGTAACTTCCAGCTGACTCTAAAGAGAAAATCTGGCGCGAAAAGTGCTGTTTCTTAAATGAAATGTACAGAGAACTGTCTTTGTAGGATGTGAAATGAAGTACAAATTAAAACACAGAAAACTGGTTACAAGACCCGGCCACTCGAGAAGGTAACAGATTAGGTCTTGCGATGCGCCAAGGCAGCTTGGCCTGACTTTTCAATTGCCACGAGCAGCAATTTAAGCAGAAAGCTTTGACTGGCTGGTTTGAGACCCAGCAGGACGTGTGAGTTTAGGCTGTTTGAACGCAACAGGCTAATCCTAAACCAGCATTTGTCAGCCTATTGACAGTTTATTGGCCCTGACAGTTTATTGTTGTCTCTCTTAAGATGTAGTGCCATTTCCTCGCCCAGGAAGAGACCACGACGGCAGAATTCAGCCAGACCCAACCAAATCCCGTAGGAAACGGCTTTTAATTCACCTTAGAGGCTACAAGGAGTAGGATTTATCCTGCTAGTCTTAAAAACCAGAGTCATCGTTGAGCAACCGGCTGGCTGAGGTTACGGTGCTTTGAATAGAATGTTGTAGATGGAATAAAATTCCCCAGCACCCAAAAGCTGTGCTTAGATGTCATTTATGCTCTTCTGGAGATGCAAGAAACCCGGAAAGCCAAGAAGTGAGCAAGTTGTTCATTTTTCCAGGCGCAAACCCTTACTATTAAACACTTCAAACAGTTACAAGTGGGGGGTTTCCCATTCTGCGGTTCCTTCGCGCTCCTCTGTGCTTTCGATGTGTGACGGATGCTTGGTGCTAAGGGTAAGGTTGCTTAACATGGGGGCACCTTCCCTCCCCTCTCACTGGAGGCTGAACAGCAAACATTTACTTCTCATTCCAGAGGCTTCATGATGGTCTATTTTGAAGTCATTTAGGCAAAAGCTGAAACAAGCATCTCTCAGTGCACGCGGTGGTAGGAGCAGGTTAAATCACAGAATCATAAATAGAATCATGGAATGGTTTAGGTTGGAAGGGACCTTAAAGCTCATCCAGTTCCACCCCCCTGCCCTGGGCAGGGACACCTCCCACCAGACCAGGTTGCTCCAAGCCCCGTCCAGCCTGGCCTTGAACCCCTCCAGGGATGGGGCAGCCACAGCTGCTCTGGGCAACCTGGGCCAGGGGCTCACCGCCCTCACAGCAAAGAATTTCTTCTTAATTTCGAATCTAAATCTACCCCCTTCCAGTTTGAAACTCTTACCCCTTGTCCTATCATTACCCTCCCCAGTGTAATGTAATCAGACCAATGTAGGCACTTGGGCTGAGTCCGGTTGCTGGAGCTTTGATAATGGAAACATCAACTTGCAGAGGAGTCGGTGCTAATCCCAGTGCAGTATCTGAAATCAATCCAGGCAGGAAAGAAAGCTGGGAACCAACATGGCAACATAAATTAAAAAGTCAAGACAAGTTCCACAGAGATTGCTGCCAGTGACAGAGGATAAAAAGTGCACCATTTTTCCAAGTATTTGCAGCCAAATTAGCAGAAGTGAAAAAAAAATGCCCCCAAAGGCAACACAAAATGATAGGGAAGGGAATTGCACACTGCGAGCGTGTCCACAAATGCTGATAGAGAGGAACGAACTCTTTCATTAGAGATCAACGCAACTCGGGTGTGCCATAAACTGTGGGCTGCTGCTCAGGCAGGCGTCATACCAGAAAGCGTTGTTAAAAATTGACTGGGAAAGAAAGGCCAGTAAAGCGGAAATATTATATTGGGAAACAATGCTACCAAAGGGTTCTGTAGTCTTAGACTTTAAGTTAAAGCTAAAATTGCACCTGTGAAGTTTGTAAGGTTTTGGAAAAAAAGGAGGTAGCGGTGGGTTTAAAAATACGGTAAGTTCTCAAGATCTATGTGACTGTGGCGCAGGAATAGAAAAGCATAAATGAAGCACCCGGGTACACTGTACTCATCATCGGATGAATGTGGAAATAGAAAATAACTGGTGAAACGCATGAAGTTTGCCAAAGGATTCAGGCTAGGAAAGATCCACATTGATGGATCCAGACACACTCAAGCTGCAGTGCAGATGCCTCCACTCTCCAGGCAAAACCTCCATTTTAATACTTCCTTAATAATGATGCTCCCTGCAATTGTACTTTTTTGACAGTCCCACCTCGAAACAGGCCAAGCACGGTCTGCTTCTCCCAGACACAAGAGCCTGGAAACAGCTCCGACCACCGCTGGTCATCGCTTCTCCAGACGGGACCTCGGGTATTTCAGATTTCAGCACAAAAGGCCGACAGCAGATATTCCCATCCAAATCGTCTGGGAGAAAATGGATCTGACTTTTCAAACAACACCTAATAATAGGCTTCATCTTAGCCTCTTCAGGGAAGCTTTTCAAAGCATGAAGTGTCATCGACTTAAATTTTGTATAACAAAAAAGCTGAGAACTAAGCTTCCTAATTCAGGCAGAATTCTATCACCGGGTAGAAAAGCCCTGATTTTACACGAAACACCCGGAAAGATGCACCAGAGTCATATTATAACAGGTGCACAGGAGTTTTCAGGCTGCTGGCAGGAGGAGATGCATTTTGCGTACGTGAGAGCCGTGGGGAGCTGAAGGCGGCAGCGACTGGAGAAATTGTGGCTCAGCCTTTTGAGAGGCAGCCTCTCAGAAGAAACTGGAGCAATTACAGCTCATCCCTTCTGGAAGGGGAGCCAGCGGGTGCAACCTGCAGCGATAGCGCCTGAAAATAAATTGGAAGGAGCCTGCCAGGAGCAGCCACGGGGACGGAGATGAGGTGCCTTGTCGGAGAGCTACAAGAATATGCACAGCTCCTGGGAGGGAGCAGAAGACATGCTACGGATCGGCCCGTGCTGCTGGGAGACGTTGTGCACAGCAAAGACACCCCAGGGCTGTGAGAAGCGTGACTGGGTTCAGCAACACCCACCCTCCCGCCTCAGCAGCCCGAAGCCCAGACTTTCAGGCAGGTTCTGAACCCCATCCCCAAAATCCACCTCCTAATCCTCCCCCAGCCGGCTCCGTCCCTCAGGGTGAAGTTGGCACGGTGCTCCTATCTTTGCAGTGAACCACGGCAAAGCCTCATGCTTCGGCACTCCCAGGCTAGGGAATCATAAAATATAGATCTGAATGTCTCCGTATGGACCTTAAAACTCTAGGTCATTGTGAAGCAACGGTGGACTTTTTGGACATAAGCCTGATGTAAAAGGCTGTTTCAAAAGGCCTATTTGGCGAGGAGAGAAATGGTAACCAAATGATAACCCTGAGCAACCTGACCGCTGGGGAAAGAAGGGTTTTGGGCAGACGCGGCACTGGATATCCAGCGAGGCCGGGGAGGGATGAGGAAGGAAAAGTGAGAACAAGCGTATGAGTGATCCAGAGAGAAAGTGGAGGTGTGTGGGTTACCAAAGTGACCGGGAAGAGTGAGGGGACCGCAATGTGCCAAAGACCCCACAAATAGCAGCTGGGGACATGAAAGCACGAGGAGGAGCAGGACTGGGCTTGCTGCTCTTGCAGGGAGATGCTTTCCTGCCCAAACACATCAAAAGGGCCACGGATGAGGTGAGGGGAGGGAAAGATAACACACGCGTTGCTTCTGGCCAGATGGGGAGCTCCACTACCCAAAATCTGAAGTCCAAAAAGGAGAAAAATCTGCGAAGGCTGTGCCCAACAAGCCTCAAATGAACTAGCAGCAGCAACGCCACAGCCTCCTCAGCTGTCACCCCATCAGGGTCAGGGCTGCCTCTGTCCCCAAGGGCACCAGGTCCAGGGGTAGCCTCTGGATGAGGTCCGATGCCCAGCATCCCTTGGCAAGCGCCAGCACAAGCGTCACAGGCTCAGTATCCCAAAACCGAAGTCTTACAGCTGGGGGTTTACTTCACCTCTAGATCTGCAACGATTTGCGATAAATCACTTCTCCTGACAGCGCTGGTTCTGCTCTCAGGCCACTTTAATATCGCGGAGCTACTCCTAGGTTTGTGCCAGAGTACGGGGAGATTTCAGCATGTAAAAATTCGTGATGATTTTTCATCAGAATTACCCCGAGCTGCCAGCAAACAGAAACACCGCCTAAGAGAGATTAGTTGTGAGAATCGTTTTAACACAACGTTGGGTGTTTTGTATGTGGTGCCAACTCTTTTCGCAATAAATCAGAGTTCCCCAGCATGCGCCTCTGGGGAGGTATAAAATCACCTGAGAAAAAAATGTTCTGGCCATCCGCCTACGCTATGATTCTTTCCAAGACTACATCACCACCCATGTGTAAGATATGTGGGATGAGACGCTGCTCCCCATCAGCTGCTGGCTTGGCCAACGCTGACCCCGGAGAGGGGCCTCTGCAGAAATGGATAACAACAACTTTCATAGCGCTCATAAATGGGATGAGCTAAACCTCTTAAACAGCATGGAAAGACTCCCAGTGATTTTAAATGGGTTTCACGCTAGGCCGCTGGATGTGTTTTGTACCTAGAATGCCCGCTTCATTCCTGGAAGAGGAGTTGTCTGTCCTATAGCAGCGCACTGGGAAAATGCAGAAGGAGAAGACAAGGGAAAGTAAACTTAATTAACCATTTAATTTTAGTATTTACACAGTTCATTGATTATCTGGCTGCACAGACGCCTTTAACTACTTAAAAGTATAAAATGACCCCAATCCGAGATGTTCTTTGCCAAGACCAACCCTACGACAGCTGTATTGCTGGAACGAAGTGGGCGAGACCACCACGTCACAGTTCATAGGATCAAAAGGTGGACAGGGGAGGGCCCAATGCTGAATACCATTCTCACTCTTGCAATTCATGCTTTTTTAATCGTTCACCAGGGGTATTCACATGAAAAGTTACTCACAGGGATAATAAAACCATACCAGCTCCCTTCCTTTACCCAGCTCCCTCATCTTTATCTTCTGACCATATCGTTTGCAAGGTCAGCTCTTGCAAAATGCTGCTCACCTGAATGATGTTATCTTTTACGGCCAGACAAGTGATTTAAAACTGAAAGAGCTGTGATTTAGCAAGCTCTGGCCTTTGGTTTTTGGGGGAACATGTCGTCTTGAGTGATAAATCTCCTTTTGTTGAAGAGAAAAACTATCTTCAGAACTGTGCGTTCTTAAAACCAGATCCAGTGTCATATTAGCTTATGTCATCTGAAAGTCTGGTATCAGCAGCGTGGTTCATACAGCAGTCAGAATACCCTGTTCTGAAACTACAGTTTCTAAGAATTTGTTTTTCCTTCCCAGTGCTTTTCTGCTGGCTAAGAAGCATCTCTCAAGTCCCAGCCTATTTAGCCCTCCAGAATTATAAATGTCATTGCAAAATTTTTTACAATTGATTGTTTCCTCACTTCCCTTATGAATTTCGTGGATAAATATCATAAATTAGTTAAGAAGAGAATGTAATTCTTTCTTTGAACGCCATCCTTTGCAACTGAAAAAACTAAAATAATACCCGAAGATTCCTTTCCACCTATGACCATACCAAGGAGAAGTGTAAAAATTTAATTAGGGGGGAAAAAACAACGCTCCATTAGAAAGACTTCATTGAGACTAAAAATCAACCTCCAGTGTGTACAGTAAAAAGGCAGAAATTGTTTGTTGGTGGGGTTTTTTGAATACTGTGCCCCCCAGCACTCACAGGACACCTCAGGGAACTTGCCATACCTTTAACTACTCCGTCTCATGATTTTCCCCTCTGCAGCAGCACTGAACACATACAGGACGTACCCAGCACAGCTGAAAATGCGCTAGAGGTGCATGCCAAGTCATTTCCGCACACCTGAACGCCCAGCTGAGCAGCCTTTGTAGTGCACCGCGGCATGAAATGGCCAATTTGTCCTCCTTGCCTACGTTGCAGCAAGGTGTGAAATCCTAAAGAGGAAAGGCAGCATTCTCATTTGCCTTTGGGAGCTGGTGGCGAGCCAGAAGAGCAGCAGAGAGCTGTAAAATCTTTCTTTGGAAAGCCCGAGATGAAGGAAGGTGCAAGTCAGGAAAAACGATGACGATCAACCATGAAGCCCAGCGTGATCCACGCAAGGAACAGCAGTGCCTCTGCTTCATGAGCTGCACAAAGATCTTCTCCCAGACCCAGAAAACTGACACTGATCCTGTCACCCACGGATTTCTTCCTTCCATCTAAGCTGATTTTCTTAGCCTTCTCTGTGGGAAGACATCACAGCCCATAAAGGGAATTTTTTTGTGGATTTGTGGAAGATAAGGACTTGCAAAGAGTGGTCAAACACCACATTGTTGTGGTGGGGAATCCCGGGGAATTGGGAAGAGTAGGAGAGCAGCACGGAGAAGCGGGCTTTCCTTTTTCACTCTCATGTTGGTCTCTGAAAGGCTTTGCTCCCTTCCCTCACATTAGCACACAGAAAAAAATATGGCATGATTTTCAGGGCAAACATGCATATGGGAGATTCGTGCTCTAGCCATGAATCAAACTCCAGGCACTAGAGCAAATGGAAGTGGCATTCTGTAAGATTTAAGGCTCTAATTCAGAAGGGGGTATGAATCTTATTGTGAGTGTTTCAAGGGGTGTTTGCAGAAATTGTTATGGGAAAAACTTGCATGTGGTTGGAATTACCCAGGGAATGGATTTGTACTTAAAAACTAAAATCAATCATGGGTGTGGTGGAAAAAAAAACCCTTTGTTGCAATAACCATGACCAAGATTCAGAATTTGCTGCCCTTCCACAACTGCAGCTGCATGAAATTGCCTCAAAATTATTCTTCTTTTATATGGGCAAAGAGCAAGACTGACCTTTCACAGCAGCTTCCGTGGAAGGTGGCACAAGGGAGGGTTACAGAGAGTTTATTCTTCGATTACAGTGGCTTTGTGCCGCAATAGCGCGTGTTTCGGTGGAGTTATTCAGAGCTACGCTTTCTACGCAATCACACCCATTTTGAGGGGATAAATGCACACTTTGAAGTTATTTTCGGTAACAAGAAATGGGCTGGACTGCCACAGATTACTCCTTGCCTGTAATTATGAGCTAAGAGTTTGCTGCATGCAATGTAAAGAAAACGTCCTGATGACAGGAATGGAGGACGTGCCTTTGGCTGAGGCGGAGATGCTCATACGTGTCTTTGAGCACGCTCCTGCGCAGGCACAACCCTCGCATGCCATGTATGCATTCGCATTGCCGCTTGAGCCCAGGATAATGTCCTTTTCTGATGGGATGTGAAGATTGAATCCGTTATACATTCCCAGCCAGACTGCCAGATTGCGAGGGAAGCCTGATCACAGGATGTCTTGGCTCACGTGCCACGAAAGCTGAAGCAGAGGGACGATGTTGGCAAATGGAAGATGCCAAGTAAGAGCAGTCCGGGCTCTGCCTGACCCAGCGTGGCTCTGCAGCGCATCCCCATCACCCCACGGAAGGCTCACCCGGGTGATCACCGGTCCATCACCCACCCCAACTCTGGGACGGAGAAGGAGACATCCAAGAAAACTCAAATGCAAGAGCAGAAAAGAGCGAGCGAGATTAGATCCAGCAAAACAGCAGGGTGTTAATGAAAAAGAGATTTGAGCCATTTATTTGATCGCCCACAAGTCTACCTGAAGAACCGGAGAACAGTTATTAATACAACCACCAAAAAATGTAGAAAAGTGCAATAATTTAGGAGGAAAAACTGTTTGAGGGACTAATTGCAAATGGTATTTGATGGCTTCTGTTATATAAATTGTGCTTCAGTGATAGGACAGGGCATCGAACTTCAGGTAGGTATTCAATGACAGCGTCTGGTTTTTAAGCAGCTGCTCTAGTGAATTCACAATAGCCTAATTCTCCTCCCCCTGAAAGCTCAGGGCAGGCCTAGGACTCACTAATAGTTTATTATTTATTGGTTTATGTTTCATTAACTGAAATAGCCTGAACATTGCACAGGGTTGGCAAACATACCAGGGACTGGAACACAGAAAAACTAGCATTAGTTTCTGATTCTGTCACTGACCTGGTAATGGATTTTGCATAAATAATTTAAACTTTCTGACTTGTTTCTCTGTACTGGAAGAAGAAGTAACTCTTTTTGGTTTTCTTTAATAAAAGGTTTTGATATCTAATAGTAAACATGCTACATAAAAAGTAGATGGTTTATTATTTTATTATTGTGCAGATAGTCTGTCCCATTTGCATGCTGCTAATGGTATACAGAGAAGTAATTACAACCTATATAAAACCATGAAAAGCTGGTCCATAAATAAAGTACTATGAAACACCTGAGCACTAAAAGAACAAACTTCCCTGGAATAGCTGAGCTTTGTGCTAGTACAGGTAAAAAACAGCTTTAACCTTAAAGCTTATAAAGCAGTAATTGTGCATAGAGAGCAAATCTGGCCTTCCACATTGTACGGCTGCGGATTTAGCAGTTAACCATACTGGATGTTAAAGGTATGTGTTTTTCATTATTGGTTAATACATTGTTAAACATAAGCAGACCCAAATGTTCACATGCATTACATTACGTCTGTACAAGGAAACTCTTCCCACAGCAAGCACCGCTTCCCAAATCCCTGGTAACGACTATTCTGAAGAGCAATCGCTTGGAGCGCTCCTCACACGGGTGTTATGGGAAGCGCATTAAAGTCTGCGATCAAGTGTTGCTGGTTTTCTACTTGTGATTACAAAACTCCTCAGAGCATTAGCAAGCACGGCCAAGCAGAACTTACGGCGCTGCGATCCTATAACCCACTTGACGTAAATTAGTCAGCCCTAAGGATAAACGGCTGTCCTGACTGGTCAAAAAAAGATTAACTGATTTTAAATGGTACGATAGTAACCAGCAAGGCTGACAAGGCTTTCCGTGTGGGATATCACTAAGCACAGGAAAGCATTAACATGGGGTGGAAAACAAGGACGACGGAGCTCCGCAAACTCTGGACAGTGTAAACATCTATGGTAGCACTGGGATATAAACCAGAGCGGCAGAGTTCAAAAGTTAATACCACGAGGAAAAGGAGGGGAACTATGACAGAGAAATGAGCTGTTTACCTTCCCTTTGAAAATTTCGATTTTGCTGCTGTTAATGCTGATGCTGAACCCAGTTGAGGTTGCCCAGAGAGGTGGGAGATGCCCCATCCCAGGAAACACTCAAGTTCAGGTTGAACAGGGCTCCGAGCAACCTGATCTAGTTGAAGATATCCCTGCTCATGGCAGGGGGAGTGGACCAGATGATCCTTTAAGGTCCATTACAACCCAAACTATTCTCTGATTCTATGAACAAAACCACTGAGGTTTTCCTCAACCATGAATTTTCCACTAAGCTTCTCTTCTCCTCCTCTTCTCCATTTACGCTCAGCTATTTCAAGGTCAGGCTACCAGATCATCCGCTATGGGGTATTTCCAGTCCATCCTTCAGATATTCAGAAATATCTGAATCATGCGAGAAAACCGATTCTCGCTAAATCTTCAGGCAAAATGTGCAGATAAGCTTAGATAAGCATGATAGCTACAGCTCAGATAAAAGAGCCAGGTCCTCGGCTGTGTCACCTGGCATCCTTCCACTGAAGTAAATGGAGTTCTGCTGATCTGGCTCCGTATCTGGGGAAGGTTGCCAACAGCCAAGCTGATGTGAAATATCATTGTTAGAAAGGATGGGGAAAAAATTCTGTTAGACTGTATAAAAAATTGTGGGTTTGGGGTTTCTCAACCTTGTACAATTCGTGGGATAATTCAGAGGGAATCACGGCCCCTGTTTTCGTGACACAGGGAAGGTAAGTTACCTCCCAGGTTCTCTCCCGGCCAAAGTCCTCAGCCAGGATCAGAAGCACTGAAGATCAGTGCATGTCACCTGGATGGGCTGGAGGCACCCTCCGGCCAGCTCTCCCGGCCCACCCTGCCTTGACACCACTCTCACCCTCCGAAAGTATGATCGAAAGAGAGCTTGCATACATAGACTCATAGAATGGTTCAGGTTGGAAGGGGCCTTCAAGATCATCTCGTTCCAACCCCCCTGCCCTGGGCAGGGACACCTCCCACCAGACCAGGTTGCTCCAAGCCCCGTCCAGCCTGGCCTTGAACCCCTCCAGGGATGGGGCAGCCACAGCTTCTCTGGGCAACCTGGGCCAGGGGCTCACCACCCTCAGAGTAAAGAATTTCTTCCTGATACCTAATGTAAATCTCCTCTCTTCCAGTTTGAAGCCATTACGTGTTGTCCTATCACTACCTGCCCTTGTAAAAAGTCCCTCCCCAGCTTTCTTGTAGGTCCCTTCAGATACTGGAAGGCTGCTCTAAGGTCTCCCCGGAGCCTTCTCTTCTCCAGGCTGAACCCCCCCAGCTCTCTCAGCCTGTCCTCCCAGCAGAGGGGCTCCAGCCCTCCCAGCATCTCCGTGGCCTCCTCTGGCCCCGCTCCAACAGGTCTCCGTCTTTCCTGTGCGGAGGACTCCAAAGCTGGAAACGGCACCAGTAAACGAGTATCTTTGCTTATTTATAGACCTTCTTTAGCAGAGTGAAATAAACAGCGTGAGCAAGCTTGCAATGAACTGACAGCGTTAGCGTATAATCTCTTGCATTTTAAAGTCAGCATGTTCCCATCAATTTGCAGCGTGTGTGCACGTGGAAAGAGCTCTTAGCTGCTCCCTGGTTTCTATCGGGCAAAGGCAGGGATTTCTGCTGTGTGTTGCCAAAACCTCCCACTCGGGCTACAAGATAGAGCCCAGAGCGGTGTAGACTGCTGGATTTTACCCTCCTGAAAATCTGTCACTATGGGTACTGGGAGACGAAATGTAGCAAAAAAGAGGGACTCAAGGACATCTGCACCTGGGCATCGGGGCTCATTCTTGACAGCTGTAGTTGGTTAAATTTAATTCTCTACAGCCAAAAGCTTGCATATTATCAGCACTGGGAAAATACACAGTAAATAAATTTTGGCAGAACAATGTTATCAGAACTGTTGGAAAATGCGGTGGAGACTAAGCCTTATTTGAGACTGAGGAGTTTGATACTGCCCTTGCAAATGGGGCAAAAGATTATCCCACAGGTAATTCTTGGATCTGGGCTGCAGCACCTTCTCCAGTATGGGCACTGACGGGGAAAAGGCAAATTTCTGAAGCAAAACGCATGCTGAAGCACCTTTGGGTTACATCCTGAAAGTTATAAAGCCAGAAGGAGTTATCCCAATGGCTTTCAGGTTTGCCACGCTTCTGATTTTGAAGCACATTGCTGTCAGAGTCAGGGCTGGGGATACAGGGAGAAGGAAGAAAAAAACGACCTGTATTTGTCAAAAATCCTGCCTGGCATTTCTTTGTAATCCCAGATAGTTTGTCATCTTTCAACAATTATTTATATTTGGTAGCGACTCTCTTCCCAGATGCCTGGGATACAATTACATCTACACCTCATCCCTTCGACGTGATTGCTTTTTCTGGGAGAGTCGGCAGCAAATCAGACCTGGTCCTGAGCAGCTCACGCTGTTACCCTGATGAAATCAAGGAAAAAATAATGTAGCCCTTGTTTATTGATGAAACAAAGCTGCTTCCATAAATAAGCAGGAGGCACAAAAGAGAGGCAAAGATGAAATGGCGCTCTGAGGGAGGCGTTTCAATCATTTTAGAAGGATTTGGGGGCAAATAAAAAAGAAAAACCAAACCAAAACAACAGGAAAAGAGCTTCCTCCTCTAAGAAGAAAATTCTTATATTTTTAGTATACTCAAAAAACTTCAAATCCCGCTGGAGGAAGAAATATTAGAGGCAATCTCATCTTTAAACTGCTGTAAGGAGCCAACCTCCTTTCCACGGGTATGGATTTGTTCCCAAGGGAATTACATTTAAATACAGTGGGGGGAAAAAAAAAAAAGACACACAAATTGCTGGGGCCAAAACTCATTTCTGCAGCGGCTCACAGCTCCCTGCTGCTGTACAGCACTAATGCTCGGCCATCCCTGAGGAACACGGAGACGCAGGACAGTGTTCCCTGTCATTGCCAGGTGCCAACAGATTCTCCAGCTGGACCAGGTTAGGCCAGGAGTAAAGAGAGATGGGACCATCAGCTGCCCTCTGGGGCGGAAGGTTCCTCTGCACCAATGTGCTGGGCTGTAGCTGCTCTCACAGGGATCTCAGGGAGCATTCAAACGATTTGTTAGACCTCCCCTTTCTCCTTTGGTGATAATGAAAAAGAAAAAAAAAAAAAACAAAACAAAAACAAAACCAAAAGGCCACTGCAACATGCTAAACCAGAAAAATAAACGCTAAAAATATTCCAGAATGGTCCTCAGGAGTTCTGGACCTGGCTGCCATCTCTGACATTGGGCTCCTACACAATCCTGGGAGATCGCTCAGCCTAAATGTCCCTCTTCCCTTTTCTTTGATTAGCCAAGATGTAATTTCCCTATTTCTGGGACGAGCACTTGGCAGAACTGATGGAAAGTAAAGCTGGCACAAGGTGATGGAGACACAAGTAACCTTCCCCTCCTTATCTATGGCTCCTTTCCCCCCGCCACCCCGACCCCGCTCTCATTAGCATCTCACACACCTTCTACCATCAGAAGGAACATCCTGACAATAAAGAGAGCACAGTCACCCATTCTGGTCACGTCCTTGCTGCGTTTTGATCAATGAAACACAGGCATGCTTTCATGTTTGTCCAAGATGACGAGTGAAAAAAAACCAAAAAAACAAAAAAAAAACCACCAGAAGGGCTGGATTTTCAGCACCGAGAGTGATGTATCCAGAGACATTTACAAGCAAAAAATCACATCAACAGAGCAGCACACGAGAAAATTCCCAGTTCATGCGACTAGAGCCCATCGGCATCGCCACGTTGGTGGACGTCAGGGACTCAAGCACCTATTGGGGTTACGGAAATCAGCTCCCAGGCCTCCAGAGGATTGTTTGTGACGAACTGCATCACAGCTCTGTAATTAAGAAAGATTAAATTTCATCGAGAGCATTGTTATAGGTCTCGCTTTAATATCATTTGCAAATGTTCCAATAAAACCCTCAGCCTTTCGGCAAGTCTTGTTCATAATCCCATATCATTGATTAGTTTAAGCAAGCTACAAATGGCAAGCTGTCCGACGCCGCTTGTTAATGCAGGCATCTTCTCTCATCCGCTATCTCTTTAGAATAACAATGAATGCAGCATCCTTATGCTTGCCAAACGCATTTTGAGCTTATGAAATACTAGCTTTATGTCAAAATAGGCTTTTTTTTTTGCAGGAGCAGAACGCAGTAGTCTAACAAAAACAGAAGACAGTTGCAGCATTATCTAGAAAATATGCAGCTTAGCCCAAAAATTCAGTTCTAACTTCTCGTTTTGAAGGTTTTGGAAGGGCTATTTTGGCTGTGCCATGGCAGAGTGAGAGAACCAGGCATGAATCTGGCTCCCAAAACTCGGGGCTTCAGCGTCCCAACCCATTGCTGGCGTTTCCCAGCCTTCGAGAAGAAAGGCTCCCTCATGGCTCTCCAAGGTCTGGGCAAGGAGCCTGGGCTCTGTGTGCAGTCGGTCTCCCTTTGCTTTAGAGGGTCCGTCATCCCTAAAGACATCGGAATCAGGCCCAAAGGCAAAGGGAAGCGAGGGGAATACCAAGTATTCCAGGGAAGGCCGCTGCCCACATTTACTGTCATTAGCCAGATGCATCATGGCTGGCCCCATCTCTGCCCGGCTCCCAGGTGGCAGGGGGTTTATTACTCTTCCCGGCTCTATCCACTACCACCATTGCCACGAAATAAAATGTAATCACACTCACATAGGATTTTCAACCACCAGTAAGGAAACGTTCAGTCTTTAATTGCAGACATCAGCTCCCTCCCAGCCCACAGCCGACTGGCATATCCTGCCCTTTGTCTGCAGCCATTCACAGGAAACTTCAAAGAAATCCTCCTTAAAAGCTCCTCCTGCCCATCCTGCCCTGCTGCTCTCCCAGGGGGGCGCAGGATAACAGCAATTGAAGCTTTCCTTCCTTTGTACCGTACTGCCGATCGCCTCGACACCGTTAATCACCAGTTTAGGTACTGTGAGGCACTGGACTAGCACACCAGCACAGACTGAGGATTTGTGGCTTCAATGAGTGGCACAAATATTGCAGAAGGAATTACGGCAGCCCCGGGGTAATCACCAGCCTTTTTCAGGCACTGAAAGCATTTACAGACTTCTTCCCTCAAAACTGTGTTACGAATGACCGTGCATAGTTAGGCTAAGGGTTGCGGAAAAACCCAATACCTGCTAAAGTCCTGAGTTAAGGATGGGGGAAAGGGTCTTGTCTACAGGCTTTCTGCAGTGAGGCATCACTTGGATCGCACGCACGCATGGCTTTGACTCTTTCCTTTCCCTCCTTTTGTATATCTTCTCATGCAGAGGACCGAAGCAAGAGTATTTAGGGGACTGGAACACCTCTCTGATGAAGAAAGGCTGAGGGATTTGGGTCTCTTCAGTCTGGAAAAAAGATGACTGAGGGGGGATCTTATCAACGCTTATTAATACTGAAAGGGGGGGTGTCAGGAGGATGGGGCCAGGCTCTTTTCAGTGGTGCCCTGTAACAGGACAAGAGGTAACGGGCACAAACTTGAGCATAGGAAGTTCCACCTAAACATGAGGAGGAACTTCTTTCCTTTGAGGGTGGCAGAGCCCTGGCACAGGCTGCCCAGAGAGGTGCTGGAGTCTCCGTCTCTGGAGACATTCCAAACCCGCCTGGACGCGTTCCTGTGCCACCTGCTCTGGGTGACCCTGCTCTGGCAGGGGGTTGGACGGGATGATCTCCAGAGGTCCCTTCTAACCCCTACCGTTCTATGATTCTGTGATTTATTTAAAACCTAATTCTTAAGAAACATTGTTCTGCCACAGCTGAGATTTGAGGGCCTTCAGCGTGTTTAACCATATTGATACGTGACCTGTGGGATCAGAAATGCTTCGCTCACCCTTCCTTTTACCTGTCCCCCCCCCCCCCCCCATACCCAGGGTCTCTGCAAGGTACTGCGCAGGTGGCCGCTGCTCAGCATCACGTTCATCCCCATCCGATGGGGTTGCACATGGAGGTAGCTCGGCTTCCCAGTTTGTTTTCTCAAGTGGTGAATGTGCTCCTTCATAAACAGCCTTGTAGATTTGCTGACCTTTTTTTACGTATTACGCTAGTAGATCTCCCGCTCACTGACCCCCCCCTCAGAAGATAAAGCAATAAAATCTTATTTTCTCAGGAAACGGTTATCGCTTGCGTATCTTAATGAAAAACGCTGTGGTTTGTTGTTTTACACCGCGCTGGAAGTACTGAGATCAAAGAATTAACACAAGATGCAAGATTAGATCTTGCTTTGTAAGCAAGCGATGTGGTCGTTGTCTTTGATATGCAAAACAAAGAATCATTAAATAAATCTGATAATATCAAGCTAGTAAGAGGCTTCAAATACAAGTGGAGCAACCACTAGATAGCTGGAGACGAGCATTTTAGTAAAGCAACATTAAAAAGATAAATAAATCCCAACTTAAAGCTTTGGAATTGATTCAAACACAGACGAGAAAGTCTCAGCAGTTGTGTGTGTCAGTATTTTGTCTCCAAACACATTACTTTGGGAAAAAGTGGAAGTAAAGGTGAACCTGATGGGATTATTTTTCGTATCAGCAACAAGTTTTATGGTTGCAGAAGAATTAGTATTTGTGGTTGGCCAGCACTCAACTCCGTTGGCTTCACCTTAAGCAGAGGAAAAGGATTGAGAGAAGCCTCTGAGATGGTCTAGGCAGCGTGTGTCAGCTTTCCCTTTTTAACCTATTAGCCTGTCTGTAGAATACCATGAGCTCAGCTGATCTAAACCCTTAGAAAATACAATATGTTGTACAAAAAATCAAAATGTAACTACTGATCAGTGGCTGCAGCGTTTAAGGAGAAAAAGGAAATCTCTGCCTCGGTTTCCCTGTCAGTGAGCGAACAAAAGTTGCTCTGAGTAAAATCTGCTTTTTCATTTTTTGTATATTAAGATTGGCCATGGACCAAAGCAAGATGGTCTGAAGTACTCACACACGTGACTACTTGCAGCCCGCTGGTGCCAGGGATGCCTTCTTCTGAACGTCCCCCATCCAAAGCACCGCCATGGCACAGCCGGAGCTGGGTCGCAGTGGCCTATGGAGCGGCTTCCCCAGTGCAAGGTCCCCACACAGCTGGTAGAGTTTGCACCCCAAAGGTGGGAACCCCCAGACAACACTACAGTTGTGGTGACACAAGTCACCCGGTGCCCAGACGGTGAAATGAGCTTCCGGAAGAGCTCCAGAAAGGGACACCCACCTGGGAAGTCATCACGTTAAAACCCCTCTCCTGCTCTTGATGTTACAAATGCCTCCATCCCTCCAGGCAGAGCAGCTTCCCAGAGCAACTGCCAGCTCCCCAGGCTTAGGACCTTCTCTGCCCACTCATCCTGGAGGTGGAGGCAAAATTCCCCACCCAGGCTGGTCCCGGGCCTCGGGATGTGCCAGGCTTTTGTTGCATTGCTTGAGCATCCCAGGGGCTGTGTCTGGGCAGCTGGAGGTACAAGGTTTCGTGGTTCAAAGAGGCAAGAGGGGCACTTTATATTCATTCAAAGGGGACTTTTTTCAGGGCAGTCACAACAAATCAGAGGAGTTTTAGATTAAGTCTCTGGAATAAAAGAAGTGTTCAGGCTATTGCAGCCACACAAGCTGGCATGCAGATAAGGCTGTAATCTATGGAGGGTTTTTTTTTATTTTTAAAGGCACAAATGAGCTTTTATTGTTTCAAAAGGGAGACGTGGGGAAGAGAGAGACTGTCACCATGATATGGTAACCCATTCTGCTCCTAGCTTTTTTTTTTTTTTTTTTTAAACGCAAAAGCCAGCAGAGCTCAGCTGACAATTTGCGTTAAATCTGTACCTGCCTCCGCCGCCGGACCCTGCACGAAGCAGAGGAGAAAAGGCTGAGTCCCATCCCAGGCCGGCGGTGACAGAACACACCACTGTTCCCCCAGTTCAGCCAAGGCAGGGAGAGGCTGGGGTGTTACAAACTTCAAGGAAAAAGAGAAGCAAAGCGTAAATATAGAAAAAAGCATGCCCGAGTTAACTCCCCCCTCCAACACCAAGCACTGCATGAACCACCGAGCGCCGTTTTCCCCGGGCAGCCTGAGGCAGCAGCATTTCTTGCCTTTTTCATACAGCTCTTTATCGCGTGCAGTACTTAGGAGCCTCAATTGCTCCTACTGCCCGGCTGGAGAAAAAAACCACGTATTGGCACACGGATACGTGCTATGAGTGGCCCATGAGCAGCAGTCAAAGCCCTGTACGCCACAGCAGTGTCTTTGCCACCACTTTGTGTTTAATGAGCTTTAGGAAAATATCGGTGGCAGAACTAAGGCAGATAATTCATCAAGCCCAAGCACAGCCAAATATATATACGCACCCTTAGTGCAATACATTACGGGAAAGACTACATCCTCCTTTTAACATCCATATCGTCACTGGTCCAGAATGAGTGTTCTTGCCAACAGCATTAATTACGCTGACTTTGACTTCTCACAGGGAAAAGGCAGGCAGGCTTGAGAACCACTGAAACCCTGCAGTTACTTATTACAGCACATTTCTCTTAAGACCGGGAAAAACTGTGTTAATCAATATTGATTGATCTCTGCGCTTAGTCCCACTGCTGCTTCTACATCCCAAAAAGCACTTCATCAGATAACGCGTCCATTTAAATTTACCAAAGAAGAGGTAGTTACGCACAGGCTTCAGGGGCTCGGCATGCAAGAGTGCACCAATGGCTCCCAAAACAGATAGGAATAATTAAATACCTAAAAACACAATGCAAAGAAGAGTGCTGACACGGATTCGACTTTGCTGGCTAAACAGCAGGCTGAGGAGCACGGATTGAACGCCTTTCGAACAGCTGGTCTCCTTGCCTGCCCCACCAGCCATGGCTGTGGACCAGCTCCCAGGTTTGGGCGCAGAGACACGGTTGGGCTTCGGGAAGGAGAGGCAGCAGGTTTGTCTTCTTGACCTCTTAATTTGCACATGGGTGATGTGGGTTTAAAAGCCCTTTCTACTTGAGACACAGCATAAAGCCCTCGTTTCCACCTCCTACAACAGATCCCTAAACAATAAGCCATGAGGATGCTCGAAGCCCCTCCGTCTGGATGAACTCTCGAGGTGAAACAAGTGGGAGCACACCAACCCTTTGAATCCCACCAGGATTTCAGCCACACACGGATCTGCTCGGCAGTGCTGCTTTGCAATACTTAGCAATACAAACTTTGGTACAAAGCAGAGTTTAGGCACCAAAACGAAGGCAACCACAGGTGGCGGTGACAGGAATTAAGGCCAGCAGGACCCACTGCCGTTTCTTTGTGGGCCTTTGACCCCATGTGTTAGTGACACCTTAAAAATAAAATCTAAGAACCCAAGTCATGCACAAACTCGCATAGGTATTGCACGTACAGCAACAGACTTATTTCTATTGATTTCCATTGAAAACCAGCCCCAGAAACCCACCCAACTTTTGAAAGTTATGTGAAAGCTTGATCTATGTAGTTTATAAAGACTGGCAGGCTATGTTGTCAGGCTATTTAGGGGAAAAGAGTTTAAAAAAAAAAAAAATCCAAAAATTATCTATGGAGACCTTTTTTCAGCAACGTTATCCTAAATTCTTCCATTATGTATAATCAGGGTGGTGGTCGAATGCGCTGAAAAGAGGAGCTCAATTTTATAGTACCCATGCGCAATTTGGGCTCATGAAAAAGCATTAAATCATTCCTCATAAAAATAAATAGACCTCCTATCAGCCATGCAAGACCATACTTAAACTGTATTTTATTAGCAAAACCTAAGATGGGCTGGAAAAAAAAAAGAAAATGAAGCCCGCCTATTTTCCCTTGGCAGTTGCCTCTATATTTGATTGCAACTTGAGAGAGATAAATAGCACTTACTTCATCAGGGGAACAAGCATTTCCCCTGGTAGCCAGGGAAGCTGCCTGTTCTCAGTTGGTCTGCATCAATAGATCTTCACTGAAGTCCGGGGAGCCCACCAATCCACAATGCTGGGGTCTGCACTTTCAAGGGCATAAACTTGACACCCTATAAATATTATATGCTTTTCTTTCACTTTGCAGCTCAGAATTGATTCATTCTCCAGTACAGTTGCAGGGCCGAGTGTAACGTAACTCATCTCCAATTGGCATTTTCTCTGTGAATAACACAATGAGCATCCCTGCATCCCTAACATCCAGTGATGAAGCCTCTAAGAAAATGATAACGTGTCTTTTTCTTGCTCACACCACCACAATCCTACTTGTGCTTTGCCCTCAGACCTTGACTATTCCAATAAAATAGCTTTACCAATTCCTTGCCCTCTTGTCTCACCACAGGCTTGTTTTTTTCACCAGAAATTGTTTGAACTGAAAGCTGGTGTAGTCAAAACACTGAAGCACATAAATACCTCCCTGGATAATGGTGTATCTGGTTGGAAGAGAATGCAGAAGCCACAGCTTGCAGCAGGAAAGCCAAATACCCAGCTGCATGTTGGCAGTAGGTTCCGGTCCAGCACCAAGAGAGGAAATGAGATTTGATGGCTGAACCTGAGATAAAGGTGCCCGTTTTTCATGGAGATTCAGTGATTTCAGTCTCCAACCTTGCTCAGGGGCAGAGGGTGACCAGCGGTGAGCCGGCTGAGCTGGAAACCACAGGAGGGGCAGAGCAGCCGTGGTGCTGCCACGGAGCAGATGGAGCCACCCTAACCAGTGCTGCATTGTCGTGGTTTGAGGTAAAAGAGAACCAACTTTTTGTTCGGTAATTTTTACTTCTTAGCTAGGCCTCTCCTAACTCTCTGAAATTAACAACATGTTGTGTCTAAAACAGTTCGTTCAGAGCGGTAAGACGGGTTGTGCCAAGGAATGGTATGCAGAGAGGCTCTTGATATAACAACCAAGGTCAGCTAATTTCGTTATTTGCGCCGTTAGAGGGTCAGAAGTGGAAAAGCGTAGAGGGGCCCCACCCGCGGGGAGGAGCAGACAGGACAGGTGACCCAAAATTGACCAACAGGGTATTCCATCCCATCTGCATCATGCTCAGTATAAAAGCTGAGGGATCAAAGGGTCAAAGCTCTTCCTCCAACGGCTGATGTCCAAGGAGGACCCTGTCTGTTCATCTGCCTTTGATCCCTATCGGTGTGTTCCTGATTCCAACTCTGGAACCCAGTTCCCACCCATTGCTGAGTCCAGCCTGGGATTTCCCCAGTGCCTGCCAGTAACGTCATTCTGGGAGCTTAATACGGTTTTGTATATACTATTTCATTATTTTCCTTTTTATCTTATTATTAATGTTTCATTCAAGTAGTTTAGTTTCTTCTAAACTCTTAAATCTCTCTATCTCTCCTCCTCCTCTCCGTGCACGAGAGGCTGGGGGGAAGCATCTGTCACCGGCCATTGGCTAATTTGGCCAAAACTATGACGTGGATATTTTACATGCCTATTTTACACATCCATACAGTACAGAAGGTTTTTAGCCCACTTACTGACTGCTTTATGACCTGGCTAGTGAAGCATCCCTTGCCTGCCTGTTGCACAGTACCAGCCCCTCACCCCAAGGTGACCATCAGAGCCGGCCACAGCATCTGAGACCTCCATCAGGCACCGTGGACAGGCCCTGACTTTTCCATGCTACAAGGAGTCCCACTCACTTTGGAATTGGTATAAACTTCAGCACCAGTATATCTATGCATAATCTGGGCTTGGCTGAAAGTCTAGGCTTGACAAGAATACAGTTTCAGACACTCCGAAAACAAAGGTCATCTGCTAGAAGTCTCTGAAAAAAACAGGTAAATCCTTTGATATTTCTAAATAACTGGTTCTATATTTAAAATCTGAAACTTAAAATCTATCGTTTGACAACTGATCAGCCTAACTGGCTAACAACAAAAAAAAAAAAGTTAAATCACTATTTACAACATAAAGCAGAAGTTAGCTGACCCTACAAGAAGGCAAATGCCCTAAACACCAGCATGATGTCAGTGGAATGACACAACATTTCAAGATAATTTGAGTTATTCCTTTAATAGTTACCAAACCACATCCACGGATTCCAAATAGCGTTCTTCTACAGTAACCCTACACAGAGGGTTTGCTACACCTCAATGGTCTTCCCCTTTTGCAAGCACTTAACTGACGTTAAACTTCAGCCTTTTTAAAAACTGTTTGGGGAGTTACATCCTCTGTAAGAGCATTTCCAAGCTCAGGTGGTATCCTTAAGTGTACATTCTGCTGGAAGGTGTTCTTGGCTCAGTGTTTTAATTTCTCCACCGAGTGTCCCTATTTCACACTAAACCAGATTTTAAGAATTTATTTTTTTTTAACATATTGAGTTATCAAAACATTTCAGTTTAGGTTTCTTTCAGTCACCGTATTCCAACAGGATCATTCTGTGTGGACACAACCCATAGAATTTCTTTTCTCCCATTCTTGTCTTCTCATTTTCTCAGCTGTTTTCTTCCAAATCCCCCTGAATTCCCCACTCCAACGTGGGCTAGCACACACAGCAAGATGGATTTAGTGCAGGTTGTGCAAGCCTTCCTCACATGCCACTTACAGAATATTCTGCTGCCCTGTGTTTGTAGTTCATCTCATTGTGACAGAGCTACTTCCAGAAAGATACAGAAATCACGAGATACAAAAGCAGAATCTGTTCTTACAGCTTCTTAGAAATGTTACACAACTTTTGCATCATTTACAGGCTCACGTCTTGAGCAAGAGGTCTTTCACACGGGAGTCTGGCCCTGAGCTTCTTCCTAGAAGCAGTGGGATAACTATGACCCTCCAGACTTCAGAAGACAGACCATCTAAGAAGTCATCTCCATCTTCTATTCTCATCCCTTTTCATTCCTATCCCTTCCCTTTTCTCTGAAGTAGTTTCCTCTTTTCCCTGGCAATTTCTCCCTGATCTTTCACAGGCTGATGGTTTCTGGCATCTGCTCTGGCTGTCTTCCTCTGCTTGGAAATAAAACCTTCCTCCCAGGGGAGCCCTTGGCCCGCCAGGAGGGAGACATGTCCCTCCCTGCCCCTTGTGGGGCTGCCTCTCCTCGGATACATCCCAGGAGAGAACCCAGTGACACCAAGCGTCACAAGGCACTCATTCCTTGGTTTGCTATTTCAGATGTCTTTTCTTCCTCTTTATCAAGATGGAAAGGAGAGGGTGTCAACTAAACCTACTGCCAAAATCAGTTTCCTTCTTCATCTTCAGGGAAGATGGAAACTACGCATACTGCCGAACAGCAAAGGTCAGCCTGTTTTCACAAATGCTAAAGAGTCAGATGTCATTTTTAATGCATTAAATGAGGTGTGAATTATAGAAGTTCATCTACAGATGCATGTTCAAGTCCCTATTCTATTGCTACATATATTATAGAGGTCATAGCCTGCAGAATTTTTTTTCCGGAGGTTGGCTTTGCTTCCTCCTGAGGGATCAATAAAATAACTCAGATTTCCTTTCTATTTTAACTGTGTGGTTGAGAGCATCTTATCCTAGGTAGCGAACTGCTGGCACTACATATTATATTGCCTATAGTCTTTAAAAGAATAGATACTTCATATATCATCAAAAAAACAAGTTTTGATTAAAATGCAATAGCAGAAAAATAGCACAGCAAACTTTCAAGACTCTTCATGAAATTTCTTTTTCCTTCCACACCCCAGTAAGTTTAGAATAAGAACACATGATTTCAGACCATGACCATTTTGGGGATCATGAGCACAGGACTCCAAGCTAAACTCTCAGGGACACCAACTCAGTGTGCAGAACTAGGCAGAATATACAGAAGCCAAGACACTCTGGTTGACGTTGAGCAGTTTGCTAACAGAGCTGTCTTGCAAGGGAGGTCTTACACCCTTCGTTACAACAGAGAGGCTTCTACAGGAATGTCTCGATAGTATTACTTCGCTCCCCAGCTTGCCCCAGAGCATAGACATCAGGCAGCCAGAGAAAAGGCAAAAAGGAGTGCCACAAAGTCATCCAACTACAGAAGCAGAAATTTACTTTAATCCCATTCCCAAAGATGACTCACGGTCTTCAACAGAACTTGAAAGTCAAGGTTCTGCCCTTTAAAGTCTTCGTCTTCTTGCAGCATTAGTCTCATAGCAATTTTCCATGTAAACAGGAAAGTTTTAATTACATAATGGGTACTTCTGCTGTTTTCACAAGAATTCCTTTAATCAGATGCAATGCTTAAAGAAAGCTGTTCCTTACCCAAAACCCAGATTATTGAATAATAAGACTTGTTGTTCAGAACAAGTGAAATAACATTGCAATATGCGCTAATTTAGCGTCATAATCCACACCTCCAGGTAACATTCACCCTGGACAGATTCACAAAACATGAGCAACCTCGGTGCTCCCTTTGAAACATACCTCTGCAAACCTGCAGCGTGAGCTCTGCGTAGGACTGGTCTGAGATATTGGCGTCCAGTTAGCAACTGCAACCATACCACTAAGAAAAAGTGAAAAACGTATACCACCATGAGTGATTTGCTGGCTCATATAGAGCTGAGAGGTTAAAGCATGGTGGGAAATGGGGGTGGAGACTTTCTTAGGAAAGCTCCTGCCATATGCCCATGCTTTGTGAAGAGCTGGCAGGTCGTGTTAGGGCTTTGAGAAGAGCTAGGCAGGTCCTGTTAGGGCTTTGAGAAGCAGGGTCTTTTCCCCTTCCCCTTTTTTTAATTCTGTTTCTTATGCTGGATGGGTTGAAAGAAAATAGCTTGTATTAGAATACAAGCATCTGCAGTTGTGTTGGTGGCTCTGTCTTGCTATTCTGTACTCTGGCTGTTACAGTGCAAAGGGCAGAAGAAGTTCTAGATAGTCTGTAACTGCTTTTTTTGGGGGGTGTTTGTCTCTTCTATATATTTCTTTTTCTTCGAAAAATTAAAGTGCTGCTGTATGCTTTTCCCATTTTGTTTTGTTTAGCTATATTAAATGATGATTGAATTCCTCTTACAAGCTCAATTGGATACAAGCTTCCCAAATCCTCCAGGATTTTGTTCCCTATAATACTTGCCTCAGGGAAAGAGATCCTTTGGGAAACTTTGTGCAAAGCTGCTAGATCACCCCCCGCAGCTGCATTTTAATTTAAGCTAATTGATGTTTGCCTATATCTGTTACTTTGCTTCTTTGTGTCTGAGATAAGTGCCCATGAAATGGAACCAGGTGGTGCTTCTTGGGGTCTCTAAAAAGCTGTTGATAAACCCCCTTATAAAAAGCTTTTGGAAAAGAGAGTAGGTACAGGCTGCAAGTTAATGGGCTGTAATGGCCCAAATAATAGCTAAGGAACAGAAGAAGACAGATAATTATGTCTCCTGGAAGCTGGCAGAGCTGTCCCAGCCTGCTGAGGCTACGTATGGACACTGTGTGCCACCCCAGAGGGAAGAAGGTGTCAACACTTGTGAAGGAAAGTAAGCGAGGTAGGCTGCCTTTAGAGAAAATCAGGGTGAGCTGGATGATGACTGGCAAAATGAAATTAATTGGAGAGTTCAAGGTAATCCCCCTTTATAATGCAAATATTTGGTGCATGTTATTGGATTTTCTGTTGTATGAAAAAAATGTATGCTGGCATTGCTGTAGGCAGCTTAATGAAACTCCTTAGTGCCTGGCAGCATTAATAATAGAAACAAAAGGATGTCATACCTTAAAATGAAATCTAATCTAGCCTGACATGGTGTATTGTTTACCTCTGACCTTCCTACCTCCAAAATCCTATTAAAGAAATGAAGAGGCTTTGAGTCATTAAGATGAGCAGCAGCAGACCAGCTTAAGCTGCTTTGCTTGAGAAAGTTGATAAATGGCTGTTGTCATAAAAGGTGGAGGAGAGAGAAACTGGGCAAAGACAGCCTTATCTTTCCAGAGAGGGGGTCTCCCTTATTTTACACTACTGTGGGCTCGGATCCCCCAAAGGAGAGGACGGGCTTTACCTCCACCGGTGGAGCAGTGGTGGGAGGAGGTTTCCATTCCTGGTGGCTGAGGTGGGATAAGGATGGGGCTTGCCGAGGCTTCCCAGCCCAGGGCTTTGATGATGGTGGTGTGCCTGTGCTCTGACACAGGACCAGCAAAAGGACCTTGGGAACAGTGAATCAAAATGACCTGAAATCATAACTGGCTGTTCTTGACAGATGTGAAGCCCTCCTTCCTCTCTGCTGGTCCCTGGCAAAGCCCAGGTCGGTTTTAGGCTCCTCTATTTTTGGTGCTGAGGCTCGTCCCATCCTGCCCTTGCACTGCAGGGTGTCCAGGAGGTGAGAGGAATGAGAATGATCACACAGCTAGAAAAAATAACCCACTGGGAACACTGGAAGGGTTTCTGGTCGGTTTAGTCAAGGAAAGGGTGAAGGGAGATGTACTGGCAAATATGTAAAAGCTAATGGTAAAGAGTAAGGGAATAAACGCTTATGACTACGGGAGGAAGAACAATAAACCTAAAGGATACAACAGAAGAACAAAGAAAAGTTGTGCAGTAAAAAGGACAGTTAATCACTAGAACGAGCGTATCCTTGAAGAGCAGGTGAGTGAGCACCAGCTGAAGCGTGAGGTTGTTCCTGCCCGTGCACAGGGGTGGCCTGGGCTCATGGGACCTCCCTGCAGAGGATGAGCTCCGTTCTAGCTCCATCTGCTTCCTCATTCCTGATTTATCGGCTGTCTCTTGTGCTCCCGGCACGGTTGGCAGGGAAGGCGCCTTGCCTGCTGCCTGCCTGCCCCACCAGCTCCTGCCGGCGGGTGAGGGATGCCTGCAGGGTGTCTCGCAGCTCGCCCCACACTGGCACACAACCAGGCCCAGCGAGCATCTCGTGGTGACAGAGTCAGCTTGGTCACACGTTTAGCTGGGAGTGCAAAATAACTTCTGCCATCTCTTCCACAAACAAAACCGACCCTCGTCCTGCATGCAGAGGGATGGTCTGAGGATGCTGGCTGGTGGGACTGGGCTTTAAGGTTCATGCCTCTGTTGGGTCTCTTCTCCCAAGTAACAGGCGACAGGACAAGAGGAAACGACCTCAAGTTGCACCAGGGGAGGTTTAGGAGGGATATCAGGAAAAAAATTTTTACACTGAAAGGGTTATCAAGCATTGGAACAGGCTGCCCAGGGAAGCGGTGGAGGCACCATCCCTGGAGGTGTTTAAAAGACGGGTAGACAGTGCTTAAAGATATGGTTTGGTGATGGTTTTGTCAGAGTTAAGTTGATGGTTGGACTCGATGATCTGAAAGGTCCCTTCCAACCTAGATGATTCTATGATATTTAATGATGCTGTGTGCAGTAGAGGGTGATGCTATGGCTTGTCCCCCATCCTCTGTTGCAGAGGAGCCTACCAGCTGCTCACCCATGTCCGCTGAGCAGCCCTGCATCGTTCCATGGAGTCAAGTTCATTCCTGCAAGGAAAGGGCATCCAAAACAAACAAAAGCCAAGAATCTCCCTGAAGGAGCTTGAACTCTGGCTTTGCTGACAGAGCCCGTGTGCCTGAGCACAGACCAAGGCGTGAGCGACTGGTTCGCATCTCGCGGTCCTGGGTTTTGCTGGGTTGCGTGCCCAGCCGTGGGTGTGTGTCCCTCCTTCCCCACCCCCCAGCCACTGCCCCATCGACCGGGGAGGCTCGCCGGCAGTTACAGCCCTTACCCCGGACACATGGCGATGGGCACGCAGTACAGTACAGCCAAACTGAAAAACCCTGCCTGAAGATGACGCATCGCAGGGAGCAAAGTTAAGAAATGTCAGGATTTAATGCTGTTCACTGTGGGCAGCTGCTAATTACAGGATTGGGTGTTAGTTTTTTCCCACCAGGTCTCTGGTTAAGAACAGGTTGTTACAGTGAGAAGCATTAGGCTGCTTCAGTAACGGGTTGCCACCTGCACAGTCTGTAAGAACATATTCTCTTGACTTTCAAAGGCACTTAGTTGTAAAACTTCAGGAGAGAGCAGGTTCTAAATTATAGTTGTAGGGATTGAGAGAGGACTCCTGACGCTCACTTCTTTTTGCTTCATGAAAACTAGGGCTATAATAAAGAATTTGACACCTTTTTAATGCAGTGGCTCACTTTTGAAAACTTCAAAACCCTGGCTTTGGTCCAGCCTTTTTGCTGGTATAGGCTGTGACTTGTAGTTTCGATCGTAACTAAAAGTCTAAAAAGCCCCCTAGGTGTCATATTGTAGAGTCAACACTGCGTGATTTTCATGGCTTTGTAAGTGCTTCAGAACGCCAAATTATCGCTGATTTGGACTGTGTATGCAGATTGCTTTACTCCTCTCCACAGCCACCTAATACAGATTAAATCACCGATGATTTCAGTGTTGTATCTATTCAGAACTTCAGTGCTCAAGATGAAAAAAGGGGTCTATTCGTGAAAGACAGATGATACTTAAAAGGTGCAGAGCTGCTTTGGAGCAGGTGTTTTCTGTGATTCTGATCTCTAAAAATGCACCCTCAAAGGCAATAGAGACATTCCTACCAGCTTTCCACAACGCTCATGGCTCTGTCCCTACGGCTGATGCGAATCATTTATTTTACTAACTTCTTTACCGCATTATCCCGCTCTCTGCAAACGAAGGGTTTGCTTATGTTAATTAACAATACAAAGTGATAAAAGGAAACACCAGCAGTGCTGCCTTCATCCTGCTGGTGGCTAAAGAACGCTGCAGCCCGTAGGCCAGCACGCCGTAAATAAAAGCAGTTTTTGGTGCTGTTCCCAGCTCTAACCTTAGCTCCAATGCAAGCACGCTCAGAACATCAAGCAGTGTGTAAATCTCCCCTTTTCATTCCATTGCTGCACCAGAGAAATCTGTGAAATGCTTCTTTAAAAAAAGCAAGTGTCTGTACGCTTATATGGAATGTTTATTGCTTCAGAAAACACCTGGTCTGTGTTGTGCGGTGTTGCTAGTTTGTGAAAGTTCTCCCATTACTTAATGAAAGATTTAAGAACAGGGTTCAAAGAGGGCAGCTCGAGAGACGTGTGTGTTTAATGTTCTTCTGATGGTTATATTTGCACTAAATCAATGGCTGACTTACAAGGAGCAACCTGGCAGAGGTATGATAACAGCTTAGCTAATTTAATGTAGAGCGCTTATGAAGATTTAAAAAAAAAAAACAACCTAGAATAATGACATAATTGAGGCCTTTATGCTGTCTGGATGGTTTGTTGTTAGATAGCCCCATGTCTCCATATCACAGCTGGCGGTTGGTAAATGAGGCAGAGGAGGGGGGAAACACCCCCACCTGCCCCACGGACCCGGCCTCGGGTGCTGCCGTGTCCCCACGTGGGATGTCACACTCCTCTGGGTGATTTAGTGAACCGCCCGTTCCTGCAAAGCTCAATTACGCACCACCAACCGTAACGTTCAGCTGCTTCTTCCTCCTCAGTATCGTTGTGAGGTTTTCTGTTTCTCGTACGGCAGCGTGTTGATTAGGGTGGGTAACACATGGCCTCTATAAGCTGTACCAATAATTTCTCTACACACCCAATTTCTTCTCGCCTTCTTTATCATGAGCTGAAATTCATCATTAACTTTCTCTTGCAGCTGCCTCGACAAGTTAACAACACCATGCATATTATAAACAGCAAATTTATTTTCAATAGCCGGGCTGTGAATACCAATTTTTCATCAGTATAATTGATAAAATTCTACTGTTCTTGTCAGCAGAGAAATATATCAAAAAAATTATGTAGAAGCGAGTGTACTGTTTAATTAATTTGCATGCTAGTGTGAAAGGTTTAAAATGATAGATGCGAGAAACATCTATACTTGCACCAAATAAAAGTTAAAAATACAGCGATGAAGTGCTCAAATCATTGAAGGATCTGATCTGAGGTCATTACAACAGGCTTTTATGTAACAAAACCCTTTTTCTACTAATTTCTGGAAGAGATGAACTTTTTTTCTGCCATGGCTCATAAAATACAACTTCATATTGTCAGGCTTGGCTACAGTTTGTCTTGACGTGGATTTCCGTAGTCTAAGGAAATCACAGAGTTTAATCTCATCTAGGCGATAGATTTTATTTGAAGAATTTTCAGTAACAGACTCCAAAGCCAGCTCAGTTCGCAATTATTACATTGTTCGTTTTACGACAGGGGTCCAACCAGATGTGCTCTACTACTGCGCGGGGCAGCCCTCCCCAAAACCACGAGCTTTCCAATCTTTTTCCATCTGCCAACAAACTGTCTTTGCTTTGATTTTCTTTGATTACTTGTATTATCCGAATGAATGTTTGAATGCTGTTCTCACAATTTTTTTTTTTTTTTTTTGCATGAAAATATCAGTGGAAATCCTTTTGCATATACGTGGCCGATTTCCCAGCACAAGCCTCTTGGCATTCACAGTTCTCGTCTTGCCTTTCCCCCAAAGGACGTGTTTCTTTTCCACCAACAGCCATAAACGCCAGTAGGACGAGGAGTTCTGACTCTTTCCATTCATTACAATAAAAGTTTTTAGCATCAGTGTGATAGTCCTGATGGATCCATTCCATTAGCCCAAAGAATAATGGGTAACGTGAAATTCAGGGGAACTAACATTAGACAATTTTGTAAAGTTTTCTAAGTAACATGAGTGCTCTGATGCTCTTCCAATTTTTCAATATATTCCAAAGGGAGGATATATGATCTAACAAAACATGAGCAACAAGTGAATCACTTTTGGTGCAAATCGGGAAAACTTAGACCCACGGAGCTCTACAAGCATTTGCATATGGCTACATCCTACTGATTTTGGTCTTAAATAATGGTCTCAGAAAATAGCCTATGGAGGGAACTTGCAGAGTAGACTGGGCTCTTGAGTTTCAGAGTGATCTAAGGAGAAAGTATTTCTTAATGGCCACAGAATTCTTTGTGTGAAACTTAAAAAAACAAAAAAGGAGAAAAAAAAAAAGAGACAGAGAGAGGCGAGTCCTGCTTTCATTTAGCTAATAAAGCTTTTAAGATCCATTCTGGAGTTGGCTTCTTTCCCTAAATTTTTTTTTACATGTTGGGTGTCTTTTTTGGGCTGGTCTTGAATTACCTCAAGGCTGAGAGCTATATGAAAGCTTTTATTCTTTCCTAAAGGAAAACCTTGCTGCAGTCTCCCAAATGTGCTGGTGGGAATGAGGGAACTAAAGTGTTTTGAGAAAGTGTAATAAGTTCATAGACAAGAAATGACATGGGCAGAGTAATCATTGAATGGTTAGAGTTGGAAGGGACCTTCAAGATCATCTCGTTCCACCCCCCTGCCCTGGGCAGGGACACCTCCCACTAGACCAGGCTGCTCAAAGCCCCGTCCAACCTGGCCTTGAACCCCTCCAGGGATGGGGCAGCCACAGCTGCTCTGGGCAACCTGGGCCAGGGGCTCACCACCCTCACAGCAAAGAATTTCTTCCTGAGATCTCATCTAAATCTAATCTTAAGAGTTTAACACTTGTTGCTCTGTTAAATCTACGTGTGTCTGAGCTGTTGACGAATTCCTTTTGTATTTGTTAGTAATGAGTGTTTGTATCATACTCGCATTGCACTAATCTCCTGCTTCAGGGCTTCTCTTGGTTATTCATAGGAGGCAAGATAAACTTTCCTCCACTTGACTTTTTTGGAGAGGATGATGGAAGAGGGAGATGCTCTCCTTCCTCCGAGACTCTGCAGAAGACACACAAGACATGCTGATGCTTCTGTTGTAGCTTGGGTCTCCAGGTGGCTGGTTGATGTTTTGCTGGGCGTTGAATTGCTCATCAGATTGCTCACCAGAAACTCGGTGCCCCTTTCTCGCTCGGAGCTGCAGGGAGGCTGTGCATCCGACAGCCCTTGAAGGTTTAATGAATGCTCGCTCTGCTCTGTATTAGCATTCCCCGTGCGCATGTGTTATAATTGTTGAGCTTTACAAGTTCTTGGCACTCGCCGGAGAGCAAAGTCTCTGTTGGTAATTCTGCAGTGAAGCATAAAAATGTCTGTATAAAGATCTATTACAAACCAGACTGCGTGTTTGTCCATTTTCACTTTACTGGCCAACAGTCTGTAATAATACTTCAAGATGAAAGACGTTAACTCTACCCATACAAACAAGTTGGAGCAGTAAACGCATTAGTCAAGCACTTTGCTGAGGTGCATAAGTTGGGTTTTTTAAATGCAAAATCTAAAGTAAAAATGACAGAGGAGGAATTCTCCACTCAATCTGGAGCTGTCAAGAGCAAAATATTTCAACCGAGACTTTTCAGCGGAAGGGCTTTTCTCTCCATACTGTGGGGAAACCATGAAGATTCTATGATTCTATGAAGCATAAATGACAACAGCGAGGTTTTTGCATTGAAGCAGAGGAAATGCAGTGGAATTCTGTTGAATAAAGAGACAGAAATGACAGAGGATAGAAAAGCCACAGCTTCAAAGCCAATTTCCAGCAGGCTCAGAGGCTGTGGATGTCATTAAATATACACTGGTAGCGCAAAAACAAAATACGGGTGTGCAAAAACAATGAGGTGCAAAAAGTAACAAGGAGCAATAAAGAGGTAGATAACACAGAAGGGCTGTAAAGATTAGTGAATGCAATTAAAGACTCCAAAGACATTACAAGGCAAGTAATCATAGGGAATGAAATACGATTTCACCAGACGATGAGCAAGAGGAAGTGTTTCCAATACGAGAAGAGAAAAGCATCACTGAAGGAGACCATGGGCTTTCTAAGGCAAAGACAACAATTTCTAGACAATAGATTCAGCTTCTGCAAGAAAAAAAATAAAATTAAACAAATACCCTCCTTCAATGTTCGTAAAGGATAAGGAACAGATGCCAAGAGCAGATGTACAGTTTCCAAAAGAAGAAGGAGAAACACTGCAGAAAATCATTGCTGTAACAGCTGATGGAGAAATAAAACAATCTCAGCAGTGGGGAAAAAGGCCAAAATTAAACTAAGATCCATCTTACCCCTCAGAAGAAATCCAAAGAGGAAATATAAGCCTGGGCCACAAACGTTAAAACAGGGAAGCAGGGATGGACTAAAGGGATATTAAATAGGGATATTAAACTCAATGCCCCAGAGCCTCATTTCTCAAGTCAGAATGCATGCAACAGTATGGAGTTTGATTTTGTGCTTTTCTTATCCAGGGCTTGGGGTGTTACAGTAACACAAGCAACAGTTTAAAAAAAGGGAGAAATGAGAATTTGGGTTTATTTCCTCTGAAACCTCCATTTTGTGGCTCATAACTTTCTGGATAGTGTCTTCCCTGTACTGCTATAGATGCGGATCAAACACATTACAAAATAATTGCTTTTTCCATTTCGGCACATTCCAGCCATTCAGCATTATGTTTTCAAGATGAAGAAGGACATTTTTCCCTTGTGTTCTCGTGCTTCATATGATTTATAACAATAAATATGAGCTGGTAGCTGAGGGGAATTCTGATCTGTAAAGTGACCATCACAAAAGTAAAGCGTCACAAACTAAAATTAAACTTGAGGTTTGGGCTTGTTTCCAGTGGCAGGATCCTATTACTGGCAGTGAGAAGAAGGAAGCGGAGTAAATCAGAACAAAGTCATCCGCGCAGCTGGAAAGCCAGACAAAACCTTACAGATTAGGCGGGGACAGTTTTACCATTTGGATTTGGAAGCACCGGTGAGTTAAAAAGAGCACCGATGCGAAGTTTCTGGGGAAGACGCTTTCCTGTCAAAAAAACGCTCAAACTAAACAAGGCTCTGCATTTCAGCAGTACTTCGCTTCACTCGGATGGAGGCTTCTGAATTTCTTTGGAAAGCAGCCAAAATACTTCTAGGAGCTAAAGTAAATTCATAAACTTATCAAGAGGAAAATAAGGTGCATTATGACATTTACAGCTCCCCCCCCCAAAAAAAAAAAATTAAAAATGTCAGCATGTAAAATTGCTTCTGAAATAATTTAATACATTACAGTTATCTTCCAAAGAAATGACAAAGGTGAGAATAGAGAATGGAGAAAATGTCGTGCCCTTGCTGCCAGGTGACATCTCTTGAAGGCGACGGGTTACGTAGGTGTGAGAACAGGGTTTGGCTGGTGGAGGATTTTGGATACGTGTTTATCTCTGTCCTTTCCCCAGTGATAATTCTGCAGTCAGAAAAACCACGTTCTGCAGCACGTTCTGGGGCCAAGTTCTGCAGCTCTGCGCCCTTCCTATCTGGTGTGACCAAAATTACTGGCGGTTTTATTTGCATAGATACATGGCACAGGTTCAACTTTCTGTATTAACAACGTAAGATAAGACTAATAAGAAAGGAACCTCAGGAGGATTCAGAAGGGCTGGGACACTTGCACTGGGTGCTGACATTTTGAGTTATTTTCCCAAGAAGTGGGCATTTCCAAGAAACAAAGAGTGGAGTTGTTTTTCCAAACCTTGGCCAGTTTCAAAGACTGAGAAGTAGAAACCATTTATTGCAAACGAGTATCCACCCAGAGAAAGGGTAACATCACGGCCACTTTGGTAAACAAGTTTTGAAAGAAAGTTGAAAAGGAATAAAAATAAGATTTAAGAGGGAGGGAGAGTATCATCAAAGTAAGTACTATGTGGGAGGAAGTCGTGTTGGTCTTTTTGCTCAAAGTGCAATAACTCCCTATCATTTCCTGCACTTTATTAATAACTACTCTTCTGTTTAAAAATATTTTAATCCCTTTCGTAGCCGGAATGACTCATCAGCTCCTTTTTCATTGTTAAAGATGATGTCTTCCAGTCTCTCAGCCACCAGAACAGCGTCCCCAGGGAGTAGCATAGTGCTAAACCAACAGTATGTCCTACTTTATTCCCCCAGATCCACCAGTCTAATTATTCTCATTCATTTTAAGAGACAGCTAAACATCTATGGTTATGAAAAAGAAAATACGTCAGGAAGCAATGCTGTACTCAGAGCTGATAAAAGAGACACGGATCTATCAGAAGCAAGAAGATTCCTGCTGCATCACATGGAGATATGTTTCAGTGGTGCCCAGCGACAGGACAAGAGGTAACGGGCACAAACTTGACCATAGGAAGTTCCACATAAACATGAGGAGGAACTTCTTGACTTTGCGAGTGGCAGAGCCCTGGCACAGGCTGCCCAGAGAGGTGGTGGAGTCTCCGTCTCTGGAGACATTCCAAACCCGCCTGGATGTGTTCCTGTGCCACCCGCTCTGGGTGACCCTGCTCTGGCAGGGGGTTGGAGGGGATGATCTCCAGAGGTCCCTTCCAACCCCTATCACTCTGTGATTTCATAGCCCAGAAATCATGGTTTTGCCTGTTCTTGCTCTTAGCTTTCATGAATACATAATCAAATAATCTTGGGAGACCTCATGCTTTTTCCAGCAGGCCAGCGAGCGGGCTGTGCAGAGAGCCTCATGTCCAAGGAGCTGGTACCATGCAAGGGGACAGGTGCTCCTGCCTCCGGGCAGCCTTGTTACCTGCCAGCCAAACAGACAGGACAAAGCTCTGTTCCCTCCTTGAGGCCATGAAAACAATGTGGGACCAGCACAAGGAGATGGCACTGCGGTTAGAGCACATAGTGTTGGGACCATGCTGGGGGTGGATGGAGCCCAGCTTGTTTGGTTAGAGAAGACCCATCTTCACAATGCATTTTTTCATCCTTGGTAATTGGCGCACCACTGTTTTTACCTCCTTTGAGGGACAGAAAGCCAAGGGACAGGCTTCACTGCTGCATCCTCCCCCTGCCAGGGGAAAGAGAGTGCTCAGTGCTGACCCGGGCCAAAAGCCTGTAATTGGGAGGAGACTCTGGTTACAGATGGCTCTTTCCAGCGATGGAAAATGTTGCCTTCCCACAACCTTTAATTCCTTTATTTCTATTCTCTTCATTATCCCATGTCCCACTGCAGAAAGTGATGCAAAGTTGTTTTGTCACATGCTGTTACCACAGACGATGGTATAAGACCGCCAGATTTTCTCCTACTGTGAGGTCTTTCAGTCAAGCCCAATGGAAACCAGAAATGTCATCAAGTCAAAAAGGTGGTCTAAGGACACCCTCCTAACTGCTGGGTTTCAGGCGGAGAGGCTGGTTCAGTGTAAAG
The DNA here is from genome assembly GCF_963924245.1 of Chroicocephalus ridibundus. Classification (NCBI taxonomy): domain Eukaryota; kingdom Metazoa; phylum Chordata; class Aves; order Charadriiformes; family Laridae; genus Chroicocephalus; species Chroicocephalus ridibundus. The sequence goes on along the minus strand of NC_086289.1, from coordinate 4,465,285 downwards.
GGTCACTTTATCGTGCTACATGAGACAGTCTTGTTTTAATTTAAAAGTAAGCCTTTTTGTACCATATTGACATTATTTTCCCACTCGTTGTCTATGCCAGTGCTGTAAATAGAGTAAATTAGGCTTAGGGGATGATGGCTTGCCTGTTTTTTTATTTGAAGTCTATGAGAAAGGAAAATGTGGTGGAGTCTCCATTTTTTGAGGTCTGTGTTTCAATGCATCGAGACAATAACACCCTGAGAGATAGGCTATACTTCAAGCGTGTTTTATGAGCTGAAGACAGAATTATTGACTTGGTTTCTTTAGACTGTGTTGTGCAGGACATCAAAGAAGGTGTCCATAATTGTCTTCTAGGAACGTGACCAATGCCAATGTCACAAATCCAACATTAATAACCATTGTTTACCACCCAAGAAGGCACAAAGATGGTAAAAAAGTGACATACAGACAAAAGGGAAATAATAGGGGAAAAAAATGACTGCTTTCCAAGTGCAAAATTTATTTGAGAGTAATTATGAAGAATACTACACATAGTTTAATCCGTGCCAGATCTCTTGGTGAGCACATAAACATCTTCATGCTATTATCATTTCCACTCACATGCAGACTGCCATTGTCCTACATAGAAAATTTTCGATATAGAGGTGGGGACGGTAAGAACTGAGTCCCACTATAGGCAATATGAGCCAGGGTCATGTACAAGCCTGCAAGAAGATGTTTGAAGAAGCTAATAGCTTTGTTTCCTAAAATTATTTATTTGATTGTGCATAGCTCCCAGGAAGAAGAAGTCGAAGCTACCTGTCTTCTCCTCGCCCACAAACAAAGAAGTGGGTAAGCTTCTTCGGGCTATCAAACAATGGCTTTTTATTTAAAATTTGAACATTCCTTCTATTCAAATCTAAATACAATGGACTTTATCTTTGATGGGCTCATGGGACCCTCGAATGTCAGATCTGTAACCCTGTGGAACAGATCCTCATCACCCACTATTGTTTTCCCCCAGATGAAGATCTTCCATAGAAGCTACATAAATAGCCCATTCATAAAAGTATAAAAACATATTATACCAAGACAATAGCCCCGCAAGCCCAGCGACATCCCTGGTGAAGTTAGCAGAGTTAAACATCTGAAGAATTTGCCTCATTCCTCAGGCTCCAGTGCAGAATCCCAATAACCATCATCCCTGTCTCATCTCCATTTCCATCGCCGTTCCATAAAGACTGGGAAATAAAGATGAAAAGCAAAGGCTTTAGCTACTTGGAGAGCTCCTGTGTCTGTGGTGCAAAAATTGCTATGATAACGTACAGTAAAATAGAGCCTATTATCTCGTTCTCTTTAAGAGAACTTCTTATGAGATTTCTTTAATGTTTCAGCTTTGGACAAGTTATTGATTTCACTGTTCGTGTTCCCATTTCATATTTTTTTTCCTTAATCAGGGCTGGCTGCTTTCCCTCTATGCTGTACATGTGCAGAAGGGGAGCAAAAGGAGCAGTGATATTAACGGGCACTGAGACCTTGGTGCCAGATTTGCTGAGGGCAGTTCCTTGGTCTTTGTTTATGGCAGCACTATAGAACCAGAACACTACTAAGGGATTAATGAATTTAAGCCAAGAGCAGGTTTCCTTATAGTATTGCATGCATGGGAACTAATATTCACGTATGCTTAGCCTTCCCTCTTCCTATGTACTACTTACATTCTGCTCTGCTTAAAAATTGAGGAGACATTGAATTGTTCATCACAAGGTGTATTTTCAGCCAACGTTGTGGTCACAACAGGAGTTTCCTTTGGTCCTTACTTGAAAAGAATTAGATGTTAAAAATGTAATGAGGATGTGGATCTAGTTCACTCTTAGATTTACGTATCTCCAGGTCCTTTGCCTCTTTCTTGGATATATACTGTAGCATTTATCATGGCCAAATGCATTTGTGCCACATCCCCTAGTGCGTCATGGCAGCCCACAGTGTTGACTTATTGGTCAGCCACTTCTTAAGGTCAGCGTCAGCCTTGCCTTTACAGAAAGCAGAAACGCTTCTTCTACCTGATTAGGCGCCACTTCAAGTGAGCAGTGGGAGGCCAAGGATTCTCTAGTTAAAAGACTGATTAGCCTGTCTTAAAATAAACTTAAATTGAACCAAGGGTGAATGATCCAGAAAATAACAAAGTGCATCTAATTAGAGTGGAAATGGAACAAACTGTGCTCTGCCTTTTTGGCTTCATTTTATATGTTAATGAAAAGTGATAAGCACTATGTCTGATATTGTTAAAGACCTTGAGTGGATGAGCCTCATCTTCGGCCAGATGCAGCTGTCGTTTACACCAACATAAACAAGAAGAGGCTTCCTTGGTATGGATCCAAGGAGCTGAAGCCTGTCTTACATCACATCAGCCCCAGTACGAGCCTTGAAAAGCCTGAGCTTTCTTTCAGTCCTTCACATTACAACCAGAACATTTTGACCTCTCCGCTTAACCTTAAATTAAATTTGCCTTTGGCTTTTCTGGGCTGGAGGGTCAATTTACAAAAATGTGGAGCCGCTCAGTTCCCACCACTACAAAGTTCAGGGAATGTCAACTCACAGCGGTACCATAGCTCCCAGCTTCGTCCAGCTGCCCGTCATCGTATGTGTACGCCGTATATCGGCTGTGTTAAGTGCATTACTCGCATGGTTTAACTTGTGGCAGCTTCTTATGCTCAAAGTACACCGAGGCTGGAAGAGAACACACAGGAGGTTTTACAGAAGCCTCTAGGGGAGGCTCTCTGGAGTTGAAAAGCATCACCAGATGAAAAAAGGAGGCATTGAAATGTGCTGCTGTAATAGGAATGTAATGAAAACTGTAATATCAGCACAGGGTGCTGGTGAAATTATCCAATTATTTCAATATCTTGCTGTAGATTTCTCTGGTGTCCTGTAACCCCGTGTTCTGGGTGGAATAACTTAAAAGAAATAAAGGTGCTGCACCAGCAATGCTTGTGATTCAATAAACATCAGTCTCTCCTGCGTCAATATCCCTTAAATATGCAACTTGGGATAACATATTAATTTCCAAGTCTAAACTGAAACAGGGTAGAAAGTCCTTTCCTGTTTTTAATCCTAAAATTATTCCCTGTAGCTGTATATAGCTGTATATAGCGCTTACTGCCCTCCAGGTCTTCGGTAAGAACATACTGACCATACCTCTGAGGCTCACGGAGGGCTGGGCCATCCCCTCGCCGAGTGCGCAGCTGTATAACATCCTAGACAGGGCAAGAACTGGGATCTGACTCCTGATTTGAATGACGTCTTGTCCCAAAGAGGAGTTACCCTCAGCCAGCTCACTTGCCTCGATGTATCTTATGAAGCCTGACCAGGACTTTGGGGAACCGAGCCAAGACTTTGTCCCTCCTAATTTGCCCACTCAGGGTTGACATGTAGCAGTGTCGAGTGTGGGGTCTAGCAAAGGGCTGGGCAACCCTTACAAAAGGTGCCAGTTGTGCTCTTAAATGCATTAAAGATTTTAAACTGAAGGTGTTGGGGGTTGGCCAGTTATTAGTTGGTAATTTTACTTTTTTTTCCTGAGGTGATTTGACCTTCTGACTACAGAGGTTTGTGGGCTGTGCAGCTGTACATGGCTGGGATGTCAACATTGGCACACACAGCTGCCAACATTGCTCAGAGGTCAAGCTCCCGAAATGACGGGAGAGTCCAAGAGGAGAAGGAAAAAACCTAAAGCATGGAAAAAAGAAAGGGGAAAAAAAAATAAGTCTGAACCTTAAATACTTGTGGCAGATCCTAAATTATGGTGAGAGGTGCTAGTCTCTCCGTAGTTGAGATCAAAGCCAGAGTTTGACCAGGAACCAGGCTTCATTCCCAACTCCACCCTCGGATGCAGCAAGGCCAAACCGATTCTCCTAACACTTGACAAAGCCGACCTATCCCAGGGTAGAGTTTTTCCAGCACGCTGGGAAAAAATCTGGCAACGCCTCTAGATGGCTTCAGCCATGAAAATGCTCAGAGGCCTCTCATATATTTGTAAGATTTTCCTATGATTCCTTGTTTGGTTTTCTTTTTTTAGATTTTGTCTTGCCTTTAAAATGACAAACCCGTGATGGGTTTGCTTTACTTCTCTCTTTTTAAAACCATTCTCAGCTGGGGTAGCGAAGAGATGCAGAAGGATGGAGGATGTTTGGAGGTCAGCTGGATGGCCATGCCAGGTATCCGATAGCCATGTACCAGCTCCGTCATTCCCAGCACAGGCGAAAAGATTCGGAGGCTGAGGGATATTGGTCCATCCCCTTCCTGCTCCCTTCACCCCAGCTGATGTTATCCCAGCTCCAGTTAACAGCTTCCAGCAGGAATGCCCTTCTCCTGCTGGGTTAGAAGACCCTCCCAGGATTCCGCTTTCAATCCTGCTCCCAAAGGCACGTAAAGGCTTTGAACAATTTGTGAGCGAAAGGCATTTTTATCTATACGGAAATGTTCAGACCTTGGAATACAGACTGTACTTCTGCATTAACTCAAAGTGAATGATATCATACCTTTAAATTAAATCACTGGGGACGATGCTGGTAAATCTGGCTTTATATTGATAGTGTCATCTTATTGCCCCTGCTCTATATCTCCTTCACCATGCCGGTGTGGCAGTGAAACTCCAGCACACTGATGTTCCAGCATCCATGCCATTTAATGTAAACATCTCCGGTCTTATAGAATAGATGGCTCAATCCTAAACAGATTAACTCCCTCTGAGAAGCCGTACAAAGGCGATTTATTTTCCCCTAGATACGCACACAAGCGCACAGTCGCACCAAGAGGTGACTTGCATGCACATCGAGGAGAATATACACCCTGAAAAATCCCTCACCGCATGTGAGGACTTGCAGAGAGGAATAGCAAGAGTAAAAGCAGGAAACTGATCCCAGCCCGTGGAGATTCCATTAGGCTAAATAATATTTGTCTACGGTCATTTATCTAGAGCCCAATTCCAGGTTCATGTGGAATAAGACCCAGGTGACTCGCTCGGTGGGATTTGTTTGTCTCTCAAACACTGTTGAACTTCTGGAAAGTTCACAGAATTAGACTCTTTCTGATGTCTCTTCTTTATATGTACAAATTTACAAAAACAAACAGCAAATTCTCGAAGACAGACTAGAGGCGTGTTCCTAGAATACAGAATGATACCACATGAATTGCTGTGTTTCAGCTCCGTTTAAAAGCAACCTATTTTTCTAGGTGATGGCAACATATTTTTTCTAAACCGCTAGCAAATTTATTCTCTCCTAATCAAAATTGAGATGTCCTGATTAAGGGGTTGATGAAAAACTGAAGGAAAGCAATTATAATCTTTCCACTGAACTGAATAAGTTTGGATAGAGACCCTGAAATAAAAGTTAATGTGCATCAGGAGAAATAGTGGGATGGAAATGAAGCGTCATAGATAAGTCTATTGCCTAAAATTACTGCAGGAATAGCATTGGTCTGATGTTTTGGTATGGTTACATTTTAAAATACATTCTCTGCATGGTTAGAGCAAACATTTTCCTTAAATGAAAAAAAAAATGGAGCCGGCCAGACTTCCCTGTTTGAATGCTGGTGGCATTTTTTATTTTTATGCCCTTCTCAAGAGCTTGTCCAGAAAAACATGAGATTTTGCTGAAGCGATAAGGGGGTTTATACATTCAGAACAGATCTGTACCATTATGACTTCAACATGCAATGCTGAGGCAATAAAATTTACGGCTCTCTTCTTCAGTGCTTTAATGAGGCATTGCCAGGCTCACTGTATATTTGCAAATGTCTTAACCGATAATGATTTTTAAAAGTACTGGAGTACAGCTGCCAGCACAAATGGCCATAACACCAATTATCTTTGCAGTATTTAGTCATGTTGAATCAAAGGCAAGCCTGACTCATCGGCCAGTTTTCTCCTCCGGTTTGTGAGGGAAGTCAAGGGAACATGTTTCTTCTGGACACATCTCCTGTTAGCTTTCCTCTCTTTGCGTCTCCGTTGCTGGCGTAATCCCAGCAATTAAACTGAGCCTCCTGATGAGACTTATTATTTTTAATCCAGCTTGTTAAAGGGCATAAGTGTTTTCACTAATCCATTTTTGGCATGTCTGCTTTTCGAAGCATAGCCCTTCTTCCGAAGGGAGCAAGGGTGCTTTGGTAGTGCCTGGGACAGGCACCGCTTGACTGAGTGACCCGTAAATTCACAATCAGTTTAGAGTAGTGTGGGACCAGGTAGAGATGGTGAAGGTGAGTGGATTGGCAAAATCAATCACGGAAATATTTACTTGCATTCTGCTTTCCTGCATATCCCCGCAGAAGACTCTCCATACCAAAATATCTGTGGAGCTGGAAAAAAAAATGTGTGGGATCTCCTGTGTTGCCTATCTCCAAGCTCTCCAAACCCTTCCATGTTGTTCAGCCTTCGTGGAATGAGTCTGTCTGTTTGGGGGGAAATGGCAAACCACCGAAACCTTCTATCCCTTCTATTTCACTTCCAAAAGACATGCCAAACCCAGCAGCTAGCTTGTTTGAGGTTAGACCAGCTGAGTATCCAGGTTTTTGAAGTGTTCCAGAAGGATGCAATGACTGATGCTAATTTTATTTCCCATACATTCTGAATCAAAGGATAGGAACTAGCAACTTCTCCGTTTCCCTTGAGAAGAAGGGCAGTTGTGGCCCATTGACTCTTCAGCTTCTCCTGTCTGCTGTCAAGGGAGAACCGTTTGGGTGTAATTTCTCCCACAGAAACTCGACTGGCCCAGGGAGTGTTGGCTCCTGTGAAGAGGCAGGAGGGAGGTACCAGCTCGTGTGAGCATGCACGCAAAGGCTTCCCCACGCACTCACTTCTCACCATGCACCTCCAGCCCTAACAGCCTTTGAGGAGCCTTTGGCAGAGGATCGGAGCAGTAGCTGAAAGCTGCTTCTGGTTTTTGAAGCACAGGATCCTAAGCACAGCCTGCCGGCTTCTGGGAGGTCCCTATTTCAGCAGTTACGTGTTTGTAAGATATCAAGGGCTGGTCTGCTAACCATTGACTCAGTTGACCCACCAGGAAGGTCAGATGCTTATTCATAGGTCATGGTGAAGTCATCAGTTATGAATTTCCATCACCCTGGACTGAACTTAACCCAGCTCCCGTGACCTTACTATTTGTCTGAGCAATTCCCCTTGGCTGATGCCGAGCTGAGGCCACGGAGGAACACCAGGGCACTGGTCTGCTGCAGCTCTGTCCTCTCCCAAGGCATCCCTCCAGCGCTCACCGTTTGCTGACCGGGTCTCAAGGACCAACCTTCGGCATGCTTTCTCAGCTGCTCCTGCACCTCACCAGCCGGCTAAGGCAGAAAACTGTTTATTAATTTAGCTTCTGGGTCAGGTATGAAAGGAGAGGGTGTGATGAGCTCACTGGCTTAATATCCTTAGCTGCGTGGGCTGGTTTCAGGTACGTGTTTTGGTAAAGGTCCAGAGACCAGTTTTTCCTGTCTAATAAAGCAGATAAATGAAAAAGAAACATATTTCTCAAAATCCTTTATGCAAATGTCCACACTTTTTCCCTCTGAAATAAATGAGATTTTTATTTTAGCCACATTCACTTGGATGCAGTTGATAGAAAGCCTTTGTCAGCTGCACCCACCTCTTGAGTATACAAGTTCAAGATCCTTGGGCTGCTTGATTCCTTTTCTGTCAAGGGCTAGAGCTACGTGTGAGCCTCTAAACAGTAGGGTTTTGCTGATTTGTTTTAGCTGGAAGATCCTGAAGGCAAAAATCAATACTGTGGGTTACGCTCAGTAGTTTCTCTCCAGTCTCATACTTTACGATCTCTTCTTAATCTTAATACTTCATAAACACATTCACTTTAGTATATAGGGCCGGCGCAGGAGGAAGGTGGTCTTCAAATAGGTGCTGTGAAAAACACGGAAGGCAGAGAAATTCCCAATCCAACCATAAAACACAAGATGAAACGGGGACAAAATTGCCTGGCAACTGCCTGCCCAAACCTGAGACCCCACAACACTTCTGGAGGAGAAGGTCCTTCTGAAACGAGCGTTTTGGAGCAGGAGCCCACAAACAGGTAGAATGTGAGCATTAATTTGTGGATTGCAACATCCACTGAGGTCAGAGTGAAGACTCAGCTCTTTTATGCACTCATGGTGCTAAGAGCAAGTGTTGCTTTCATTTGCAAACCCACAAATCCCCTGTGAAGTATTATTTCCCTGTTTTTCAGTGCTAAGAAATGTGTCTATATAAAAGCTCTCAGAAATATCGCTCTAAGGATCCTGTAATTCATTTTAACTCCCAGCCCTAATAACTACAAGGTGATTTTTCATAGATTTCTAAAATTGGCAAGCTAATATTTCTTGAATCAGTCACAAAAGAAATACTGCTCTACCCTTTGGCTTATCCTTTCCTCATCAACAAGTGCAATTACAAAAACATATTTTCCCAGCCCAGGATTTTAGGACTCCCTGTCAGAGTCATTTTCCCATCCTCCAGAAGTAAATCGGAATCCCATTACACCAGGGAAATGTCGACGGATTCATCTTCCACTCCTGATGGCCATAACTTCCATTTCTATGTATCAAATATATGTCAGAGCTGGAATGGATGAAAAGCAAAGATATTCTTACAAGCCCAAAACTGAACGACGTTCAATACTGAGGGGGAAAAATAGTGACGCAGCGGTTTCCACTCTCCCCGGGGAACAGAGCATCAGCTCCAGAAACGAACCACCTTCTGCTTATCAGGGGGTCCGTCTGGGTACCATCTACTGCTGTTATTTCACCACCTCAGAGACTTACCCGCGCTGGGACACAGCCACACGTGCGTGGAGACCATACATATAGAAGCCATGAACGTGTCGTGGAAGAAAAATGGTATTCTTAAGGCAAAAAAAGAGTAAGCCCTTTCCCCACAAAGGTTATGGATGCTTTTAATTCCAATTCCCCATGTGCCAGGGCTGCAATAATTGATGCTATAGCTTGACAAGCCAGCTCAATAATTAATGGTGAGTTTGCTAGTTTTGAACCAAACAACCGCAGCAGAAGTTAAATCCATTTGTACCCTGTCACAGGACCGGTGCGCTTTTAAAAAGATGAGCAAAAATCGGCAGGATGCTTTACAAGAAGTCTGGCAGAGAGCTGGGTATTTTGAAACCTTTAATAACAGCTTAATTTCGTTTAAGGCATGCCAGATAATCAGGTTACTACAAGCACAGGGTCGCTCATCTGACAAGCAATGTGTGATGGATCTCCTGTATGTTAAACACCTTCCTTCTGGAAGTGTCAAAAACATGATTGATTTTTTTTTTTTTTTTTGCCCCTGTGCTGTGGGGGAGTTCACCATGCGCTTTGTCGGAATTAAAACAAAAATCCAGGCAGGCGGTACTGAGTGAAACGGTAACGCAGGCAGTGTATAGTATGTCTTTCCTGTTTCACGGAAATTAAGAGAAATACAACGTTAACCTTTTAAAAGATCTGTCACTACGAGTTCACTCTGAGGGTGGTGAGCCCCTGGCCCAGGTTGCCCAGAGAAGCTGTGGCTGCCCCAACCCTGGAGGGGTTCAAGGCCAGGTTGGACGGGGCTTGGAGCAACCTGGGCTGGTGGGAGGTGTCCCTGCCCCAACCCTGCAAGGGGTTGGAACTAGATGGTCTTCAAGGTCCCTTCCAATGCAAACCATTCTGTGATTCTATGATCTGCTTCTATGGAGCACGCCTTTGCCTGAATGGACCTCCCTGCCCCAGGTGTCTTTGTTCTTATCTATTATTTCCAACTCCATAAGGAAAGACTGGTTGATCTGAAACCAGTATCAAGCCTGTAACGTCGTTAATCCCAGGCATAAAGTAATCAAGAGTTAATCCTCAAATCCTCACTCAGAGAAATTATCTTGTATCAGCGGTGGGCTCCTGCCTTGTGTAAGCAGGTTGGGATTTGATGCATTTGTTGTTAGAGGTGCAGCACTGATGAGTTCATGAGGCAAATGCATTATTAAGAGCAGCACATGATTAATGCATCATATTGCAATACTGCCGATGGCATGTTCTGCTCAGGGCTGACTTTATCGGGAGCAGCGACCACCCTCCTTGGGGTGCAGGACACAGTCTGTTGCGCCACCGCTTGGGGACAGCTCTGTTTTAAAGTGGTGACACAGGCGGTCCCATCAAAGAGGAGGCAACTGTCAGGCATTCGTGGTTTTACCATGTGAATCCAAGGCCAGAGTAATAAGAGCACGGTGCAGACTTTTTATAGTTTGTGCAGGAACGTATGCCTGTTGCTGAAATATTTTTCAACATAGCCAAAGGTTAATGTATGCATCGCCCTGCGTGTAATTAACGCATCTTCCCTTGCAGCACTTCACTGTTTAATATTAACATCGCTCGTGTCCATTTGTCACAGAAGCTGGAATTTCCCTTATTTTTTTTACATCTTCCTGAATTTATAGCACGGCTTTTCTGTCCTCTGCATGTGTATCTGCAAAGCCCTGCTTAAGTCCCAATTTCAGGACTGATGTCCAAGCCTTTCCTCCAGCGGCACCTTGCAGTGCCCAGCACCGCAGGCAGGGAGGGATGAGCATGTAGCGATAGGACAAGGGGCAATGGTTTAAACTCGAGCAGGGCAGGTTTAGATTAGACATTAGGAAGAAGTTCTTTACACTGAGGGTGGTGAGACACTGGCCCAGGTTGCCCAGAGGGGTGGTGGAGGCCCCATCCCTGGAGACATTCAAGGCCAGGCTGGATGAGGCCCTGAGAAACCTGATCTAGTTGAAGATGTCCCTGCTCACTGCAGGGGGTTGGACTAGATGGCCTTTAGAGGTGCCTTCCAACCCAACACATTCTATGATTCGATGATGCTCCGCACGTGTCCCCTCTGCATCCACACCTCCCAGCATCTTCCCCCCATCCCTATGCCTGCAATCTGAGACACAGCAGCTCCTCTCTGCCAGTTCAGGAGCTTGTCAAAGCCCTGCTTCGTTCCTGGTTGCTTTAGCCCACCCTGCGCCTCCATCCCGACCACCATTTCATCTCCTCACTAGGTCTGTTTTTGACATTTTGACATTTTCGGTCCCTTTGCTGAGGCTTCTTCTGACCGTGGCGTATGTCAGTGCTCCCAAGGGATGTCAGTCAATTGCTTTGCTGCACTTTCAGCTGCTTCTCTAATGATCAAGGCTTTACTAGTCCCTGAGCAGGAACCGAATCAATTCAGAGTTTGATTGAAACATTCCGTCCATTTAATATTTTAATGCTCAGTATTGGAAGTGACGCAATCACTAGAGAGATGCTGACTGCAAGTCCCTAACTGTCCTGGGTCACATTTCTTCTCAGCTTTCTTGACTCCACACACTCTGTAAGAATTAAGGATAAGATCGTATTTTCTGTACTCTGTCTTTATCTATTGACAGATTTTGGAGCAGGATTTCAGGTGTCGCCAGGCCGAATGGCAGCACGTTGTCCCTCCAGCACGGGCTCCAGGGGGGAGAGCTGCCGTTTGCTCACCCACTTCCACCCTCCCTTGGCTGCTCTTTAGAAAAACTCTGAGAGAACGCTGTCACTGGCAAACAAAAAAGCTAGGGTGTTGCTAAATATTACCCCAAACTACCCCAGACATACATACCCACATACCCACATACCTGCAGTGTGTTATTAGTAAGAGGGATTTCTTTAATCACTGTTCATTTCCTCACCAGTTGTCGAAGTCCTCCCTTTCCCCTTCCGCACTTTGCTGTAATGCTGAGTTCAGTGTTTTTCATTAATTTACCGGGCCAAGAAGGTGCCGTGCTGGGATGCTGCTCGGTCGCCTTGCAGGGACCACGCATTTGCCCGCAGGACCGGTCGCCGGTGCTGCACAGTGCTGCAGAGGAGGGAGATCGGCAGCATTAGTCAAAAACCAACTGGAGGGACAAATAATCTAAATTTCGGACACCCAAGTGAGGCGTGGGCTTGGCTGGGGCAACGATCCTTGCGATGGCTGAAGGGTTTTGGGACGGGGCAAGGATGGCTTGTTAAGGGCGGTGGTGTGTTTGCAGCCAGGAATGGAGAGGGAAAGGAAGCAAGTGAAATACCTGGAGGCTGTTTTATCCCATCCTGCTGTTTCCCCTCTTCCTCTGGTCCTGCTCCTACCGTGAAAGCTCTCCAGGCTGAGGGGGTTTAACTGCCTTCCCATGGCTTGGTGGTAGAGGTACAAACGCAACTTGAAACTCCCTTAGGACAAGGAGGACCCGGTAAAACCATACCTTCTCCTGCTATTCCCATTACTGCATCACCTTCCATCACAGGGACGATGACCGCTTTGCCATGGGAGCGCTTTTGCTGCAGGCTGCCACACGCTGCACCGCTCCCCTCAAAGGCGGTGAGGAGGTTCGAAGTCAAAATCCTAGGAGAGAGAGAGAAGAAGGGTCCTTTTCTCCTGCGGTTTTCTAAATTATTCTTTTGCCATCGTTAAAAGAATACAAGAGAGGCGACGAAGGCTTTTAAAAGACTCAAAGGAAATAAACATCGACTGAACTCGCTTGACTCCGGTTGGAATTTTTAATAATTTTAACATATCAGAAATGCCTGTAATTCTCTGGAAACCCAAAGGCCGTCTTGTTTTTGTATTTCATTTTAGCCTGATGAAAAATGAGCAAAAGCCCGTATTTTTCCTTTTTCCAGCCTAAGACAAAACTTCTCTAAACAAGGAGGAATATCCAGGTCAACAAAGCAGGGACAAGCTGCACCATGGAAAAAAAAAACAAACATCAGCTCAGTTTCCAGAGAGGTGAAGAATCAAAGGGCTTTTTCCCTGCCAGGAATTCCCGTCTCCCCAAGAAACGACCGATTTGAAAAGAAAAGGGGTTGGTTTTTTTTTCCTCCCCCATGGGAAAAAGGGGCTGTTACATTCTCTTCCTCTTAGAAAAACTCTACATTTTCTTAACTGGAAGTTGGATACCTCCTCAGCGCGTTTTCAGTGCCTGACAAATCAGTTTGAGTTTTAGTCTCTCTTGTTGTTCCCCAGCCACTGGAAGGGCTGATTTTTTGATTTATGTTTCATAGGGGTAGGTGATGATACTTTACTCATCTTGGAAAGTCGTTAGCACAAGGAGTCCCGCTGGAACATAATCGTCTGCAAAACCGCCTGTTCGTGAAAGGTATTTGCAGGCTGGCTCCCAGAGACGGGGCTGGGCCAACGCGTAGTCAGTCGTAAAATATGATCCTTCAGTCTGTTGTTTCCCTAAACTGACTATCTTAAGACAAAAATCCTTCAGCAGGTATTTTAGCCAGGCACTAATGATATTTTATCCCATTTCGGTTATCCCACTCCCAGTCATAAAAGTCCGCGTTATCTCAAAAGCAGCCCTCTGGATTTAACCGCGCTTAGTCAGCCAAGTCCAGCCCATTTATTTTTCTTCTTTTCCTTAAAATAGTCAATATATTCAAACACATTATGACAATCGCACCGAACTGAAAAAGTAAAAAAAAAAAAAAAAATCATAATAATAAAGGGTATGTGGGAGGGTTCCAAGAATTCCTTAGGAAAATTGTTTCAAATTCATGTGCATAAAAAGAGCACTTTTTATTCTAGGCATGACTGACAAAAAAACGTTAGGAACTAGAGCTGGGAAAAATATTTTGGATTTGGTAAATGGTGGCAGCTTTTTCATTATTTTTTTCTTGGACCAGCTCAGTAAAGACCAACTTGTAAAAATCGTTTTCATCAAATCCAGAAGAACCCTGACTGAATTACAGCAACAAAAAACAGGTAAAACAGCACCTTCCTTGGGAACTTGCAGGGAAAATGTCAGGCTAGTTCAGCAAACACATTTATTTAAGCTTCACCTGTTTTTCTAAATTTTAGTGGTGGGCAAGATGAGCATATTTATTTGAGGAGCTGATTCTGCCACCCTTCCTTGGCCAGCATCTAGGAAATTGCACATAATTACTGGAAAAATACAAGGTGGGAATGGAGTTTTCTGCCTCTGATTGAAAACTACTTTTTTTTTTATTTCTTTTTACCCAGACCATGCTGCATATGCTGATTCCTACCCTCATGCTGTTTGCCGCAGAAGGAGTTTATCGCTTAGCTCATGACATGCCCTTCTCCCAGTGAAGTCAACCAGATTCATAGAATCATAGAATGGTTTGGGTTAGAAGGGACCTTAAAGATCACCTCGTTCCACCCCCCTGCCCTGGGCAGGGACACCTCCCACCAGACCAGGTTGCTCCAAGCCCCGTCCAGCCTGGCCTTGAACCCCTCCAGGGATGGGGCAGCCACAGTTTCTCTGGGCAACCTGGGCCAGGGGCTCACCACCCTCACAGCAAACAATTTCTTCCTAATATCTAATCTAAATCTCCCCTCTTTCAGTTTAAAACCATTGCCCCTCATCCTGTCACTCTATTCCCTGATAAAATGTCCCTCCTCATCTTTCCTGTAGCCTTCTCCAGCCTGAACAATCCCAACTCTCACAGCCTGTGTCACAGGAAAGGTGCTCCAGCCCTCTGACCATCTTTGTGGCCTTCTCTGGACCCACTCCAACAGGTCCATGTCCTTCTTATGTTGGGGGACCCACAGCTGGATGCAGTACTCCAGGTGGGGTCTCACCAGAGCGAAGCAGAGGGGCAGATTCACTTCCCTTGACCGTTTCTTTTGATGTAGCCCAGGATGTGCGGGGCTTCCCGCACTGTGAGCACACATTGCCGGCTCATGTTGAGCTTCTCATCCACCAGCACCCCCAAGTCCTTCTCCTCAGGGCTGCTCTCAATCCATTCTCCACCCAGCCTGTGTTTGTGCTTGGGATTGCCCCGACCCTCATGCAGGACCTTGCACTTGGCCTTGTTGAACTTCATGAGGTTTGCACAGGCCCACTTCTCAAGCTTGTCAAGGTCCCTCTGGATGGCATCCATTCCCTCCAGTGTGTCGACCACTCCACACAGCTTATGTTTCATCTTGTGTTTCAAGATGAACTTGTGGTTCATCTTGTGTTTTGGCTCCTGAAGGATCGGGTATCTAGAAACCCTGTCAGGGTGAGCGCTGAAGATTTCTGATGGGGTAAAAGGCCCCATCGTGAGGTTCAGCAAGAAAGGGTGCAGCACCCTCCCTCCCACCCTTTCACAGGGAGGCAGACGCCAACAACATTGGGTTGCGAGAAACAAATTGAAACAACAAATAACTCAACAGGGTTCAAACATTGATCACTAGGAAGGAGTTCATGTAAACAAGTGACTCCAAAAAATGTGTTTTCTGCCTTTTTTGCACCAATTTGGCTGCCCATGTCCTTCAGCAGCTTTCTGTCCTGCTGCATGTCCCCATAGCAGCCATGGCCTTTGCCAGGCATTGGGCACGGAAAGCAGCCAGAGCTGCGAGAGGTGGCCCGGCAGAAGAGCCTCCCAAACATGCTTTCCATTGATTCACCTTTTTTTTTTGCTGCATTTTATTTTAGCTTTTTTATGACACCGGCAGCTGTAGTAAAATAAACACAGTTATTAAAGTCTTTGCGTTCACGTGGGTTGGCATAAGGAGCAGCAAAGGGCAGAACCTCCTCCGTGATGGGCCAACAGAAAACCCTCCTTTCCAAAGCGGGGCAACCACAAAATGCTGCAGCAAATCCCAGCAGGCGTTACTGAGGACCAGTGGGTGTGGGCATCCCCTTTCATGCTTTAAGGACAGTTCAGGGGATTGTAAAGGACAGAAACATGCGGGAGATGGGGAAGCTCCAGCCTCTTTTACGTGGCTTGTAAAAATAAATTCATAAACAAAAAAATTAACTAAGGATTACCTCTGTGGCCACACTTTTTCCCCCCAGACACTGCAAATTAGGAACAAGGAGACACTTTGGCAAATTGGGCCGTTCACTGAAAGAAGAGGGAAACTGATTTTAAGTGGAATATTGGGATTTTTGTCAAGTGTTTACCAAAATACAAGTTGGAAGATTATTTTGAAAGTTCAGCCAGCTCTAACATTCCTGAAGGCTCAGTGAGGGCAAGCGGGATATGGAATAACTTTTATGTAGATGTGGCTTACCCTATATTAGAAATGGATGTAGACTGTCTGACTTTATTGGGCTAATTAATTACACGCTATCCCAAGTCAGATTAGGTAACTGCATTTTCAATCGTTCAGTATTCTTAACAGAAGGTGGTTGTCAGCCTGATATTTTACAATATCCCCGCTATTCCATTTGCTTCTAAATAGATGTTTTAGCTTTGAATTTGGAGTAGCTCAAAACAAAGCAGCAAACCAGCTTCCCAGCGTGGTGATGCCTTCTAGACCATGTGAAGTACAGACGTGATATCAGCAGTGGAAGTTGTTTTGTGTTAGCAGCCAAAGAGGGTCATCACTCTAGGGCAGTTATAGATATAAGCCCTGAATGTCAGGTACTTGCCATAACTGGTTGACCTTTGAGAGTGGGTTTTTTAATAACATGCCACTTGGTGCAACGTCTCCCATTGCAGTACGGAAAGGAGCTGTCATGCAAACGTCTCCTGGTGGTGCCATGGGAGCAGCTTGGCTAACACTGGCGTGTCCTACTTACATACATGTGTTAACCAACACTATATTTGCTCTGCTCCTCCCTCTCACCTGCTCTCTGTTTGCGCTGTACCTAGACGAGAACAACTCTAGGTCATGAGCTTTGACCTTATAGTCATAACATATGGGCTCAAAAACTGCCTGACATCCTATGTAGGGAATCCAAGAAACACGCTGCAGTGACACTGCTTGCTAAATGCTGCAAGAAAAGCACAGGAATTCATTGCTATTTCCATACCGCTATGACAGGAGAGACTAATTCATGGCACTTTGATGTGTTGTGAAGGCTGAAACGATACAGGCTGAGAGCAATGGCCAAGAGCAAATTCTTTCCGAGGAAGCTGAGCACGCTGACCATGGGTTAGATATGCAGGGCCTTTCTAAATCAGTGGGTAACGTAACTGCTGTAGCAAATGCCCCTCGCACAGAGCCTTGCCTTTCTAGGAATCAGAAGTTATTGAAGCCGCCTTTTGCCAACCTTGCAGTCCTCCTCTACTCTGCTTCTCAAGCCGGCAAGAAAAATGAGAGAATTAAATCTTTTGCAGAAAAACTCTGACAGCAACCAAGGAAATTACCAACTCGGATAGAGAGCAATCCCCTTCAAAAGTATCTGTCTTTGATATGTATCCTCCAAGGTACGTTTAGGGCAGCTCCTATTGAAGTTGGTGACAATTGGGCACTTAGATACCTCTGTGGTCTCTAAGCCTTCCCGCTCCCCCCAGCAGCCCTAACAAAAGCTTTTGAGTGCGATCCCCTGCAGGAAGAATTAGTTTGGAAACGGGAAATGGGTTTACAAGTTGTCAACTCAGACAAGGACATTCAAACAACAAAAACCTGGCCGAGTCCTTTGTTCGGCCACAAAAGCCAACCACCATTTGGCTGAAACCTTCGCTTTTCCACTGCGTCTTCTTAAATGAGCTTTCGGAAGGTTCATTTGGAAGAAGCAGATAAAACCAGCTGCCAGCAAGGAAATGTCATCTCATACTGGATAAAGTACGTGCTGGGGAGCGGGTGCAGAGGCTGTGGCTTCGTGGCATCAAAAAAATGTCCCCACCATCACGGAGGGGCTGAGGGCGTGAGGCTCCCGCAGCAACTGTTCTGCGGGGAAACCTGCCCGCGCTGGGGTGTCACAGGAGCTCTGCAGAACCCAGAAACTCCTTCCCAGCACCAGCAGCTTTTATTAGAAATATAGCACAGACTAGTTCTTGCTTCCTGTACTTCTCCTCCTTTCCCTAAATAGATATACTGTCTGCACTCCCTTTTTGCTGCGCAGCTTCTCCCCCAGGCTTTCCTCCTCCCCTGAAACCCTGCTAAAAACCAAAAGAAAAGGGGCTTGCAGAAGCAGAGGCTTTTGAAGGAAGTTTAAAGAAACCTTCTGAATAGCCTGGCTGGGTGAATGCTGAGAGGAACTGTGAATATCTGTCTGCGTGCGTGCCTGAAAATAGAAAGGATGGAAAAGAATTATTCAAGGTGTTTCGAGAGGTTATAAATAAAAATAATGAGATGAGATTTCAGAGAGAAATGGTAAGGCTGAATATCAAGGGGAATTTCCTGACAGCGAGCGCTTCAGGTGTTTCCTAGTGGTTTCTTAAGAGAAGTGATGGGAAAGTTATCACTAAAGGCATGGAGGAGGCTGGAGAAGGCACTGGGAGATGCCCATCAGGCAGCCCTACACCGCTGGGCAGAGGCGGGCAGAATCAGTCCCCCTCCATTGTTCCCAAGCCCATTAATGACAGCATTGTTACCCTGTTGAGTGTCCCCAGCCAGCCAGGAGCCACCTGGCACCCAGATTTTTGTCACAGAAGTGCTTGTGGGAGTTCCACTAGAGCCTGTTACCCACGCCCTGTAAGGTTTCTGCTAAATTCAGGTTACGAGAAGTTCCTGAACTAGGTTATAGGGTTACTCCTTTGCACATTTCATTCATATCAGCATTTTTATCCTCCAGTTGGCAATTCCCATGTTACTCAGAAGCCATGTCTTTGGCATAGGCCTGGCAATAAAATCACAGGCCAGTTTAGATATTGTCTCCAGGGATGCCTAGGCACTGAAAGAAGGGAATGGTTTTAACTAGATGAGTGACTTTTACTATTCTTAATCAGAATTCCTTTTAAGAGTAGCCCAAGGTAGGAGAAAAAAAACCCAGAAAATTAAAGTTTCTGCATTTGTCACGCGCTTTGCACGTCAGACTTGTAAACCACAGTGTCTGTGTGGCCACCATGTAGCCCAACACCCACACACACCCCAGCCCCAAACACGGGAGAGCTGGGTCCTCCCCAAAACCCTGTTCCTGACCTAGCAGGTGACCTTAAAACTTGTCACTCTGTGCATTAAAATGGAAATAATATTTTTTTTTTCCTTTTTAAGGCACTTACGTGTCCGCCCCTCAAGGCTGTGATGCAGAAGCTGGATATTAAAAGTAAATAAGTAGGATTGATACTAGATTTGATTCAGCATAAAACAAGTCCTGTGTTAAATCTAAGCCCAGGTTCTGGATTAGGCATAGGCCTATCATGAACGTTCGGAACTGGGACCTTTTTCCTGTGAAGCTGAAATCAGATTTTGACCCAGCGAGACTCTTTGCAAAGCCTCCTGCCTTTCTTCCTGCCATCAGGAGGGAGGCCAGAGAGACGCGGCTCTGCCTTTAGCCTCTGGGACTACACCTGGGACCTTGTATCTGTCACGTATGGTGCTATAGGATTAGAGGGGAAAGAAGGTCGTTAAGCTTTTCTGTCGCAGAAAGAAGATAGCCCCGCAGAGACGCCTGCAAGCATCCCTGTTACATATTTGAATGTTGAAATAGGTGCGCAGGAAAAACATCCGTTTCCAAATCAACAACAGTCAACTTGTGCAGAGAAAAACGGGAGCAGAGACAGGGCTGCGTGATAAAGATGTGTCATATTGGCCCTGAAAAAGCCAAAGGCTTTTTTTCAAAGCCTGTTATAATTGTTCGGGTGTTGGATCTAATCCTGAAAGATTCCAGTGATGAAACATATGAATATCAAAGCAGGGATTACATTTACTGTAACTTCAGAGTCTTTTTTCTGCTCCCTTCAGGTGGATTTAGAAATGCCTGTTTAGTTTTCATTCACTGTAGGGTTTAATCTCACCATGCAACAGGAGCGCGTTACCTAGAAATGACTGAAATGGTGAAAATATTTCTCCTCCTCCACTGGTCATCGGTGAAATTCCTGATATAAAAAAAAAAAAACAGAGAGGGAACAGGGCATTTAAGTAACTTTACAGCAACAAAATGCAATTCTAATGAACCATATAGTGTCCTTTCCTCCAACTCCTTCTAAAAGACTGTATAAAAATCGTATCGTTGCACCAAGATAGTGACGTATTGCAATATTCTGGAATAGCTCGTCTGTGCACAGAGAGCTTAATGACCCGTCTAATGTCAAGGATCACATAAATTGCTCTCGGGAATTTTTTGTGGGTATTCAAATGTGCGATGGCGTGCCCTACGTGAGGTAGGCGATGATGAAAAAGCAAATTCCTGCGCAGTGTACTCATTTTTTCTAAAAGTACCCTGCAAATGTAATCATCAAATGCGTCACTAGTTCACACTTGGTTTATTAGTAAATATGAATGTCAATGAAATGTTAATGTGACATTTTACCACAATCAGGACATTAATTTAATTATGTAAAGATCATCATTAATTAGATTCTCTAATTGCGATGCTATTTGCTTCCTAAGCCCAGAGTTATTAGCAGGATCTTTCTGCGATAGTTTCCACTCCAATATCTGTATAAAGCCCTTGGACCCACAACGTTCTCCGTGACCTATTTAATAAACTGCGTTACTTTCACTGACATTAGCAACAGAAGTATTTAGTGTTTGTCATTATCATACCTCCTGCTTTTGCTAAAAAAAACCCCACTCTTCGACAGGCAGCTTGAACTACGTCTCTTCCTTACTTTTGCAGAACATCTCCACAAAGAGGAAATCATCCGACAAGGGCATACGTGATTCAGCGGTTTGGTTATATTTTAGGGTTCGGTTTCGGTTACAGCTCATGCCCTCTGTCAAACACAACGTGAAAGATCCTCCAAACAAACACGTCTGGAATCCAAACCAAAGACAAAGCAGTCGGTATCATTTGTGCAAGCATGTATCAAAAATCCACAGCGTCTCTGCTTCTAATCAGTCCTACTCTGTGACCCGTTGCACTAAGTCTAGTTCCAGCGTTTCTTTGCAGATGGTCATGATAGTGTCCCTTCCACCATCACCCTGGAAAGCTGGAGACGTGCTCCTGAACTCCAAGTGCTGTTTTTCTTCGAATCACTTCATTGATTCTTCTGAAGGCAACCAAATGGCTTGTAAATCAGATGGCAAAATCAAATAAGCTTTCTCTTGTGACCATACCGTATTTTTATCGGAGAACCCTCCCAACAGAGAAAGCTTGCACGAATGATCCAAAAACTGAAATTCTGCTCAGTTTTTAAGCCCACCCCGTGGCCACTGTGCTGGGGGCTAATCACTCCTTCCACATGCTGCCGGTTGTCCAGTGCTCCAGGCTGCTTTATTTACATGTATTTGGGAACCAGCGTTTTTATCTCCATCTTGCCCCAAAACTATCTGCCCTGCTGCTTTGAAGTTAGAGCAGAAGACTTTGCCAGCTTGTTGTTTCAGCAAGTAGATGCTGAAAACATTTTCAGGCTTGACAGATGACCATATATTTTTGCAGTCGCCACAGCTCGGGCGGGGGGGGGGGTGGGGGTGGGGATGTGTTTGTATATATTAAACAGTAGTCTGGTGTATATTCCACGCCTAAAGTTCAGCATCAGAAGTTCCCGTTGCCGTCAGTGACACACACAATACGACGAGGCCGTTGTTTGCCTTTCCTCATAAATTCCAAGCGCTCTTTACAATGACCAAGGACTGGGGTCAAGAGCACCATCCCCAGAATAAAATATTATGCTTCTTTCCTTTAGCAAATAGATATTCAGGAGGGTGAGGGCTGGCTTCCTAGGTTGTCGGAACAATTTATTTCCATCTGACGATGACAGAAAACAGAGAACTACGCAGGAACGAACCATCAATTTTCCTTCCTGTGGAGGAGCTCAGCACCACGATGAGCTGAGGACAATTCAGCAGCCTTTGAGGTTTCGATCTGTGTGGAGGGTTGGCGTGCCCATGGGGTAATTAGCCACACAAGCCCTCTGATCCACAGCTCCTCTTCCATTGTGTGCTCTGATATGTAGATTGGCGTGCATAGAGGGAACCTCAGTCGGAAATAGCCATTTCTGTCCATCTGTCCTGCAGGAGCTGAGGACATCGGGAAGCATGAAGGAGCTCCTTGCAGGCAGCACAGAGATGTAACAGGGACAGCAGGAGGACTGTCCTGTCCACCTCCTGGAGCTGCAGGAGTTGGGACACGCGTGTCCTTTCTGCATGGCTCAGAAGAGACCACACAGTCCCACAGGCCACCAGCTCCGGCCCCACAACCTTGCTTTCATTTGTTTTCCCATTTTGTTCTTGTTCTTTCAAGTGGAAATGACTAATTTGTTCCAAAGGACGCTGGTGGAGAACAACTTATTTATGTCCCCTCCACAGCTGGCCAGCCTGCGCAGGAAATGCAGGTGATTTATCTGAGGGCCGTTTGCAAGCCCAGAAGATGGGCTTCCTGCACAGCACAGGGGCACACACTGCTTTTTCTTCTTTTATTTCCTCTTCTTTTCCTTTTTATGAGGGTTTCCCAAATTCCTCTCAAAGGGCAGTCACGTCTCTGTAAAATTACTGATTCCTCTGATTCCTAACAAAGTGCTTTGCTCCTCTCAGTGTAAAATTTTTTTTCTGGATGTCTGTGTTTTCTTACATCATCTTTCCTGGTTAACGGCCTGCATACTCCATCAGTCGCAACCCGCAGCTTCTGAGCTAAATGTAGTAGAAAACCACATTAGCGTAATCTCTGTGGTGATGAAATGAATTCAGTACACACCATAAATCTTAAAAGTGGTCCTAAAAGCATGAACTCATTACATATTGCGCGTATCCATTGTTACAGGATCTCGTAGCCATGAACTTAAAGGTTTTCTTCTTGTATGAGAAACCGGGCAAATATTTTCTATCGGGTCTGCTGATGTGTTTGCAGAGGGATAAGCAGCGGATGTCCTGGTGTGAC